>NC_136956.1:17441132-17998632 GCF_032717465.1 Coenobita brevimanus
TAATTTTGTTTCGGTTAGGCAAACAATATGTAGTTCCTTTTCTTTGATATAATCATGCATCTCTAGTAATTTAGATACCAGTCCATCTACATTAGAGTACATCAACTTAATCATCTTGTTTACCTACTTGTAATGACTTGGGTCTTCTACCTTTCCCCTTTTTATTCCCTCCTGTTTATGTACCACTTTCGAACCTGCAATCCAATTACTTTGTAAAAAAAAATGTTTTCCCCTGATCTTCCCTCATTTTTTGTTCTTGCCTCCTCCCTCTTCTCTTTTAGCAATCCAAGTTCCTCTTGAGTTAGGCATCTTTTTATCCATACATTTTTGAAGTCCTCTTTTTCCATAAGTTTGTTTTAATTTTTCAGTATTTCCTCCACAGTGTTTACACTCTGGAAGGTTACTTTCAGAGGCCTTGATTTATTTCTCCCATATTTCCCTAGCCTTTTGTGTTCCTCTATGTCTTTACTACAGATTTCCTCTGACACTTCCTTCAATATGTTCATTACATTTGCCATCTCCTTTTTGTCTCTCGAAATCTTGTTTTTTATTTCTTTCTCCTCTATACCAGTGATTACTATAGATTTATTGATGTCTGCTGAATCTTTGACCAATTTTGGATTGTTTTGGATTATTTTCTTCACTGCCTTTTTATTGCTCATTTCTTCAACTCGTGTTTCTAAGTCTTTCTTTACTTTCACCATTTCAGCATATGTGGTTTGCATATTATTTTTGTAGCTTTGCATTGCTTCATTTACCTGGGTTATCTTCTCCTCAGTATCACTGCTATGACCTATCAGAGTGCTTGCCTGCCTAATTGTTTCTGTATCATTTCTGCTCTTCCATAAAACTCTCATGGTTGACAACTGGGTTTGCCATTTCACTAATCTTCCTTCAAAGTGTACCCACTTCAACTGATAATTCATCTATTGTTGTGTCTTTCTTATTGATCTCCTTTAATGAATTTTCATTTTCTTCGTTCTGCATATGCAACTGTTTTAAATTTCATCTGTTTCACTCTTGAAATGCCTTCTCTAGTCAGTAAACTCGTTCCACCAGCTTATTATGCGCCTCCATCTCCGCCAGTTCCTGGTAGAAATCATCATCCTGCTTTCTACCTTTGTCCCTTTTCTTAACTTCTTCCAAAGTTGATTTGCTAAAGATGGTGGTCATTTTCTGGTACTAACAGAAAGCTTCTACTTACAGTTTTGCATTCCTCTTCGTCGCAGTCTAAACAGTCAACACTGAAACAGCTGATTTGCTTGTTTCGGGACTGCTGGCTACTTAGTTGTATTGTGTTAGTGGACCAACACTTTTACTTAAATTTCCTCTTTTACATTTGAACACTATTAAGTTGGACCTAGTACTGAGCTTGACTCATATAAAGATAATTTTTAGGTGTAGCCATTTGAGGGCCGAGATTGACCCGGTGCGGAGTGATGCCAGGCACGTCCTCTCACTGCCACGTCTAGTTGGTGTGTGTGTGTGTGTGTAACGACAGGTAGAGGGTGGCTTATGAGTATCTAGCTCAATCATCGTACCAGTAGTATAGTCCTCATTCTTCTATTCTGCTACTTGGACCCTCATCAAACCGTTTGTGATTCAGCTTTTCCTGATTATATGCTTACCCGTAGAGATAGGGGAACCTCACCCAGCCTTTATATGCCTTAATGACGCAAAGAAGAATACGATATATTTCTCATCCATGAACTTAGGACGAGTTTTACACTCTTCATCAATTTTTTTGCTCACCTACTTACTGGTGGACCTGGCAGGTCCACATGATGGCTTTCGGTCTGCTGGCACCTTAAGCCACCTACAGAAAATCCAGTTCGACGTTCAGATATCTGGTAGTAGTAAAACTCCAGCAGCAAATAATATTCCAATTTCTGTTTGATTTAAAGTATTTTTTGTTGTTGCATGTAGCTTTATTGTAGCAAAATTCGATGTTTTAGCAAAACTCAACCAAAATTTCTGAGTTGATGGAGTTCCGTGATATATGCTAAAAAAAAAAAAAAAAAAACCTTCTGCATGATGCCAAGAGTGTGTACAAAAAATTTCAGCTTGATACTTTTATTACTTTTCGAGATACGTTCGCTCGTCTTTTCAGCTGAATATTTACACTATCTATCTATCTACCTGTCTATCTCTTAATATATACACACTAGAGTGGTCCCCCCCAGAAGTAGAAGCTTTTCACTTCCACAAGGCTATATATGTTCCTTATCAGCAATGAAGGCACTGTGTGAAAATTTTTATGAAATGCACAATTTTTAGAGGTCACTCCAGATGCCTTAATTAAAAAAAAAAAAAAAATGAAAACACATCATCAATGGATTTTCAACAAAAAACGAAATATGTATTTTCAACATTTCCAACAGACATTCTTTGAGTGCTACAAGAACACACTTAAAACACTAGGTATGGGAATAATGCATCACTTCGTCTTCATCAAAGCAGCTTTCATCAGAACTGGCAGTCTTTTCTGGTGGTAAGCGACAAGCTGCAGAATGTACTGCTACTTGCTTAGGTACAATTGTTTTCTTAGATTTGCTTTCCTGTCTAATTTGGTTGGATACCAATGACCCTTGAAATTCATCCTCAGACTCTGCTGATGAGGAAGCGCTACAACCTTCAACGTCAGTAGAACTGGATGGTACAATAATTTCCTTCTGTTGTTCAGTGAGCCTGCATTTTTCTTTTCGAGCATTGGTTTAATGACTTCTATGCCGCTTCGGAGCCTCCTTGTTTGTCAAGATTCTGTCCACCCCGGGCATACTCCTGCTGAAGGGATTCTGTTGCTGTAATTGCAAGAACTGCTTATCCTCTTCGTTTTTCATAGTAAGCAGAGTGTTCTTTTGAGAAATATCAGTTTTGTGAGTCTTTCCTCGAAGTTTTGCTCTTTGACCCGGTACCCTGGTTTCTGTAATGATCTGTTTTTCTTTAATACACAATACTCTTTGTGAAGCTTCTGGAGCTTGTGAATACCCGAGACTTCCTTTTGGGTCGGGATGCACGCTTTATCCCAGATCACCATTACCTTCTCAATTGTACTCTAAGCACTGTGACTGATCGTAAGACCGTTCTGATGATGAAACATGAAGTTCCTGACGACGTCATAGCATTAGTTGGCAGGCGAGCACCCAATATAGTACATCCCCCTAGTACACAAGATCAGAGTACATGATCATCAGTGTATGCATGGACCTATTTTTTTTCGAATTTCAGTGTATTTTTTAATAGTAAGCGAGACGGGCAGCGAAGAGTGGCCCAAATCTGGGGTTACCCCGAGTACATGACATTGCCATCCCAAGAAGTGAAAAACTGTTGCCCACCTTGTAACGTCGATGATGCACACTCGTCACGTGATGCTCAAATGCGCTGTTTGGAGGGTGGTGAGAAAGGCTCAGCAGAGGAAACACATGTGCACAGAGGGTATACTTGCGGTTCCAGCAACATTCTCGTCTACTTTGAGGATATTGTTTTGTGAGCCAGGATGTTTGCCCCATCCTCGAGAAGGAAGAAGTGCATCATCCATGCCATGAAGATGGAAGTCATTTGGAAGAAAGAGAGTGGGAAGGGCTATTGGGAAGGAACTCGGCTTGGCGGAATCTACAGTGAGAACAATATGAGCAAACGAGGAGGCCATAAAGAAGACTATCAAGACGTATTGGATGGTGGCATGAGACAGGAGAAGCAGGCTAACCAACCAGGCAATAATTCTCATGATGTAGAACCTAACAACATACATCCTGAGGAAGGAGAAGGATGGAGTTCCACTGAACGGGTGCTACCTCAGGGACCAGGCCAAGATTTTCTGCAAAGCTACGTCTGTGACACTGTCACGAAACCCTTTAAAGCCTCCGTGAAATGGTTATGCCGGTTCTTAAAGAGGAAGGAGCTACATCATATTCGCCTCACTGACAAGCGTGCATCTGCAGATGAAATGGCAGCTAGGGACTATCCTTCCATCCTGAAGGGATAATTAATGAAGGTGGCTACAGCAAGCACCAAATTTTAAACATAGATGAAACGGCCCTATACTACAAGGCTATGCCGAGTCTACTTATATCAGTAAGCAGCAGCACCAGGCCTGGGGGAGAAAAGTGGACAAGAGGAGGATAATGATCATGTTCGCCATGAACTTATCAGGCTCACACAAGATGCGGCCTGTTGTGGTCCATACCGCAACACACAGCAGATGTTACAAGAATCTTCGCTGCATGGATGATAGCGGGGTGTACTGGTACAGCAATTCCAATGGCTGGATGACGAGCAGCATCATTTCCGAGTGGTTGTTGCGGCACTTCATCCCTGACACCGAGGCTGAATCCGAGGAACTTGGCATCCCCTTCAAGGTGCTCCTTGTCCTCGACAATGCCCCAAGTTATCCAACCTGGCTAGGAGACTCCAGCAAGGAATGCAAGATTGTTTTTTTGCCACCCAGAATGACCTCTCTCATCCAACTGCTAGACCAGGAGTTAATTGCAATGGTAAAGCACCTATACCACCAACGCCTCTACAATCGTACCCACAGCAAGACCAACAGCTCTGAGGAACTGCAGGCAATTCTTGACTTGGACACTGCTGGTGGTGATGTCATGGACGCCGAGGATGGTTTGGACTTGCTACCCACTTCACTCGCCCAACACACAGCACCCATGCCACCAGCTTCAACTCCTGATAAAACTGTAATGGCTTTTGGGGGGGTCATTCAACCTCAAGGATGCCATCACATTTTTGTTGTCCTCTTGGGCAGATATAACTGTAGCAACAATTAACCATGCTTGGTGCCTCCTTGTACTGCATCTGTGTGAAATCGCACTGGAAAGCAGCTTTCAGTCCCAGGCTGCTGCCTAGGCAGCCATTCTCACAACTGCATAAGCTGTGCCCGGGTTTCAGGCCATCACGCAGGAGGAGATCAGGGGCTTACATTCGGCAGCAGTGGAGCAGGAACCCCAGGAAGTCGTGCAGCAAGTGGACGAGGCCGACGCAGGGCAGGAGATCACAGCAGAAAAGCCAGCAACACCAGAGATGGAGAACGAAGATTTGTCCATGAAGATCAGCAGGGTACTGTGTGCCCTTCATAAATTCAAGGAAGAATTCAAAGACATCGAATGCTGTCAGTTGCGATTGGAGGAGGTGATGGCTTCACTGAACAGAACCTTCTGCTACTACACAGACAAGCACAACCAGGAAGTAAATTGACAGAAACAAACCCTCATCACCCGTTACTTTCGGTTTCAAGAAAGTAAGGAATCACTTCCTTCAACATCAAAAGAGCTATAACCTGAAGGATCAAGAGGATGATGCGATGTCTGAGATGTCAGAAATAGACTTTTAATGGTTTATGAATGAAGTGTGTGCATTACGCAGTGAAAGTGTCGAAAATGCTGGTGACGAGAGTGGTGAGGAAGGTGGTGTATCGGGTGGTGTGGTGGGTGATTCAGGAGATGACGCTAGGTGCCTCATCCTGCCTCAGATCCCCTTCTTACCTCCATCAAGCCTGCTGTCTTCATGCGTTAAAGTGAGCAGCCATATTTTTGCTTGTATAGTTAACCCATATCCTTGTTGACTTAACCCGTCACGTCCCGAGCTGTTTTGCACCTCCGACACCCCCCAATCTCGAGCTATTTTGGATTTTTTTTTTTTTTTGCCCAAAACCTCCGTTTTTGGTGAGAAACATCGAAAATCCATAGAGAAATCGCTCACCTCAGGTTTGAAATACTCGGTACAGGTAGCAGTACCTCATTACCTTAATGGGTTTTCTACCAGGCTGGCTCCAAAGAAAACGAGTTCTATGGGAGGGTAACTATTCCACACCACTCATAAAAGGTATTTATTTATTTATTTGGTACGAATTTATATGTAGTACGAGATTATATTGGTTTTCAAACAGTAATATAGGCATTATAAGCATTGTTTCACTCACTAACTCATCAACATACCTGAACTATTTTGACGACATTACCTGATCATCATTTCTGACTGTTTCTTCCTCTAATGCTATGTAAACTTTGTCTTCCACATTGTCATCAATTGGGGAATCACTCTGGCCCTGAATGTCTTTATTGGCCAGGTCACTGGTAACAGGTGAATTGCTGAGACAATGGAGTGCATGAGGGGGGAGGTTATGCGGTGTAAGGCATTGTCCCTGCCTGGCATCTTGTGAAGGAATAGAGTAAGGTGTCCTGCGTATACGTACCAAAAATCATGTGCGAACATTGAAAATTGCGCAAATTATGAACCTTGCAATTGCGCAATGTATCAGTATGTCAATGGGATTAGCTGTGACAAAACATTGCGACGCACCTATATGTCGATGGGATGCCCCGGGTTAATAAAGCCATAATCATGTTGGTTTACTTTATCTTAGGTAATATGTCTTAGATAGTTCCCCTGTACAGTACAATACTTAGGCCTGAAAGGAGTCTCAAGGGTTGCCCATGAATGGGGTTGCCACCCATATGTAATTTTTTTCAGAAGTTTATGTATTAGAGAACTCGAATTCCTAGTACGCACCATCCCCTGCCGCCCATATAGGCGCGTACTAGGGGGATGTACTGTATATCTTTCTCGGTCTTGCCCAGAAGCCACACTTTTGGACTGCTTCTTGGTATAGGCATGACTTGTGAATGAAACACACTGATAAGCATGACTCTATTATACGAGTAACAATCGATAATAATACTCATCAGAACATCATGCTGATATATTAGCTTCAATTCATTCCGCATATCTTGATACTTATGATCATACGTTGGATACACTGATTATTAAATACTGAGTTTGGTAGTAGAAATATTCCATTATTAATGGATCAAATATTCATCATCAAGTACCTGGTAAGTGGAGCATAAAAAACAAATATATCAAAGTATTTTATAAGTGTCATTATTGGTAGTTATAATAATGATAAAAATTTTACTTGCCAGATCAGAATTATTCACAGTTCGATGTCACGACACGCTAGTCATTACGAGCACACCAATGCACATTCTATTGTGTGGAGAAATAGTCATCCACTGAGTGCTTGAGTGACCACTGAGTCATTGAAGGGCCACCCAGCGCATGCTGCAGAGTGGAGGAGGTGCCCTTCCAGCTGCGCCGGAGTTTCCAACAGATGGCTGCAGCACGCATAGTGGTAGACGCATGTTACAGTAAGTACGTCTACAGACTGCTCAAGCTTTATTCAATGTTTAATGCGGTAGTTGTCGCAGTTTTAGTATAGTTACAGGCAGTTACAAGCCATGTGTTCATTAGACGATTAGACATTTGTGATAAAATATAATATTATCAGGATCACATATTTTTCCTCCAGGGAGTGACTTCTAAATATGAGCCGATTTTCTTGATTTTTTGCATGAAAGCTACTTAAGTGATATGGAAAAGAAGTAGCCTTGTTGAGAATAATAAATTTGAAACACACACACACACACACACACACACACACACAGATATTAATATATATATATATATATATATATATATATATATATATATATATATATATTCTCCCTACGTGTCAAGTGGGGTTGGTGGAGGATTAGTGCCCCTTCCTGTAAAACAATTAACTCTAAGCCCTTGGCCACCCTGTTTGGGATACATGGCGTCTGGCAATGATGATGATGATATATATATATATATATATATATATATATATATATATATATATATATATATATATATATATATATATATATATATATATATATATATATATATATATATATATATATATATATGACATGAGAGAGAGAGAGAGAGAGTTACATACAGGTACAGTCGGTATCAAAATTCCTGTCGCTTTTCCTTCTCCTCTTTCCATATATTCTTAATACCAGAGTGGTGACTCCTCAGCCATCGATGCTGATGACGCTGATCTGTGGCCAAATAAAGAAGTCACTGCCAGTTGCTAGGGATTCTCCAATCTGATTTCTTAGAGAAACAGGATAGGCGACAGATCTTTTTATTCGGACTGTACACAGACGCCATACTAGGCGCTCCGGCCTCAACAATAGTAGAGTATTTTGGGATGATAGCAGTGTAGAAGGCTCTCTCTCCCACTCCCCGAACCCTCCTGCTTTTGTCATACAGGCAAAAAATGAGAAATGGGACATTGTAGGTTTAAAAAGCCTGAAGAAATTTCAAAGAATCGACAGAAGACAAAGTATAATGTACATGGAAAGGCTGAGTATGCAGTCACATATTAACGGTAATTGTAATTCGTTGTATGCACTTTTGGTATTTACTCATCAAAATAATTAGGGCACTACCTTCGACCATATTCCTAGGGAGTTTGTGTCACATTTACAATGATTCTGCAAATTCTAAGAGAGAAAACATTCAATTACTCAGTTTTTAAGCCTCTCAAGATTTGACAAATTCGTCAGGGATGTGATTAACTTGGAAGCCTTAGGCTACATGGCTTTGAGTTTCTCTACATTTTTTACCAGATAAACATGAATCCCAAAATTAAGCTCCAAATCCTTTGTGCGGCCTAACTATCCAATTGTATAGAGGGATCACTGTATCCGTGCATTTGATGATTCCTTGGGACTTCCTGGCTATGCTCCCAATAAAGATACACGGACTGGAATACTTCAGATCATCTGATATTAGGCTAGTATTCCTATATCCTTAATTTGTGAGGATTTGCTACTTCCTTGGCCATGCAATTCTCAATCATATATATATATATATATATATATATATATATATATATATATATATATATATATATATATATATATATATATATATATATATATATATATATATATATATAGATTAATAATGATCTTGAACAAGCTGTTCAATAAGATATGGGTGACGGGGTTACTACCATCAGTTTGGAAGAATGGTGTAATTTTTAAAGTTCAGAAGAAGGGAGACATGAGTGTATGTGGTAATTGGAGGGAATCTCTTTGTCACCGATAGCTTTGAAAGTTTTCAGTAGAGTGTTGTTAAATAGGTTGGAGCCGGTGGTTGAGGGTATTCTGAGGGATGAACAGGCTGGTTTTAGAAAGGGACGTGGTTGCAATGATCAGATCTTTATAGTTAGGCATTTGATGCAGCAAGTTAATGAAATGAGAGTACCGTTAAGTCTTTGTTTTGTTGATTTTGAAAAGGCTTTTGATAGTGTTTCGAGAGAGACTATGGGGAAGATCATGAGACATTATGGAATACCAGAGGAGTTTGTGAGGGTCATTATGAACATGCATGAGGACACATTTTGTAAAGTGATGGTTGATGGTTGTCTGAGTGATTCGTTTGAAGTCAAGTCCGGAGTAATTCAAGGTGGTGTTCTATCGCCTTTACTATTTATATTGGTCATTGATTACATTATGAAACGCGTTGGAACAGAAACCGGTGCAGGTATACTTTGGGAGAGAACAGGAAACTTTTGGATTTAGATTATGCAGATGATATAGTTTTGATTTGTGATGGGCCAGAAGAGATGCAGAGAGTGTTGGACTGTTTGGTGAGTGAGGGTCGCAAGGTGGGTTTGGTTATTAATTGTGGAAAAACTGAAATAATCAATATGAATATGGAAAATGCGCAGGAATGTGTAATTGGAGGTATGGTTGTAAAGCAAGTTGATAGGTTTAAATATTTAGGTACTTATTTAGCCAAGGATGGTTCTTTGAACTTTGAATTCGAGGAAAGGTTAAAGAAGGCTAATCAGGCAATGGGAATTCTTAAAAATATTTGGAATAATAACAATTTTTCTGTGCATACAAAAATCAAACTTTATAAGGTAATGGTTAGGAGTATCTTAATTTATGGACACGAGTCTTGGTACAGCACAGTGACTATGGAAAATAAATTCTTGGTGTTTGAAAACAAAGCACTTAGAAGAATATTAGGAGTTAAGTGGTGGGAAAGGATACCAAATAGTAGAATTAGAGAAATAACGGGAGTGCAGCCGGTCGATGAATATGTTAGGTTCTCACGATGGAAGTGGCTAGGACATGTGTATAGGAGACAGGGAATAGTACGAGGTACACCAGGGTGGGTGGCACTTGGTAGGAGAGGTAGAGGAAGGCCAAAAGAGACCTGGGTGAGGACAATGAAACGGGAAGCTGGAGATGAGTGTTGGGGAGATCTTAAGAGTTAGCACAAGATAGGATGTGGTGGTGTGAGTTCATCGAGGCCCTATGCATCCCCGAGGGTGCCACAGGAAATGATTGATTGATTGATTGATTGATATATATATTATATATATATACATATATATATATATATATATATATATATATATATATATATATATATATATATATATATATATATATATATATATATATATATATATATAATTTTGCTTCATAATGCAATACCTTTCATTCACTTACACTGAAGGGCATTTTCCATTTTTTGACCATTCTGCAATTTTGTTAAGGTCATTTTGTAAGATAAATCTGTCCTCTTCAGTTAACACAGCATTGCTGATTTTGGTAGCCTCCCCGAAATTAAAGGAGTCGTTTACCCCACCATCGATGTCGGTAATATACATTATGAACAGAATTGGTCCTAACACTGATCCCTGAGGAACACCACCAGTTTTATGGGTCCAGTCTAACTCAACTTCATTTATTACGACACACTGTTTTCTGTCACTTAGCCAACTATTTATCCACCTATGAGTGTTTCCATCGATTCCTAGTCATTGTATTTTCCTCATTAATATATTATGTGATATTTTGTCGAAGCCTTTCTGGATATCTGAAAATATTGTATCTAGATACCTGGTACTATCATTATGTGTAAAGAAGCTTACCATAAAATACAAATATTTTGTGAGGGATAATCTGCAGGACTAAGGGCAGTGTTGGTCGATACTAATGTCGTTACTGGATTCTAGGAATTCAATAAACCTATCTCTTATTAATGACAGAGAGAGAGAGAGAGAGAGAGAGACGTGGCTTGCGCCCTTAGATAAAGGGTAATCTGAAGTGCATTAATCAGGCACAAAGTAATATTGCAGTATCTGGTATGGTCGTATATGGCGCAGCAGTACAAGTATATGGTGTGACAATGGTAATTAAGATAGTGTGTAGTGTGGAAGAGTAACTAGTAGGAATGTGTGGTGTGGCAATGTGTGGTGCTGATATACAGTATGTCCTATGGAAGTGATTGCAGAGGCAGTGTGTGGTGTGGCAGTGTGAGGCCTTGTTAAAATTGCCTGCATGTTTTTGTTTAGGTGGTTCTTCCCATTCTCCACCACTCCATTACTTCATCCCCCCCTCCCCACACACACACACACACACACACACACACACACACAAACGCGTGCGCTTATTTCTTGCTTTTTCTTTATCTTTTTTTTTTCTTTTTTCTTTTTTTTTTTACATGTTCTAAATAAATCCTTTCTCCCTTCCTACCTTCCTTTCCCCGCTGTGAAGTGATTAGGTTCCAGAAAAAACACATCATATCTCCCACCGCTCTCTCTCTCTCTCTCTCTCTCTCTTTTCGTTAGTAATGACAGGAATCTCAAAGACTGTCATTTGAATTGTAAAAACTTGAAATTCGAGCAGCTGTGTTACTGGTAAGGAGTGAGAGAGGATAGTGAGAGACGAGAAGTAAAAACGAGAGAGAGAGAGAGAGAGAGAGAGAGAGAGAGAGAGAGAGGTGAGTTATGTTGTATTGTACAGTTAACGATCCTTAACGCAACATGTATTCACTGGTTCTGTGTGTTACTCTTCCTTCTCTAGCGATGACGCACTCTGCCATAAGGACACAAATTATCTATCATATTATTTTCTTATACCGTGTGCTATTCTTCTTTCTCCAGCCCTGATACACTCTGCTTTACGGACGCATATCTACCAATTTCTTTTCGTATACCGTGTGCTTCTTGGTATTAAGGAATTTTAAATATCTTCCTCTCCTTCCTTCCTTCCTCCCAGCGTCAAGTGACTCAACCCCAGCAGGAACACATCATTATCCCCTCGTTGCTATGACGACCTGGAAAAAGCAACTTCACCTGAATATACTGACCAGGGGTACATGATGATGATGATGATGATGATTCACTTTCATGGAGCAACACTGGATTAGATGATGAATGAATGAATGAATTATTATTTACATTGCACTTATTACCATCGTTATTATTATATTATTGTTACACTAGATGTTTTTTGGTCGACTTCTCGTTCTAGAAACACTAGCTATTGAGCCAGGGTCCTCTTTCGAGACCGGAGCTAGAATACACTACGAGAGGAACAGGGCATAACTCTGATCAATCAACCTTACACGTGTATTATCTTAATTTACAAACCACTAGGTACAATGTGAGTGTAAGTAAGACACAATATACTATTCAGATACAAAATCACTATGTAGACAAGAGAACTCCAACTGGGCTGCTGAGGTCTTGTTCTTTACAGGTGTCAGCCAGGTGTAAGAGGGGTCCCGTCAGGTGTGCCTTCTCTCAGGGGGCATGGAATGATCCTCAGGGGCTGCGTCATCTTCAGTGGGCTACTGGGCGGCGTGGTGAGAGGTCCTCCTCTAGTGTGGCCTCGATGGGGTGTCCGGTCCTCAGGACTGGGACTGAATAACGAGAGTAGGCGCGCTTGTCTACGCCCACCCTGGGGAGGAGGTCGGCGTCTTTTTGGGGCTGGGGAGGTCATACCCCAGGGTCTCAGGGGCATCTCTGGGAGTCTGGGGGCTGCGGTCTCCTTCCAGCTGGGCCACTGTCAAGGGTGGTCTGTGGTGTCTCCTTCTGCAGGAAGCCATCAGCTGGTGGTCTCGCCCGGGTGCTGGCTGGACTGCACACACTCCCGGGGTCATTACAGGGCCTTGCCGTACCTCCTCCAGGCAGGATAGTTCCTCCTGGGGGCTGCCTCTGTGGGGAGAATAGGAAGGGTGTCCCGCTTGGCCACAGGAGGGTTAGGCTAAGCCAGGGACGTCCTCCTAAGGGAAGTCACAGGGGGCGAGTGATGGGTGATGTGGTGTCTCTTCCTGGCCCGGCTGGTGGCCATCGCTGAGGTCTCAAAGGCAACAGGGGCAGGGCAGCTGATGGCCGTCCCTCTCCTGTCAGTGCGGCTGATGGTCATCACCGGGGCCCAACTTCTGGACAGGACCATGGGCAAGAAGCAGCTGATGGCCATCACCTGTCCACAGGTGCAGCTAATGGCCATCACCAAGGTCCTGGGAGGGGAGGGAACTGCAGTCGAGGTGCAGCTGATGGCCATCACCCAAGTCCAGCTCCCGGAGGGAGCTGCAGAAGGAGAGCAGGAGGTGCCGCCTCTCCCTGAGTACGGCTGATGGCTGTCACCAGTTTCTTCAGAGGAGGAGGGGGATGCAGCAGGTGAGCGGTTGATGGCCATCTCTGGTTTTGTGCGGCTGATGGCCGTCACGGGTTTTCTGCGGCTGATGGCCGTCACTTGGGTGCTGCTTGTGACTGAAGTATCAACCCCACCCCGAACCTGGCGAGGGCTGGTCCGGCTGGAGGGTAATGCCCTTGCACTGAGTAGTTCCCGCTGGGTCTGTTGCGAGGAATAGGGGTGCAAGGTAGTAGGGGACCTAGGCCCATAATGCTTGGGTAGTGCGCGCGCCCTCAAAGACCCTCCTTGGTCTCCTTCGGGGGTTGGGGGTTGCGACGTCCCGGTGGTGTCTCGTCGCGGTGGGTATTTCAATTATATATTGTGAACGTAGCGTTTTTTCCACATACTATTAACCTTGTCTTACATATCTCCTCCTCTCTCTCTCTCTGTCTCTTTCTCTCTCTCTCTCTCTCTCTCTCTCTCTCTCTCTCTCTCTTGAACAGCTGCGTTAGGGAGAGAGAGGAAGATAAGATGGTGAAGGACGAAGAGCAAAATGAGAGAGAGAGAGAGAGAAAAAGAAAGAGAGAGAGAGAGAGACGTTACCATTCTCTATCCTTCCGATATTCCTCTTTCTTTTATTTTCCTCTTTCTTAATCCTTCGTTGTCACTCCCGTTTCAAATTTGTAAATTGAATTTTCAATAATCTGTATTATTGTTTCTTCTTTTTCCTTCAGTTCTACTCAGGTAACCTATCACCATGAAGCTCTTGCTCTCATCCTCAGTCTCTCTCTTCTGCTGTGCAAGTAATAACGCATTTATTTCACCCAATCGCTCTCTTATAATATCATTTCTTTTTTCCTCGTACGGTTGCGTTACTATCTTTATTCACACTTCTTTTTCTCCTCATTTTCTTTCTTCATATGGCTCGAATCGCTTTCTCTGCTTTCGTCGCCTTCTCATCCTCACTCCATTATCCCATCCCTTTTTCAGTGTCTCATATCCCCTTTCTTGTTTCTTTTCCCAAATTGAATTTCTTATATACTTTTTACTGCACCACTTTCGCTTCATAAACTAATTACCCCTAAGTTCGTTCCTCCTTCCTTTTACACTATTCGTATACTCATCCTCCTCTTCATTCCAGCTAATATCTACAAGTTTCCTTCTTGTCCGTCCCCACATTTCCATCTATTCCCTCTTTTCTTCTCACTCGCTCCTACTCTCCTTGCTTTCTCTCTTACCGTGCAATTCCTCATCTCTGGGTCAGTGCTTCTCCCCTCTCACTTTTCTCCGTCCATCACTCCCCGTTGCATTCCCTCTTTTTTCATTATTACACTGTCAATCTCCCATTCCTTTCACACACTTTCCGCATTAATTTTCATCTCAACGTTATTTTAATACTGCACATTTGCACTTACAGGCACATCTGACTGT
Source organism: Coenobita brevimanus (assembly GCF_032717465.1). NCBI lineage: Eukaryota > Metazoa > Arthropoda > Malacostraca > Decapoda > Coenobitidae > Coenobita > Coenobita brevimanus. Next base: position 17,455,838 of record NC_136956.1, read on the forward strand.
CTGTCTGTTTGACTGACAGTTTGAAAGTATACTACAGTAGACGAAGGGAGAAAAGAATGACAGAAGAATTGAAAGATGACAGAAAAATAATGAAGAGTGGAAGAAAAAGATTTTGGAGGAAGGGAGAGAATGGCTGACAGAAGAGAAAGGAGGAAATGAGATGGAAGGAAAGTAAGCAGGAAGGAAGTAAAGCAGGATGCAGGAATGGAAAGGGAGAGGGGATATAGAAGAGCGGTTGAAGGAGGTACACATACAGAAAATAGGAAATGGAAAGCAATGAGAAGGTGGATAAGAAGGGAAGGAGAGAAAAGGAACGGCTAGAATGGGGAAGGAGAGAAAAGGGGAAGGGAATGTGAGAGGAGGGCAAGGACATAAGGGGAGGGAAAGTAGTTGAGGAGGAAGCAAATAGAGAAAATGGATGACGAAAAAAAAGGGAGAAGAAGTGGGAAGAAGAGAAAAGGGAAGGAGGGTGAGACGGAGAGAAACAGTAGTGGAAAATACGCAGGGAAAATTTTAATGGAGGGTGAGAAGATGGCAAGTATAGAAATTGACAGAACTGACAGCGGAAGTCTTATCTCTTTGTCTTTCTCCCTCGCTTTCGTCCTTGGCGGCTTCATAATAACATTATTATATTGATCATCTTAACTGCCTTCCTACTTACCCATCCACCTCACTATCGGCCCTGATGCCTACTCAGTTCTTCAGTGGAAACCTCATTTCTAACCACGTGAATATCATTGGGTATTTCAGTTGGCTTTTGTTTTATTACTCCTCCTACACCCATTACTAATCTTAATAAAATTAATTCCTTGCAAAACTCATTAATGTTTTTTACTTGTTTTTATTGACCGACTCTGGGCATAGGTTTCACATCCCGCTCCCAAGGCCCAGTAGTTTTTCTACATACCATAACGCTCCATATGTCACTACTACAGCGCTAACACCCACCGCCCACATTGAATACGTGATAGGGCTGTCTCATGCAGGACTGGTGTAATGGTATAAGCGGAGGTATTTTTACGACATGTCTGTGGGTTTCTGGTACATCAGTAAATTACACAACTAGCTACTATATACTTGTCAAGTAGTCTGTCTATTACCTCTCATCAACTGATATATTTCTAAAACAAAACTGTGATATATCTCGCCACTTCCTTTCCCAAATAGGGAGTCTTTTCACAACTAAATAAAACTGACTGCCGTAGGCAAAGACGCAAGAAAAAATAAAACTATCGAAGGAACTACTATCTTTTCGTTTCGAAACACTGTCGTTCTTATGGATGAAAACATCCAGCGGCAGCAGGAATCAGAAAAGAGAAAAAAAACAATTAACCGTGCTGACCGATGTGATGCGGTGCCTTTGAAGGCATTTATCTTTAAACACAGTCACTTAGTATATTGTCACAATAGCTTTAGTGTATATATTTAGACGTACTCCCTCCCCTTTTAGTTAATTAGTAACGCAGGTGGCTGTGTTTGTAGGTAATGAACGGTCTGCCGTGTTTGTCGTTTGGGCTTTGTGTCTGGCCTGTGAGTAATAGCATTAGCTAAATGTAGCACTGGAAGGAGGCAGTTAGGGTCATCACTGTCACAAAGTGAAATAAGAGCAATGACTAATGCAGTGTTAACGAAATACTTCAATTCCCGTGGATAGGTTAAAATAGCTTATTTGTCTTTATATACCTAGTTAGTTACCTACATATCTAGTTAGTTACATACTTCCAACGTGCCTAGTACCTATTAGCGACTGCAGTCTCTCTCTCTCTCTCTCTCTCTCTCTCTCTCTCTCTCTCTGAGTAATCAGTAATCTTAATGTACAGTTCAGTAAATCAGATTTCCTCATGTCTTCAAACATACCTCTCCTACCAACCATCCTAACCTACCACACATTTTCTCAGCTAACAATTTAATCATCATCTCTCTCTGTTTTCATTACTATTCATCTGAATTTTTTCTTTTATTACACTGATATTCAGTAACTTCCGAGCTGTTTAACTTCCAACCTAATCCTGACAGTCCTTCACATACCATCACATTAATGCCTTCAAGAAGCTATAATCTTTTTGTTTCGGGTCAAATTCCAACAGATAATTTCATTCAGCTTTGGGAAAACCTCTTGTAGTGAAGGAATTAGAGGATCTCCATTAATTCATTTCATTAGGATGCTGTTGCCTTTGTTTTATTCCTGTTATCGCGAGTCGATATGTGTCTATGCTAGGGTGCACCTTTTGTACTTTACACTTTAATGTGACTGATAAGTCTGCCCGTAAACCAGCCTACACTACCTGCTTTCCTCTGTTATTCTTATGCATACCATCTAATTTTCTGACTCCCCTCCCTCCCACCGTTTCGAACTCTCACTGTCTTCCTCCCGTGTCTTTCGTCTTTATCAGTCTACAACTTTTTACCTACGGTACCTAAGTACCTATGAATGTGCATACACCTGCGCCGTCCCGGCGACGTGAATTAACGTCCGCACATGATGTGCACTCATGTCCCGGCGACGTGAATTAACGCGGCAACATTGCAAGGTCACTCATTTGCACAATTTTCAATTTTCGCGAGTGATTTCGCGGGTGATTTTTGGCACGTATACACGGGACACCTTCCTCTATTCCTCTACAAGATGCCAAGCAGGGACAATGCCTTACACCACATAACCTCTCCCCCCTCCCTGCATGCCATTGTCTCAGCCATTCACCTGTTACCAGTGACCTGGCCAATAAAGACATTCAGGGCCAGAGTGATTCCCCAATCGATGACAATGTGGAGGACAAAGTTTACATAGCATTAAAGGAAGAAACAGTCAGAAATGATGATCAGGTAATGTGGGAAAAAAAAGGTCATGAATGGTGATGAGTTAGTGAGTGAAACAATGCGTATAATGCCTATATTACTGTTTGAAAACCAATATGCTCTTGTACTACATATAAATTCATACCAGGTAAATAAATAAATACTGTTTATGAGTGGATAAAATAGTTACCCTCCCATAGAACTCGTTTTCTTTGGTGCCAGCTTGTTAGAAAACCCAGTCAGGTAAGGAAGTACTTGTACCTAAATCGAGTATTTTAAACCTCAGGTGAGCGATTTCTCTATGAATTTTCGATGTTTCTCACCAAAAGCGGATGTTTGAGCCAAAAAAAAAAAAGGTCCAAAAATGTTGGGACTGGGGCGTACCACTGCTCAGAAAACGTTGAGATGGGGCGGGTTAAATTCCTCTTTACATGCCTGAATGCCTACCCACGGAGCTATGAGTGTCTTCCTCTCCTTACGCAAAAAATACCCTCCTCGTTACTAACTTACCTACCTATGTTATATAAATTCCTATTTAAAATTGATTCCCACCACTTTCACATACCACAACCGGCTTCTCACTCATACCAACCAGTCTACCTATTTCTTAGTGTAACTTCCTCATCCACCTCCTTTTCATCCAATGTAAACGTACTTCACTAATTATTCACGTCGTCCCTGGTTTACCTACCACACACTTCTTTCCATAGCTATTCTTCCTATCTGCTTACTTACCATTTTACTTAATTTTATCACTCTTTCTGCTTCATCAGTCATCTACCCCCCTCCTTCCCAGTCCTCATTCTATACTTGCTTGCAGTGGTGTTAATAAGGTAATCCGTGTGGGGTAAAGCAAGGGATTATGCGTTGCCCAGAGCTTAGCGCATTAACAGCACAGAGCACAGGCTATAGTGGGACTACATACATACTAGTCTACACATGCAGACTAATATATATATATATATATATATATATATATATATATATATATATATATATATATATATTTTTTGGAGCGAATGTGAATGTGGTAATGATGGGAGATCTGAATGCTAGAGTGGGAACTTTAGCAGTTGAAGGTGTAGTTGGTATGCATGGTGCGCCTAGAAGAAATGAAAATGGGGAACGAATGATAGCGATGTGTGTTGAGCGAGAGATGGTGACTGGAAATACGCTGTTTGAGAAGAAAAATATTTATAAGTATACATGGGTGAGACAGGAGGGTGGAAGGGTTCTTGATAGTGCTTTGACGGACTATGTGGTTGTGTCTAGGAATGTAATAGGAAGATTGTTGGATGTGAGAGTTCTGAGAGGGGAGGGTGGAGGTATGTCTGCCCACTACCTGGTGGAGGGAAAGTTAAGAGTAGGTAAGAGATGGGTGAGAGCTAGGAGAGTTAGATCGGCAGGGAGGTTTTGAAAGTGAGTGAGTTGGATAAAAGAGAGAAAAAGATAGAGTATCAGGAGAAATTGAAAGATGAGTGGAACGCAGTGAAAGGTCAGGAAAATGGCAGTGTGGAGGAGGAATGGCGGTTGTTTAAGAGTGCTGTGGTGGGGCATGCAGAAGAGGTGTGTGGTTTGAGACGTGTGAGTGGTGGTGTAGGAAAAGGAAATGAATGGTGATGCGAGGAAGTAAGTATGGCTGTGGCTGAGAAGAGACGTGCATATGAAGTGTGGCTGCAGAGGAAGGATGAAATGTTATATGAAAGGTATAAGGAAAAGAGGAATAGGGCGAGAAGGGCTGTGCGTGATGCTAAAGTGGCAGCAGATGAGAAGTGGGGCAGGCGGCTGATGGAGAATTTTCAACAGAATAAGAAAATGTTTTGGAAGGAGGTGAAAAGGGTGCGAAAGGGAGAGTCTGGGAAGGAAGAACGAGTAAAAGCAGAGGATGGAAGGATGTTAATTGAGATGGACGCAATAAGGAAGAGATGGGCAGAGTATTTTGAAAGACTGTTAAATGTAGAGGAGGATAGGGTTGCTGAGATTGTGGCAGATGGAAGGGTGCAAGGAATAAATGTGTTGGGAGAGTTGAATGATTCTTTGATCACGAAGGAGGAAGTGGAGAAGGCAGTAAAGGAGATGAAAACAGGGAAAGCTGCAGGTATGGATGGGTGTGCTGTGGAATGCCTGAAGGGTGGTGGAGTGACTATTGTTGTCTGGTTAGTAAGATTGTTGAATGTGTGCTTTGTGAAAGGTATGGTGCCAATTGACTGGGCAAGTGCTTGTGTGGTCCCGTTGTATAAAGGCAAGGGTGATAAGTATGAATGTACTAGCTTTAGGGGTATAAGTCTGTTGAGTGTTGTAGGTAAGGTTTATGGTAGAGTGTTAATTTTGAGAATTAGAGAGGGTACAGAGGGAGTGATTGGTGATGAGCAGTGTGGCTTTAGGAGAGGGAGAGGATGCGTGGATCAGGTGTTTGCTGTGAGACAAGTGTGTGAAAAGTATTTAGTGAAAGGTAAGGATGTGTTTTGGGCATTCATGGATTTAGAGAGAGCGTATGATAGAATTGATAGGGAGGCTTTGTGGACTTTTAAGATTGTATGAACTTGGTGGTAGGTTACTAAAAAAGGTGAAAAGTTTTTATGTAAATAGTAGAGCGTGTGTAAGAGTGGGAAATGCTGTGAGTGACTGGTTTCCTGTGAGAGTGGGGCTGCGAAAGGGATGTGTGATGTCGCCTTGGTTGTTTAATATTTACATGGATGGTGTTGTAAGGTAGGTGAATGCAAGAGTTTTAGGTGGAGGTCTGAGTCTGGTGAATGTTGATGGTGGAGAGTGGAATCTGAAGCAGCTGCTGTTTGCAGATGATACTGCACAGGTGGCCGATTCAGAGGAGAGATTTAGACAGTTGGTAGAGGAGTTTGGAAGGGTGTGTGAAAGGAGGAAATTGAAAGTAAATGAGAATAAGAGTAAAGTGATGAAGTGTACGAGGTTGGTAGATGGTAGGGGGATGAATATAGTTTTGAATGGAGAGTTGCTTGAAGAGGTAGAGTGTTTTAAATATCTAGGGTCTCATGTTGCTGTGGATGGAAGAATAGATGCAGAAGTGAAGTTTAGAATAAATGAAGTAGGAAAGTTGCTGGGAGGAAAGAAAAAAGTGTTTAGATGTCGTTCGCTTAGAATGGATGTAAAGAGAAGGCTGTATGAGGGTGTTGTGGTACCGACTGCCTTATATGGGGCTGAAATATGGAATATGGGTGTAGCAGAGAGGAAAAGTTTGAATGTAATGGAGATGAGGTGTCTGAGGAGTATATATGTGTGGAGTGACGCGTATGGATCGAGTGCGAAATGATGAAGTGTGAAGGAGAACTGGAGTTGTTCGGGAGATGGCTGATCGAGTTGAGCAGAGGGTGTTGCGATGGTTTGGGCATATGGAGAGAATGGATAATGAGCGATTGGTGAAAAAGATAACTAGATCTGAAGTGAGAGGTGTAAGGCTGAGAGGGAGACCACGAACAGGATGGATGGACAGTGTGAAGCGAGTGCTGGATGCGAGAGGGATGTCTGTTGAGCAAGGAAGAGTGGCTGTGCATGACAGAAATAAATGGAGAGAAATTGTGAATGAATAAGTGATGACGCAGCCCTGAGGGGATATTCTCCCGCTTTTGGTCTGATCAGCTAGTCAGGTCAGGTGCGGGTAAGGGGATGGGTCTGTTATGATGTGGCAGGGGTAAACCAGCTCTGCTGTCGGGCCCTGCGGCAGATGTCATTGATTGTATTGCGCAGTTGACCCTTGTGCGGTGTGGTGCGGTGAGGATCTGTCCGTTCTCCCCTTTGGGGCTAAGATGCGAATGAATGTGTTTGAATGGATGAGTAAATGGGGAGTGTGTTGTCCTGTCTCGGCTACCTCCCTTTCCTTGGGGGAAGCAGCCTAGGTATATAAAAAGATACATACATATATATATATATATATATATACATATATATATATATATATATATATATATATATATATATGTGTGTGTGTGTGTGTGTGTGTGTGTGTGTAGAGAGAAAATACTCTAAGATTGTCGTTAGCATATAGGAATAAAAAAAGGTACAGAAACAAGATATGCAAAAAGGAAAGAAGAAGGACATTTGTGGTGGGAGGAGGTTCAGAGTTCTATTTCCATTGCTACAATCCACACTATACTCACAAAACGTCTGTATCGGCCTGTATGTAGTAATAGATATACAACCTTGAATTTCCTCCCATTTCAAGCATTCTCTTGAGGCTGTGCTTTTTATACGAGTTCATCTTGTTTCAGTACTTTTCTTTCATCCCTTCGTAATAACAATAATTTTAGAGTAAAATTTTTGTTTTACACTTTTTTTTTTTCTTTTTTTTTCAATGGAGGCTATCTACCAAGTACACATTACATACTACTTCAATATAACCCCGTGCCCGTCAACATCCACTTCATGCCAGCCCCCACTTACCTCTTTTCCCCCAGGGACCTCTCCTTGACTTAGCAAATTTTCCACCTTTGGTGTATTTTCCTTATCAACCGATTTTCCTTCATTGGCATTTTACACCTCTGTACCGATTTTCCCCCTTGAACGTATATTTCCACTCGGACCTATATTTCCACTTGAACCTATGTGTCCACTTGGACCTATACTATTCCTTGGACATTGTATTCCCATGGACCTATTCCCTCTCCTCCTGGGCTGTTTTTCCCATTGACATCATTTCCCCCATGGATCTATCTTCCCCCTTAGAGAGAGAGAGAAAAAAAAATGGACCTATGTTCGCCTGCGGACCTGTTATCATCCATGAAAATTTTTATACCCCAGGGACCTGTTTTTTCCGATGGTGCTGTTTTTCCCATGGACTATTTTCCATGGAACAATTTTTTCAATGGATCTATTTTTCCCATGGTGCTATTTCCTCCATGGACGTCTTTTCCACTCTGGACCAATGTTCCTCCATAGATCTACTTTCCCTTCACTGGCTTTACGTGGAATTGGACAACACGAGCCGCGAATATCTACGTAACTGAAAATATGTTTGTGTGCTACAGAATGTTTTCAGGTGGTAACTAGCATACAGTAACTCGAATGCAGCTCTCAACATGTCGGAAAACCCTAGTAGTTAAGAAGGGTATTGGTGTCTAACACGCTCATGTACTATTTTTCGTGCTGGAGTTGTGACTCAGGAGGAAAGAAAGAAAAAAGGAGGGAAGAACAAAAGCAATATTTTTCTCACCTGTGTTCATGACACAGTTAAATCAGCGGGACTTTCCGAGTAGCTTTGCACTTAAACAGCATAAAACTGAGTCTCTAGACCTAACGCTGGGTTCCACAAATGATTTTTTACACAGATCCCTGTGCCTTCTGTACAGTACACACACACACACTGGCACAAACATATAGTACATTTAGATGATTTTGATCATTCACATCAGCTTCATTATTTCTACCTAATCTCTGGTTGTATAAACAGAGTGTGTAGGATCCAATAACATGAAAACGAAAACACCGTGGTAAGGAAAGTATCATTTTATTGATGTTTAACCCGCCCCGTCCCGACCACTTTTTCACCACTGGTACCCCCAAATCCCGACCATTTGTCGACCCTTTTTTTTTTTTTTTTGCTAAAACTTTCGCTTCTGGTCAGAAACAATGGTCAGTGGCAAAGAAATTGGTCCCCGGGGTCCCTAATTACCTTAACCAGGTATGCCTTGGTCCCACCTGGCCCTGTGTTCTCCGTAGGCGGTCTGAGCCTCTAACGTTTTCTATGGTATTATAAGTCTGGGAAACCAATGAAAGTAAGTAGATATGTATTTATTACAAACATAAAAACATGTGATAAAAGAGTATATTGGATTTTATACAAAAATAGAGCAGAAATAAGCATTGTACCATCGTGCGAAACGAGCAAAATCGGGCAACTTGGTCACGATGAATCGCTAACATTCGAAAATCATAATACATATAATTTTTTTTTACTTACATAATACTTCTACAATAACATTATACCATTTTACATTTTATTGAACTGTTTTTACGTATTCACAGGCCTTTTGATAACATTTAGCGCAATGTTAGCGCTTATTTACGTAGTGAGTGAACTCGCTGTGACTGTTGTTTCAACTCGTATTGTGTTTTTTATACTTACATAATACTTTTCTAATATTATTATACACTTTTCAACTTTATAGAACTGTTTTGAGATTATTTCAGGCCTTACGTAAATATATAGCGTAATAATAGCGCATAATAACACACACGGTGAAGTCGCTATGACAACTATTTCAACTTACAACCTATTTTTGTACTTATATAATAATTCTCCACTAACATTGCACATGTTTACACTTGATATAATTGATATCACATAATTTCAGAACTTACGATGCAACCGAGCGTCATATTAGCGCATACTTACACAGGGAGTGTTATTGCCATATCATTTGTTTCATCTTACACTAGTATTCAACTTATAAAATACCTTACTACTAACATTACAACAAATTCCACTTTATATAATTCCTATCACATACTTACTGACCAGAATGTGGGTGTACTCGTGACATCAATTATTACAACTTACACTATTGTTCAACTTATACGTTTTATTCATGCTAACATTACACCCGTTTCCACTTTATATTCTTGCTATCACATATTTACTGACCAGAGTGTTATACTGAGCGTCATATTTTCGCAGATTTACACAGTGGGTGTACTCATGACATCAATTATTACAACTTACACTATTTTTCAACTTATACGTTTTATTCATGCTAACATTACACCCGTTTCCACTTTATATTCTTGCTATCACATATTTACTGACCAGAGTGTTATACTGAGCGTCATATTTTCGCAGATTTATACAGTGGGTGTAGTTTTCATATCACTTCGTTCAACTTACACTATTTCTCAACTTATACATTACTTTCCTGCAAACATCACACCCGTTTCAAGTTTATATAAGACTTGACACATACTGACTGGCCTTACCATTATACTGAGCGTCATATCGCCATCCCACACAGTTTCAGTAGTGTAGGAAGTTATGGTTCTCTCTGAAACATGGCTGAAGGCACAATGCAACATTGGTGATGATGGGGGAGGTGGAGAGCGGCGCCTTTCATCACTCGCACTTCTCTTCCCTCTCCCTTTTCCTTTACCCTTTCCCTTCCCTTTCCTTCCTTTCCCCACATCCTGGGGCTGTGTGGAGGAAGTTTGGGAATATTGTATGGCGAAAGACGTGCTGGGGAGTGGCTCCACCTCCTCTCCCCTAGGCCTACGTGCACCACGTGCTCGTGCTGCCTCCCTCACACCACTTCCCTTTCACCTCGCACTCCCACCACACCACTTTCGCCTTCCCCAGACAAAACACTAGGCCATACTTTATTTGCCTTCTCGCCCCACCTTCTGATCCTTGGGGTGAGATTTTTTCCTTCCCCAGCCACGAGGCAACATCACGTCCTAAGCCGCCGTCATCGTCATCGTCCTCATCCTCGTCCTCATCAGAATCTCTCTCTAGGGGATGGAGAGAGGTCCATGCAGGTGTTTTGGGTGCAGGCTGGCCTTCCCTTGCCTTACGATACGTGACATACCGCTTTTTCCGGGGCGAAGGGACCTCCTCATCACTGCTTGTTATTTCCTCCTCAGGCTGCACATAATCTCGATCCACCACATCATCATCAAGTGGAGAATCACTATCTCCAGTGAAGGCATCCAGGGCAGATTGCATTTCGTCGTCTGAGAGACCTTTACGCGCCATGTCTGACTTGGGTCACTGCTAACAGGTGAGTGACCGAGACAAGGGCGAGCGCAGGTCACGCGGGGTCTGGGACACTGCCCGCCTGGGGGCAGGTAGGGGAGGCTTGGGTACGTGGGCGAATCGAAAATCTCGCGCGAATTTTGAAAATTGTGGAAATTATGAACCTTGCAATTGCAGGACGTTGAAGTACGTCAATGGGATTGGCAGTGACATAACGTGAGGACGTGGAAGTACGTCGACGGGACGCCGCGGGTTAATGTTCTCTTGGCAGAGTTGCAATGATGTCCACTGTTATGGGTCCGTCTGGTACGAAGTTCAGAGGTCTGTGTTATTTATGAATACCAATGAATACCAACTGATGGAGTTGCTATAAGAAGCGTCCCACCAACCCATACCACACGTTTGCTACAGCCTCACTTATAACAGTTCTTGAGATCTTGGCTGTGTATCGGTACCAATTTAGGTGTGGTACTGGCATGTGTGTTACCTTGAGAAGACTGCTGAATACGTTCATAAAATGAAGTAAAATTCAATTATATTTCTCACCGTTTTATCCTGCAATCAATTCCGTGATATATAAATTACGTGCTCAGTGCTATGATAATTCAGATAAACCGATTATCCGGGTAGCTCAGTGAAAAAGGACATATGTGTATAGCCATTTCAGGCGTCACTGAGGCATTTGCAGTTTTTGATCTATTGTTCTCACGATATTTGTGGGAAACAGCCATCCCATCTACTGTCAAGTTAAAAGTGTATGCAGTTCCGTGCATTTTTCTGTGTCATTATCTATGATTCTTCAGCAGCATTTCTTTTTCATCCATATTTTTCGTTCTCATACCTTCACATCTCAAAGCAAAGCTTTTCCTCGTGAACACACTGTAATAATATGCACTTTTCTAGTCTATCTATCTATCTATAGCCCGACGCCCTAATCCCGCAAAGGGTGGCCGCAGAAAAAACGCCTCCAAGTCGCTCTGTCACCCACCATTTGATTACCCTCCCCCCAACTCACCCCCCCCTCCCTCATATACCTCTCAACTCCATCCCTCAACCTCATCCTCGGTCTACCCCTCCATCTCCCTCCCTCCATCACCTACATACACCCTCTTAGTCAGTCTTTCATTCTCCATTCTCTCCACATGTCCAAACCACCTCAGTGTATTTCTCCTAATCTTCTCAACCACATCCACATCCACCCCACAACGTTCCTTCTCTTCTTCATTCGTCAACCTGTCCCTCCATGTCACTCCACATGCTCCTCTCAAGGAACTCATTTCCACTGCTCTCACTCTTGACTTGCTCCCCCTCTTGCAAGGTCCACGCCTCGCTTCCATACGTCAGGGTAGGGATCACAATACTACCATGCAGTGACTTCTTAACTTCCATACTGACCTCCCTATTTCTCATCACTGCTTTCAGTGAACCAACAACCTTCCTTCCCTGCTGTACCCTTTCACACACTTCATCCCTCAAAGTTCCATCCTTACTCATCACACAACCCAAGTACTTGAATGCACTCACATTCTCCATATCCTCACAATCCAACCTCACTGTACATTCTGTGACTTCATTCCTCTCAAACACCATAACTTTACTTTCGTTTACATTAACTTTCAAGTTCCTCCTCCTACACACTGTCCCAAATTCATTCACCAAACCTTGCAACTCCCATTCATCTTCACTCAACAATACTGTATCATCAGCAAACAGCTACACCGGAATCTTCCAAATCTCACCCTCATTCATTAGAGCCACCTGAACATCCACTACCCTACCTTGCATCTCCTTTACAACCCCATCCATGTATATATTAAACAGTCATGGAGACATCATACAACCCTGTTTCAGTCCCACATTGAGATCAACAAACTCTCTCAGCTCACCATTCACTCGCACCGTAGCCCTAGCTCCTTCGTACATACTCTTGACAGCACTCAACAATTTCCCCTCCACTGCATATATTCTTAATACCTTCCACATACCTTGCCAATCTATTTTGTCATAAGCTTTCTCCAAGTCCATGAAGGAAGCAGACACTTTCTTTCCCTTCTCTAGATACTTCTCCACTAAACATCTTAGAACAAGTATCTGATCTACACACCCTTTTCCCTTCCTAAATCCCCCTTGTTCTTCTCCAACTAGCTCCTCTGTCATATCCCTTACCCTATCAATGAGTATTCTACCTTATATTTTACCAGTCACACTAAGAAGGCAAATACACCTATGGTTACCACATACTTCTCTCTCCCCTTTTCCTTTGCATAAAAGAACATTTATACCTGATTTCCAGTCCTCTGGAACCCTTCCCTCTTCCCAAGCCAACCTACACAACTTCCATATGCACTCCACAACAATCTCACCCCCATACCTCAGCATTTCATCACACACTCCATCAATTCCTGGGGCCTTTCTCAACTTGATCTTGTTCATTGCTTCCACTACTTCCGCCCTACTAATCTCTTCCTCCCTCCTCTCATCTCTTCTTCTCCCAGCCATTCCCCAACCACTCATACTTGCACTGTTCTCACTTTCTACATTCAACAAATTCTCAAAGTGCTCCTTCCATCTCCTCAATTTCTCTCTCTTCTCCACCAACAATCTATGATTCCTATCTTTCAATCCTCTACTATTTCCCCTTTCACATTGCCTTACTTCCTTTACCTCCTTCCAAAACAATTTCTTACTCTCCCTCCATTTCACACTCAGATTCCTCCCAAACTCTTCATCCACTTTCTTCTTACTCTCCTTCACCTGTCTCTTCACCTCCCTTCTCCTGCTCACATATACCTCTCTCTTCTCTCTCTCATCTTCTCCTCTACCTCTCCTCGCTAACCATTCACTATATGCCTTCTTCTTTTGTTCCACAGCTCGTTTCACCTCATCATTCCACCATGCTGTCCCTTGCACACCCTGCATCTCCTCCTCACTCCACAAACCGCCTCACACGCTGCACCTATCTCTTCCGTGAATATCTTACATACGTCTTCCACCCTTTCCATCTGCTCTAGCTCATACCTTCCCAATCTTTCTTGCACTATGCTCTTATACTCTGCCATTTTCTCACTAACTTGCAAATTCTCCACTCTTCTCACAGGAGCTGTTTCCTCCTGTCTTCCCCTTCGTCTCCTCAATCATTTTCCTTGCAGCTTTACCTTGGTCATCACTAAGTTATGGTCCGAGACTCCATTCCCCCACCCTCTTCACACTCTTGCATCCAACACATGTCTTCTCATTCGCTCATCCACACACATGTAGTCTATCATTGCCTTTCGTTCAACAAGTTCACCATCCATCATCCTCGTTACTCTTCATGTATACCGGTGGATCATCTTATGTCGAAAGCAGGTGTTGGCTATTGCCAACCCCTTACCAGCACAGATGTCCACCAAAGCACTACCATTCTCATCTACTTCAGCTGGCACACCCCACTGACCAACCACTCCATCCACTCGTACATTCCCAACTTTGCCATTCATGTCTCCAATCAAAAACACTCTCTCGCTCCTCTCAAATTTGTCCATACATGCTTCTACTCTCGCCCAAAACTCATCTTTCACTCTTGCCACTCGGTCCTCTGTCGGAGCATATACACACACAATCGCCCATGCTTGTATACCTACTTTCATCCTCACCCATACAATCCTTGCATCCACTGTTCCATACTCTCTTATATTCTCCTTCCACTTCTTGCTTATCATCAGACATATTCCCTCTCTTGCCCTCTTATTCTCATTAACTCCCGCACATATACCTAAACCATATTCCCATTCTCTCACCCTTTCACCTTGCCATGTAGTTTCAGTCAATGCACATATATCCACTTTTCCATCCTCAAGCACCTGAACAATCTCTCTCTCTTTCACTTCATCATTCACTCCTCTCACATTCCAAGTTCCCACCCTCAGAATGTTCTTTGTCCGTTTCTTAGTCGTCAACGTATGGTCCGTCCTGGTCCGAGGCGCTTTATTCGCTTGTTTAGTGAGTTCTTTTTACGGGATGGGGCACTTTAGTAAATCCTGATTTCTCTACACAAGTAACACTTTTATATCATCTGAGTCCCATTTTCACTCCTCCCGATCTAGATATTTCTAATTCATGTCACAACACAATATGAGGCCCATGAAATGTGTTTCCTGACACTTTCTGTTCGGCATACACCTCTGTTCTAAGTTCTGGCTTCCATCAGAACCTTACATTATTAGTCAACATTTTTCCCTGGAGTCTCTCAAAATGTTCATCTAATTTTCAATCTCTTGTCCCAGTTTAGTGATAGAGAGAATATACTGAAAGTTTTACACCATAATCTTTCTACAGTAATCGTCACATAATACTGTGAATCACTAATCAACAACCACTCCCTATTTATACTTGCATTCACGTTCACATACTATGTTTAGTCGAAGACATTTCATAGAACTCTGTACCAGGCAGTTAAAATCGGTTAAGATACAGCAGAGCAATAACGGTAGTCACTATACGGTTCAATAACAAGCAAAAGTTTCTTTACCTCCTAGTAATTGAAGATAAGGCTGGAAGAGAGTCCAGGATAACGATAACTTATCGGTTCAGTAGTCGGAGAATGACGGTAAATAAAACTCACACTTGCGGACGTTGAATATATTACCAAAGTGAAGATGGTGTCAGTGTCCACCGAAACTGTTTGGCGATATATTATTCGTCTGCTAGTGCGGGTTTCATTCACCCTCACTGATGATCACGCCACTCGGAGAAATAAAATTTCACAGTTTGTCAGAAAGTACGGAATGACCACTGGATCAGTGCAATTGACCAACTGATGCAAACTCAGTGCTGCACTGGTGAAAGAACATTTGTTTTCCAACATTATGATTCTTTTACTTCAAATATCAGGGAGTTTCTTCAATGCTGAATAAGACTGAGGTAGACGGAATATTTTAAGTCTGTTAAATAATACCCGATATGTTAATGTTCATGCGCAACCTAGATGTAGGTAACCACAGGAGAGAGAGAGAGAGAGAGAGAGAGAGAGAGAGAGAGAGAGAGAGAGAGAGAATCCGATAACTGTGCCTTAAAAGAAAAAAAAATGTTAATACACACCTTATACATTTTATCTACAGTATTATACTAATGAAATATGAATGTCCTTTTACGTTATTCGTATACCGTACGGTTGCTCACCTGTCAGTTACTTTCTTTTTTCCCCCCAGTACGTGAACTTACGAATATGGGATGATCTAGCGATGCAGGTCACCCTCTGATTTATTTACATATGTGATTCCTAACCGTGGGGAGCATGGGAGGGAATGGTAGCAAGATGAGGTATCATAGGGAAAAGATGGTAAGGGTTGACATGAAGAAAGGAAGGAGGAAAAAGTGAACTAAGGTAAGATACAAATTTAAGAAACAATACAATAAACATATACGACAGCCCCACCCACCTTTGCTGTAGTCTATGGGGAAAGAAATATTTATTTACTGTTCAAGCAATGCAGTGATTCTCATCTGCTTCCTGGCCGTCCTAATCCAGTTACCTGCGGGGAAGTGAGACAAGGAAGGCTTGATAACGTATTGTGTCATGACTCTACTCTCACTGACTCATTGCCAAATACCGGTAAGACAATGACAAGCCATACACTGGATTAATCTGTATGGAAACTTTTAGAACAATCGGGGCAGCATATCCTGCATAACTTACTGACTTCATTGGTATCTACTCAGAATATGCAAAATATGAAACTCGTGCAGGATTTTCATGTACTGTGGACCGTTTGCAGAAGCAGAAGAAAATGTATCTGGAGGAAAATATTTAAACGTAATCTAGTTTAAGCCTCCGGGATTCTTCTTACTAACACAAAAAACTGTACGATGAATACTGAAACTGTGGGGAAATGTTGCATATGTTCGTATTTTGGCTCTTAATTCTAGGTGCATGCAGAGGCAAAAGAAATTACAGGTCTCAGAGATTTTTCTTACTTCTGATTTGGAAAACCCAATTTTCGGTGCTATCACAAAATAACAATCGAAAAAAAAAAATATGTAAAGACTCTTTTGGTGGTTTTTATGGGGAAAGCCGAAAGTTCTTCCTGCTGTGATAATTACTTTCAAGTGCCGCCAGCAGAGGAATCAACAACACTGACTCTGGTTTATGGGGCCAGGGGTTCTTCCCGCTGTGATAATTACTACACTGCGCCGCGGCCACAGGACTCCCCAAAACTACCTCAAGTTTACAGAGCCAGATGTTCTTCTTGCTGTGATAATTACTTGAAAGTGCCTCCACCAGAGGACTCAACAACTCTCGACTCAACTACCTTTCGCGGAGTGATCAACGAATAATGTTTTACCAAGTTTGACATATTTTAGCAATACTACCTTCAGGTCCATCTTGAAATGAATAAATAAGCTTGGAGAATTATATGAATAGAAATATGATACTGTCACCAACAAAATGGCACCGTTGACAAGTAAAAACTGTTTGTTTCTGAAATAGGAAATGGAAAGCTTAAAAGTATGACAGCTATAAACAAAGTGTCCAGTGATAAGGTCCGTATATTCCATCATTCATTCTTCATTTCTTCGGAATTTCTGGCTCTACCTCATAGACAAAACCAGTGTTCATGCAGCTTGAGACACTTTATTCTTTATTAATGATAAATCTTACAAACACTCGTGGCACAGGGCAAGTCTGTCGCCTAGCAGTTAAAAAATATATATGTGTAAATGTCACATGCATATGTGTACATAATTCATCTAGAGGTGTGATGAAAATTTGTTATGAAAATAGTATGCTGTGATGTAAATTACAGATTATATTTCAATGGATGTGGTGACGTTGTAGCAGGTGTGTCAAGTCTGTCTGTGAAATGTACTTAGCCACAAAAATAGGCGTTGGGGATGCTGTATGAGTGAATCGTTGTCCAGTGTGTCATGGGCGGAATAACGTTGCATGACTTCAGAACTATTAAATACTTTGATTCATTAGAGGAAAAGGAGAGGGTTATGGCCACGGACGTTCAGATTACATCATATACATTTTCTGTGTGTTTTGTGGTCCGGTAATTCGTTCCTCTTAGACATAATTGTACAGAAGAAACTCAGCTTAGATAAAGTTAGTTTATCTTTGGCTCTGGTTATTTGGAACGGATGGGAGGGGAGAAGAGAATGGAAAGTAAGGAAAAATAAAGTAAAAAGATGTAGGAGAGAAATGAAGGAAGCAAAGTGAGGGAGAACAGTGGAAAGATGGAAGGATAATGACTGAGAGGAGGATGAAAGGAAAGAATAGTAAGAGACCTATTAAAACGAAAGAGGGAAGTAAAGTAATTGCTGAGAGGTTATGCGGGGTGTATCACCTAGATTAACACAGATTAAACCAACCCGCTCATGAGTTGCAGCTCTTAGCTCACAGATTACTCTCCCTCATCCCGTAGATGTGTGTGTGTGTGTGTGTGTGTGTGTGTGTGTGTGTGTGTGTGTGTGTGTGAGAGAGAGAGAGAGAGACTTTAAAAAAAAAAAAATAGACGTGGAATGGTCGGCTATACAAAAAAAAAAAAAAAAAAAAAAAAGGAATAACAAATTCGACTATTACAAGGTAGAAAATGATGACGGATGAGATCATCAGCTGTCATCATTTCATCACCAGCAACACAGTTCCCTATAACACCAACACTGTGCACTGCACCAGCAACACAGTTCCCTATAACACCAACACTGTGCACTGCACCAGCAACACAATTCCCTATAACACCAACACTGTGCACTGGACCAGCAACACAATTCCCTATAACACCAACACTGTGCACTGGAACAGCAACACAATTCCCTATAACACCAACACTGCACTGCACCAGCAACACAATTCCCTATTACGCCAACACTGTGCACTGCACCAACAACACAATTCCCTATTACGCCAACACTGTGCACTGCACCAACAACCTTATTCCCTATACCACCACCACTGTGCACTATCCCAGCATGACAGTATCTTCCACCACCAACGGTGTGCCCTGCATCACCAACACTGTATCCTCCAACACCAAGATTTTACCCTCCATCACAGACACAGTATCTTCTACCATCTCAACCAAAAACACTTTACACCACCAATACAGTACCCTCCACAACCTCCAGAATCCAACATTGCATCCTCCATCACCAACATTGTACCCTGCACCACCAACACTGGACCTTCCAAAACCAACACTATACCATCCAAACACAGCATTTTATCCTGCATCACAAACAGCGCATTTTCGTTGCAAGAAAGGAGTGGAAGCTGCGTACCAATTACATGTTACATACTACTTCAATATAAACCCGTGCCTGTCTACACCCCCTCCGTGCCACCCTCAACCTAACTGTTTTTCCGCCAGGATCTGTCCTTGACATAGCAAATTTTCCCCTTTGATATATTTTCCTCATCACCCAATTTTCCCCCATTGGCTTATTACCCCTTTCAACTGATTTTCCCCCATGGACGTATATTTCCACGCGTACCTATATGTCCAATTGAACCTATATGTACACTTGGACCTTTACTGTTCCTTGGACATAGTATATCCATTGACCTATTCCCCATCAACATGGCCTGTTTTTCCCACTGACATAATTTCCTCTATGGACCTATCTTCCCCATTGGAAAAAAATGGGACCTATGTTCGCCTGCGGACCTGTTGTCATCCATGAACATATTCTTACCCCAGGGACCTGTTTTTTTCCGATGGTGCTGTTTTTCCCATGGACTACTTTCCCATGGGACATTTTTTTCAATGGATCTATTTTTCCCATGGTGCTATTTCCTCCATGGACGTCTTTTCCACTCTGGACCAATGTTCCTCCATAGATCTACTTTCCCTTCACTGGTGCGTGAAATTGAACAACACGAGCCGCGAATATCTACGTAACTGAAAATATGTTTGTGTGCTACAGAATGTTTTCAGGTGGTAACTAGCATTCTGTAACTCGAATGCAGCTCTCAACATGTCGGAAAATCCCCAGTAGTTAAGAAGGGTATTGATGTCTAACACACTCATGTACGATTTTTTCGTGCTGGAGTTGAGACTCAGGAAGAAAGAACGAAGGACGGAAGAACAAAAGCAATATTTTTCTGACCCGTGATCATGACTCACAGTTGTATCAGCGAGACTTTCCGAGTATAAAACTGAGTCTCTAGACTTAACGTTAGGTTCTGCAAGTGACTTTGTACACAGATCCCTGTGCCTTGTGTGCAGTACATACACACACTGACACAAATATATAGTACGCTTAGATTATTTTCATCACTCATATCAACTTCATTATTACTACCTAATCTCTAGTTGTACTGTATAAACAGAATGTATAGGATTCAGTGACATGAAAATGAAAACTCTGTGGAAAGTAAAGTATAGTTTTTATTGATGTTTATTGTCCTCGTGACAAGGGTGCCATGATGTTCACTGTTATGGATCCGTCTGGCACGAAGTTCAGAGGTCTGTGCTATTTATGAATACCAACTGATGGAGTTGCTGTAAGCAGTCCCACCACCCATACCACACGTTTGCTACAGCCTCACATATAACAGTTATTGAGATATGGCTGTGCATCGGTACCAATTTAGGTGTGGTACTGGCATGTGTGTTACCTTGAGAAGATTGCTGAATACATTAATAAAACAGATTAAAATCCAATGATATTTCTTCCTTTTTTAAGCTGAAATAAAATCCGTGACATTTGAATTACATGCTTAGTGGTATGATCATTCAGATAAACCGATTATCCGTGTAGCTTAGTGTAAAGGGACATATGTGTACAGCCATTTCAGTCGTCACTGAGGCGTTTGCAGTTCTTGATCTGTTGTTCTCACGATGTATGTGGGAAACAACCATTCCATTTATTAAGTTAAAAGTGTATGCAGCACTCCGTGCATTTTTCCCGAATCATTATCTATGATTCTTCAGCAGCATTTCTTCATCATCCATATTTCTGGTTCTCAGGCCTACACATCTCAAAGCAAAGCTTTTCCTCGTGAACACACCGTAATTATATGCACTCTTCTATCACTTTACTAAATCCTAATTTATCTACACAAGTAACATTTTTATATCGTCTGAGTCCCATTTTCACTCCTCCCGATCTAGATATTTCTAATTCATGTCACAACACAATATCAGGCCAATGAAATGTGTTTTTGTGCAAAATTTCTGGCTTCCATCAGGACTTTATTCAGTAATCCTTCCACTATCCGATGTAATAGAGCCAAAGGCATGTCCAGAAAATGGTCCCGTCTGGATAGTGGGCCCGAGCCTCCTGGACTTGTACTTATGGACCCTAACTCAGAAAAACACCTATACAACTCCCTCTGGACATGCGTAGCACCTATTTAAGAACCAAATCACACCAATAAGGGACATAAAAGACTGAAATAAATGCAAAAGAACCACAAAATGAAGTTTTAGAGGTGAGTTTATACAATATTTAACATTCTGGGTACTTACAAGTTCCTGGCTCCTGGACTGGTAGTTATGGACCCTAACCTAGCCTAACTCAGAAAAACACCTCCCTACTGCACATGCATAGCACCTAAGACCCTATTCACACCAATAAGGGACATAGAAGAGTGAAGTGAGGTTTTAGAGGTAAGTATGGAAAATACAGTACAATATGAAACATTCTGGGTACTTACAACAAGTCCCTGGCCATCTCGATGAGTAACCTGCCTCCTCTCAGACTCTGACAGTAAAAAGGAGTTCCTGAAGCACCTGCAGTACACTGTACATGAAGTCTTGCACTGTACTTAGTCATTTGCAATCAGAATTCCATTCTCTTAACATTGTGCACTCTACCCTTACTTGCGCTCCATTGTACCTTAATGAAATAAGTGTTGCACGCTGCACTTAAAGTCTTTGCACTCATAAATCCATTTTCTAAACACAACACACTCTAGTTTATTTGCGCTATATTGAAAGTCTATAAAATCAGTGTTGCACTCTGCACTTTAGTCTTTGCACTCAGAATTCTAATTTCTTAACGCTATGCACTGTTTTTTTTTTTTTTTCACTGCACAACACTGTAAATTCCCGTGTGGTCTAGTGGAGAAGTTCTTGCCATTTAATCACTGTAAGAGTCTGGGAGTAGCTGATGCAGGTGGCCTAGGGGTGTGTCGCTGGGTCATGGTGATGGAGTACCCTCTGCAGACGACTCTGAAGAGAGATGCAAACTCACGTCAAGTGGTGACTCCACCGTGCTTGGTGTGCTGGGCTGTGGCTCGGAGGATGAGGGCCTGTCTTGGGGAGGCAATGGAGTGGAGCCAGGGCTGGGCACAGTGGGGGTCACGGGTCTGAAAAAGCTGTCAATGGTTGATTGACGCAAGGAACGACGATTTTGATGATTAATGATGAGCTGCCTGAAAGCGCACACTTCCTCCACAAGTCCCAAGGGCTCCATCTCCCTGTCGCAGTCCGGGTGTTCCAGGTAGTCGAGAAAGAACTCTACGTGTTCCCGGAGTGCTCTCAGCTTGGGGATGGCTGGAGTAGTGTCACGCTGAGAGGAGTCCGCATCATCGTCGCCATCCTCATCAAAATCTTCAAACTGGGTACTGACACCTACAACTGAAGATGCGATCTCGATATCAGACATGGTCTGATACCCAGGATCGCCCTCGTCGTCATCCAACCACTCACGCACTTCGTCCACATCAATATCGTTCCCATGCGCACGTAGACGTGTATGGAACTCATCCACGTCAAAACCTAGAAAATCGTGCTCCACATCCGTTCCGAGAAGCAGACAAGACCAACCATTTTCTAGAGTCTTGACAGGGACTTCCTTCCATGCACTGGCCCAGTTGTAAATGGCAGACTTGATGTTGTAGCCGTGAAGGTTTTCCAAAGTCTGCTGGCCTCGCGTGTCCCATCCCTCGCTGCACTTATCCTCGTCCTCGAGAACAATCATCACCTCGTCCGGGAACTTCCTTCTGTACAGCCTCGTCATTGCCACGATCACTCCTTGGTCCATTGGTTGGATGAGAGCAGTCGTATTAGGTGGCAGAAATATGCACCTAATGCGCCCATTCTCAGCCACCAAGTCCTTGTCGCACGGGTAAGCAGGTGCATTGTCGAGGAGAAGGAGGGCCTTTACCTGGTCGCATGGGATTCCCAGTTTCTCCGTCTGGTAATGGAAGACCTCCTTGACGAAATGGTGGTGGAACCAGTCTTTGAAGATCTGGCCAGTGAACCATGCCTTCAAAGAATGGTACCAAACAACAGGAAGGACATCCATCACCCCACGAAGACACCGAGGCTGCTTTGCACAGCTAACAATAATGGGCTTAAGCCAGTGCATGCCGTTAGCATTGGCACAACACAAAGCAGATATCCGTTGCTTGGAGAGCTTGCAGACAGGTACATGCTTCTCCGTCTCCTTGGCTAGAGTGTTCGTAGGCAAAGAGCGATAGAATAAACCAGTTTCATCAGTGTTGTAGACTTGACCGAGAGTGAGGCCCTCCCTCTCGATAAAGTGCTTCACCTTGTGGCAAAACTTCTCTACTCCATCCTTGTTGGCGTCCAAAGCTTCGCCATTAAACTTACGGTTGGTAAGGCCATGTCGTAACTTGAATGCGAAGAGCCAACCCTCGGATGCCTTGAAGTCTAGGGCGTCATGAAGCCTTGCGAACTTCTCAGCAGCAGCCTTCAGCTCTGTGCCACACACCAGCACACCAGCAGCACGTTGCTGTCGATACCAAATCAGTGTGGAGTAGTCGACTTCAGCATACTTGGGAGTAAACATCATCTTCCTCTCCATGTTGTGTTTGCTTTTCAACGAGAAGTCAGCCGTGCATGAATTTGTTGCGGGATCTCTTGATATCAAACAAAGTAGATCGGGCCAGGCTGAATTCAAGAAGGATGCTTGAAGTAGACCATCCCGCATCCACCTTGTCCAATATCTCCCTCTTCTTCTTCAGAGTCAAAACCACTCTCTTCCTCTTCTCAGGCAGCGAGGCCATCATCACACACACGAACAAGAGGCACGAGAGCATCAACAGAGCCTGCAGCAAGTAAGGCACCACCACAAAAGCGAGCACGTGGGCAGCCATGATCACGAGCGTGCACTCACAACAAGAGACTGGCGGTAAGTGGGGAGGATACAGGGGTGCTCTAGCAGACGGTGGAGGAGCTATGCACCAAAACACAGCTGACCCACGCCGCACACACCGAGTTCAAATTACGGGCGGAAAAAGTCGGATTTTTTTCAAATTTTTTGTGATTTTTGGCCCATTTTGGGAATATTGGATCCCGGGACCAAAATATCCAGTAAGTGGAGATGTCCGGAAAGTGGGCGTCTGGATACTATGGGGATTACTGAAAAATGTTGACTAATAATATAAAGGACCTGATGGAAGCCAGAAATTTTGAACAGAGGTGTATGCCAAACAGAAAGTGTCTGGAAACACATTTCATGGGCCTGATATTGTGTTGTGACATGAATTAGAAATATCTACATCGGGAGGAGTGAAAATGGGACTCAGACGATATAAAAATGTTACTTGTGTAGATAAATTAGGATTTAGTAAAGTGATAGAAGAGTGCATATAATTACGGTGTGTTCACGAGGAAAAGCTTTGCTTTGAGATGTGTAGGCCTGAGAACCAGAAATATGGATGATGAAGAAATGCTGCTGAAGAATCATAGATAATGATTCGGGAAAAATGCACGGAGTGCTGCATACACTTTTAACTTAATAAATGGAATGGCTGTTTCCCACATACATCGTGAGAACAACAGATCAAGAACTGCAAACGCCTCAGTGACGACTGAAATGGCTGTACACATATGTCCCTTTTCATTAAGCATGGTGAAAAGGGACATATGTGTACAGCCATATGTGTATAGCCATGTGTACAGACACTTTCTGTTCGGCATACACCTCTGTTCAAAATTTCTTGCTTCCGCCAGGACCTTTATATTATTAATCAACATTTTTCACTGCAGTCTCTCAAAATGTTCATCTAATTTTCAATCTTTTGTCCCCGTTTAGTGACAGAACAAATATACTAAAAGTCTTACACCATAATCTTTCTTCAGTAATAGTCACATAATATTGTGAATCACCAATCAACAACCACTTCCCTATTTATACGTGCATTCCCGTTCACATACTTTGTTTAGTCAGACATTCCACAGAACTCTGTACCAAGCAGTTAAAATCGGTTAAGTTACAGCAGAGCAATAACAGTAGTCACTATACGGTTCAATAACAAGCAAAAGTTTCTTTACCCCCTTGGAGAGAAGGAAGTGAAGATAAGGCTGGAAAAAAGACCAGGAAAACGATAACTCATCGGTTCAGTAGTCGGAGAATGACGGTAAATAAAACCCACACCTACAGACGTTGAATATATTACCAAAGTGGAGATGGTGTCAGTGTCCACCGAAACTGTTTGGCGATATACAGTATTATTCGTCTGCAAGTTCGGGTTTCATTCACCCTCACTGATGATCACGCCACTCGGAGCAATAAGATTTCACAGTTTGTCAGAAAGTACGGAATGACCACTGGATCAGTGCAATTGACCAACTGATGCAAACTCAGTGCTGCACTGGTGAAAGAACATTTGTTTTCCAACATTATGATTCATTTACTTCAAATATCAGGGAGTTTCTCGAATGCTGAATAAGACTGAGGTAGACGGAATATTTTAAGTTTGTTAAATAATACCCGATATGTTAATGTTCATGCGCAACCTATAATGTAGGTAACCACAGGAGAGAGAGAGAGAGAGAGAGAGAGAGAGAGAGAGAGAGAGAGAGAGAGAGAGAGAGAGAGAGAATCCGATAACTGTGCTTTGGCGAAAAAATGTAAATATATACCTTATATATTTTATCCATTATACTAATGAGTTATGAATGTCCTTTTACGTTACTCGTATACCGTACGGTTATTCACCTGTCAGTTACTTTCTTTTTTCCCCTGATACATGAAGTTATGAATATGAAATGATCTAGCGATGCCGGTCCTCCTCTGATTCATTTACCTCTGTGATTCCTAACCGTGGGCAGCATGGGAGGGAATGGTAGCAAGATGAGGTGACATTGGGAAAAAAAGGGAATGGTTGACGTGAAAAATGGAAAAAGGAAAAAGTGAACTAAGGCAAGATACAAATTTAAGCAAACAAGACAATAAACATATACAGTAAGACAGGCCCACGCACCTTTGCTGTTCTATAGGGAAAGAAATACTTATTTAATGTGTAACCAATGCAGTGATTCTCTTCTGTTTCCTGGCCTTCCTAGTTCAGTTACCTGCGGGATAGTGAGAACAGGAAGACCTGATAACATGTGTCATGACTCAATACTCATTGACTCATTGCCAAATATCGGTATGACAGTGACAAGCTTACACTATATCAGGCTGTATGGAAAGTTTTAGAACATTTGGGGTAGCATATCCTGCATAACTTGGTGACTTCATTGGAGTATACTCTGAATATGCAAAATATGCGATTTATGCTGATTTTCATGTATTCTGGAAAGTTTGCAGAAGCAAAACAAAACGTCTTTGGGGTAAAATTCTTAAACTTAGAAGGTTTAATCCTCCGGGGTTCTTCTTACTAGTACAAAAAATTGTACGATGAATACTGAAACTATAAGGAAATGTTGAATATGTTCGTATTTTGGCTCTTTATTCTAGGTTCATGCAGGGGCAAAAGTATTACAGGTCTCAGAGATTTTGCTCACTTACTTCTGATTTGGAAGACCCAATTTTCCGTGCTATCACAAAATAATAATAGAAAAAATATGTAAAAACTCTTTTGCTGGTTTATATGGGGAAAGGCAAAAGTTCTTACTGCTGTGATAATTACTTTAAAGTGCCGCCAGCAGAGGAATAAACAACATTGACTCTGGTTTATGAGGCCAAGGGTTCTTCCCGCTGTGATAATTACTTCACTATGCCGCCGCCAGAGGACTCCACAAGACTTACTCAAGTTTATAGGGCCAGAGGTTCTTCCCGCTGTGATAATTACTTAAAAATGCCCTCGCCAGAGGATTCCTCAACACTTACTTTACTGTATTCTGCTCAGCTACTGTACCTTTCGCGGAGTGGTCAGGGATTAATGTTTTGCCAAGTTCCACATATTTTAGCAATGGTACATTCAGGTTCGTCTTGAAATGAGTTAATAAGCTTGGAGAATTATGTGTATAAAAATAAGAGACAGTCATCAACAAAATGGCACCAATGTCAAGTAAAAACTGTGCTGGCATCTGAAAAAGGAAAAGGAATGCCAAAAGTATGAAAGCTAAAAAGAAAGTGTCCAGTGGTAAGACCCGTTTATCCTTGCATTCATTCTTCATTTCTTCGAAATTTTTGGCTCGATCTCACAGATAAAACCAGTATTCATGCAGCCTGAGACCCTTTTTTTTTTTTATTATTATTATTATAAATGAATCTCACAAACGCTTGTGGAACAGGGCAATTCTGTTTCCTACCAGTTTTAAAAAACGTACAAATGTCACGGTCGCCTGTGTACGTAATTTATATAGAGATCAGGGGCGTAGTCAGAAAGTTCACAAAGGGCCAGGGGGAGAAACATGTCTATAGATTCTTGAAAAGGTGGTGGGAGGCGAGCGAAGCGAGCCTCTGCAGCTGGGTGGTCTGGGGGGGCGCTGTGAGCCTCCCAGGAAAATTTTTGAAAATTAATACTTTTAGGGGTTTCTGAGGCCAATGAAAGTATGTATTGGAATATGTAGATGATAACTCATTATAGTGAAAATGGCGAAAAAATAGAGGAAGAAAATGATTTTGGCTGAAAAAAAAGAAGCTATTTTAATGATCCTTATGGAATAAAAGAACAATAATGAATCTGGGAGTCTCGTGTGCATTTTCCTCGTCATTGAGAGCATAATATTCTTAGCTAAGTTAGTTGGAACATGGAAATGTCAAAATTAATCTGACAAAAGGTGATGACAAAAACATATTATTGTGTTCTAAAGTAAAGCAATATAATTTTAAATATTTCACAAATCTCTTGGTACCTTAAGACTCAAGTATCACATGACATATTAAGAGCCATTTCCATAGTCCATACATCATCTATAATTATAAATGTGCCATGCACTGGAAGTCTACCCACTTGGTTAAGCTAAAGGGGTAAGCCTTCAAAATATGCCAAATTTCTTGTCTGCTATTCCTATTTGAATGGTCTAAGAATATATATATAAATATATACATATATATATATATATATATATATATATATAGATATAGATAGATAGATAGATAGATAGATAAAAAGATAGATAGATAAAAAGATAGATACATATATATATATACATATATATATATATATATATATATATATATATATATATATATATATATATATATATATATATAAATATATATATATATATATATTTCTCTCTCTCTCTCTCTTTATTGCCAACTCCTTCATCCAGTAAGGGGTGGCCACAAACAAAACGCCTCCATGTCGCCCTCTCCCCCGCCATTTCATTGCCCTGCTCCAAGCTCACCCCCCCCCCCTCTCTCATATACCTCTCCACTCCATCCCTCCATCTCATCCTTGGCCTCCCCCTCCCTCTCCCCCTCTCCACCTCACTCACATACACTCTCCTCGTCAGTCTCTCGCTCTCCATCCTCTCTACATGTCCAAACCACCTCAGTGTGTTTCTCCTAACGCTTCCTATCACATCCACATCCACATCCACACCACAACGCTCTTTCACATCCTTATTTATCACTCTGTTTCTCCATGTCACGCCACATGCACCTCTCAAATAATACATTTCCACTGCTCTCACTCTTGACTTCTGTCCCTCTATGTATATACATATCTCTATATCTATCTCTATCAATCTATCTATATATCTATATCTACCTATCTATCTATCTACCTATCTATATATATATCTGTCTATCTATCTATCTATCTGTCTATCTGTCTATATATCTATATATCTATCTATATACCTAGGCTGCTTCCCCCAAGGAATGAGAGGTAGCTGAGACAGGAAGACACACTCCCCATTTACTCATCCATTCAAACACATTCATTCGCATCTTAGCCTCAAAGGGGAAAAGGAACAGATCCTCACCGCACCACACCGCACAAGGGTCAACTGCGCAGTGCAATCAGTGACATCCGCAGCAGGGCCCGACAGCAGAGCTGGTTTACCCCTGCCACACCTTAATAGACCCATCCCTTTACCCACACCTGACCTGACTAGCTGATCAGACCAAATGCGGGAGAATATCCCCTCAGGGCTGTGTCATCATTTATTCATTCACAATTTCTCTCCATTTATTTCTGTCACGCACAGCCACTCTTCCTTGTCAACAGACATCCCTTCTCACATCCAACACTCTCTTTACATTGTCCAACCATCCTATTCATGGTCTCCCTCTTAGCCTTACACCTCTCATATTAGATCTAGTTATCTTTCTCACCAATCGCTCATTATCCATTCCCTCCATATGCCCAAACCATCGCAACACCCTCTGCTCAACTCCATCAGCCATCTCCCGAACAACTCCAGTTCTCCTTTGCACTTCATCATTTCGAACTCAATCCATACGCGTCACTCCACACATACTCCTCAGGCACCTCATCTCCATTACATTCAAACTTTTCCTCTCTGCTACACCCATATTCCGTGTTTCAGCCCCATATAACGCAGTCGGTACCACAACACCCTCATACAGCCTTCTCTTTACATCCATTCTAAGTGAACGACATCTAAATACCTTTTTCACCCCTCCCAGCACCTTTCCTACTTCATTCATTCTAAACTTCACTTCAGCATCTATTCTTCCATCCACAGCAACATGTGACCCTAAATATTTAAAACACTCTACCTCCTCAAGAAACTCACCATTCAAAACTATATTCATCACCCTACCATCTACCAATCTCGTACCATCTACCAATCTCGTACACTTCATCACTTTACTCTTATTCTCATTTACTTTCAATTTCCTCCTTTCACACACCCTTCCAAATTCCTCAACCAACTGTCTCAATCTCTCCTCTGAATCAGCCATCGGTGCAATATCATCTGCAAACAACAGCTACTTCAGATTTCACTCTCCACCGTCAACATTCACCAGACTCAGACCTCCAACTAAAACTCTTGCATTCACCTCCCTTACAACACCATCCATGTAAATATTAAACAACCAAGGCGACATCACACATCCCTGTCGCAGCCCCACTCTCACAGGAAACCAATCATTCACAGCGTTTCCCACTCTTACACACTCTACTATTTACATAAAAACTCTTCACCCCTTTTAGTAACCTACAATCAAGTCCATACAATCTAAAAACAGTCCACAAAGCCTCCCTATCAATTCTATCATACGCTTTCTCTAAATCCATGAATGCCCAAAACACATCCTTGCCTTTCGCTAAATACTTTTCACACACTTGTCTCACAGCAAACACCTGATCCACATATCCTCTCCCTCTCCTAAAGCCACACTGCTCATCACCAGTCACTCCCTCTGTACCCTCTCTAACTCTCATAATTCACACTCTACCATACACCTTACCTACAACACTCAAGAGACATATACCCCTAAAGCTAGTACATTCATACTTATGACCCTTTCCTACCACACAAGCACTTGCCCAGTCAATTGGCACCATACCTTTCACAAAGCACACATTCAACAATCTTACTAACCAGTCAACA
Organism: Coenobita brevimanus; assembly: GCF_032717465.1. Taxonomy (NCBI): domain Eukaryota; kingdom Metazoa; phylum Arthropoda; class Malacostraca; order Decapoda; family Coenobitidae; genus Coenobita; species Coenobita brevimanus. The sequence continues at coordinate 17,486,009 of NC_136956.1, forward strand.
ATAGTCACTTCACCACCCTTCAGGCATTCCACAGCACACCCATCCATACCTGCAGCTTTCCCTGTTTTCATCTCCTTTACTGCCTTCTCCACTTCCTCTTTTGTGATCAAAGAATCATTCACCTCTCCCAAAACATTTATTCCCTGTATCCTTCCATACGCCACAATCTCAGCCACCCTATCCTCCTCTACATTTAACAATCCTTCAAAATACTCTGTCCATCTCTTCCTTACTGCATCCATCTCAGTTAACATCCTTCCATCCTCTACTTTTACTCGCTCTTCCTTCCCATACTCTCCCTTTCGCACCCTTTTCACCTCCTTCCAGAACATTTTCTTATTTTGTTGAAAATTCCCAGTCAGCCGCCTACCCCACCTCTCATCTGCTGCCACTTTAGCATCATGCACAGCCCTTCTCGCCCTATTCCTCTTTTCCTTAGACCTCTCATATGAGACCTCATCCTTCCTCTGCAACCACACTTCATATGCACGTCTCTTCTCAGCCACAGTCATACTTACTTCCTCGCACCACCATTCACTTCCTTTTCCTACATCATCACCCACACGTCTCACACCACACACCTCTTCTGCATGCCCCACCACAGCACTCTTAAACAACCGCCATTCCTCCTCCACACTGCCGTTTCCCTGATCTTTCACTGCGTTCCACTCATCTTTCAATTTCTTCTGATACTCTATCATTTTCTCTCTTTTATCCAACTCACTTGTACAAAGGAAAAGGGGAAACAGCAGTGTGTGGTAATCATAGAGGCATTTGTCTTCTTAGTATAATAGGAAAAGTGTATGGTAGGATACTTATTGACAGAGTTAGAGAAAGAACAGAGAAATTAGTTGGAGAAGAACAGAGAGGCTTTAGGAAGGGAAGAGGTTGTGTAGATCAGATATTCATTCTTAGATCTGTAGTGGAAAAGTTTCTAGAGAAGGGAAAGAAGTTGTATGCGGCTTTCATGGATTTGGAGAAAGCATATGACAGGGTGGATAGACAAGGATATTGGAAAGTGTTAAGAATATATGGAGTAGATGGGAAGTTGTTGAATGCTGTGAAGAGTATGTACGATGGTGTTAAGGCTGCAGTGCGTGTGGATGGTGAACTAAGTGAATTTTTCTCTTTGAAAGTTGGGTTGAAACAGGGATGTGTCATGTCTCCATGGTTTTTCAATCTGTACATGGATGGGGTAATAAAAGAGGTACAAGGTAGGGTAGTGGATGTTGGAGTGGCCCTGGTGAGAGAGGATAGTGTTTGGAAACTCCCTGTACTGTTGTTTGCAGATGATACTGTGTTGTTGAGTGAAGACGAAGGGGAGCTGCAAGGCTTGGTGAATGAGTTTGGGAGAGTGTGTAAGGAATGGAATCTAAAGGTGAATTTAGGGAAGAGTAAAGTGATGGTCTTTGAGAGAGGTGAAGTCAGTGAATGTACAGCGAGGTTGGATGGTGAGGAATTGGAAATGGTGAGTACGTTTAAGTACTTGGGTAGTGTGATGAGTAAGGATGGAGGTTTGGAGGGTGAAGTGCTTGAAAGGGTACAGCAGGGAAGAAAAGTTGCTGGTTCTTTGAAAGCAGCGATAAGAAACAGGGAAGTGAGCATGGAAGTGAAAAAGTTACTACATGACAGTATTGTGATACCAACTCTAACGTACGGAAGTGAAGCTTGGACGTTGTTGAAAGGAACAAGTCAAGAGTGAGAGCAGTGGAAATGAGTTATTTAAGAGGAGCCTGTGGAGTCACATGGAGAGACAGGCTGACGAATGAGGATATAAAGGAGCGTTGTGGTGTTGATGTGGATGTGATAGGAAGTGTTATGAGGAACACACTGAGGTGGTTTGGCCATGTGGAGAGGATGGAGGGTGAAAGACTGACGAAGAGAATGTATGTGAGTGAGGTGGAGGGGGGAAGAGGGAGGGGGAAGCCGAGGATGAGATGGAGGGATGGGGTGGAGAGGTATATGAGAGAGGGGTGTGTGAGTTGGGAGAGGGGCAGTGAAATGGCGGGGGACAGGGCGACTTGGAGGCGATTTGTTTGTGGCCACCCCAAACGGGATTGAGGCGTCTGGCAATAGATAGATAGATAGATAGACTTTCAAAACATCCCTGCCACACCTAACCCTCCTAGCTCTCACCCATCTCTTACCTACCCTTAACTTTCCCTCCACCAGGTAGTGGTCAGACATACCTCCACCCTCCCCTCTCAGAACTCTCACATCTAACAATCTTCCTATTACATTCCTGGACACAACCACATAGTCCGTCAAAGCTCTACCAACAACCCTTCCACCCTCCTGTGTCACCCACGTATACTTATAAATATCTTTCTTCTGAAACAGCGTATTTCCAATCACCATCTCTCGCTCAACGCAGATCCCTATCATTCGTTCCCCATTTTCATTTCTTCCAGGCACACCATGCATACCAACTACACCTTCAAATGCTACATTTCCCACTCTAGCATTCAGATCTCCCATCATTACCAGATTCATATATATATATATATATATATATATATATATATATATATATATATATATATATATATATATATATATATATATATATATATATATATATATATATATATACACACACACCTGATTTTTACTCTGATCACAGGCACTAAAAGTTCTAGCACTCATGCGAGCCGATCGTTTTCATACTTTGAACAGATATTGCTAAAGAAACCATAGTTCCGATTAATTGAATTAGAAGGAAACACTGATTAACAAAAACATGAGATACTGTCGAACTCAGACAAATAATTGTAGTTTCATCCATACTGGTACTCTATAACCGCTATACCAACTAAAATGAAAAAAAAAAAAAAATCTAAATACATATATACAGTATGCTATCAGCAATTTCGCATGCCATGACAGTACTGTATATTCACAAAAGGAGATTCAGTCTTCTTGCTTTTCTCTTTGAGAACTGATCCAAAATTATGTCTGCATGATGCTGACTCACCGTGATTCTCTCTCTCTCTCTCTCTCTCTCTCTCTCTCTCTCAAGTGATGATTTCAAGACTCTCGGGGGTGCCGCCTCCTTAGCTCCCCCCCCCCTTCGCTACGCCCCTGCTAGACATGTGATGATAATATGTAATGAAAAACGTATGCTGTAATGTAAATTACAGATTATATTTTAATGGATTTGGCGACGTTGTAGTAGGTGTGTCAAATCTGTCTGTGAAATGTACTAGCCACAAAAATATGTGTTCGGGATGCTCTATGAGGGATTCGTTATCCAGTGTGTCATGGGCGGCATACAGTTGCATGACTTCAAAACTATTAAATACATTGATTGATTAGAGAAAAGAGAGAGGGTTATAGACACAGACGTTCAGATTATATCATAAACATTTTCTGTGTGTTTTGTGGTCCTGTACTTTGTCCCTCTTTGACGTAATGGTATTGAAAAAATTCACCTTTGATCAAGTTTGTCTTTGGCTCTGGTTATTCCACATGGGAACTGGGTGAAGGAGAACAGAAGGGAAGTAAGGAAAAATAAAATGAAGAGATGTAGCAGAGATGAGTGAAATGAAGGAAGTAAAGTGAGGGAGAATAGAGAAAAGATGGAAGGATAATGACTGAGAGAAGGATGAAAGGAAAGAATAGTAAGAGACCTATTAAAACGAAAGAGGGAAGTACAGTAATTGCTGAGAGGTTATGCGGGGTGTATTACCTGGATTAACACAGATTAAACCAACCCGCTCATGAGTTGCAGCTCTTATCTCACAGATGACTCTCCCTCATCCCGTAGATGTGTGTGTGTGTGTGTGTGTGTGTGTGTGTGTGTGTGTGTGTGTGTGTGTGTGTGTGTGTGTCAGAGAGAGAGAGAGAGAGAGAGAGAAAGTTAAAAAAAAAAAAAAAAGTAGAATGATCGGCTATACGAACAGAGTAACAAATTCGACAATTAGAAGCTACAAAATGGTGACGGACGAAATCATCAGCTGTCTTCATTTCATCACCAGCAACACAATTCCCTATAACACCAACACTATGCACTGCACCAGCAACACAATTCTCTATAACACCAACACTGTGCACTGCACCAGCAACACAGTTCCCTATAACACCAACACTGTGCACTGGACCAGCAACACAGTTCCCTATAACACCAACACTGTGCACTACACCAACAACACAATTCCCTATAACACCAACACTGTGCACAGCACCAGCAACATAATTCCCTATAACACCAACATTGTGCACTGTCCCAGCAAGACAGTATCTTCCACCACCAACAGTGTGCCCTGCATCACCAGCGCTGTATCCTCCAACACCAAGATTTTACCCTCCATCACAGACACAGTACCTTCCACCGCCTCCACTGTATTCTCAACCAAAAACACTTTACTCTGCACCACCAATACAGTACCCTCCACAACTAATATTGTCCCCTCCAGAACCCAACACTGCATCCTTCATCACCAACACTGTACCCTGCACCACCAACACTGGACCTTCCAACACAAACACTGTACCATCCAAAACCAATATTTTATCCTGCATGACAAATAGTGCATTTTCGTCGCAAGAAATTAGTGGCAACTGCCGATAGTTTTAGAAAGTAGCAGTACGTAAAACATGCAGCTGAAAACGTGTGGAAGTTTCCAACAGCAACGAAGCTATGAATTGTAGATGGATTAGGAAATATTGTGAAAAATACTGATAAGAATGGACCTGAAAATAATTAAAGTATTAAAAAGTAGACGAAAGTACCAACCGTAGTACGAAATAGGGAATTCTATTGGGTCTGAAGAGTATCATATGCCACAGTGGACTAGAGTTTTGAAAAAGTCGATAATAGTGGAAATTACTTGAAAGAAAGGGCGGACACACACACACACACACACACACACACACACACACACACACACACACACACACACACACACACACACACACACACACAACACAACACAAGGGCACCCGCAAATCCATTTTCTTGTTCGGGTTGAAAGCAATTGATTCTTCAGTTACGCAGTTCTTTCCAGTCAAACGAACCTCACAATGACCAAAAACATTTGCATGCATGGCATTACCAGAGGCACCATACATTACCAGAGCTTCTGCACATTTATCCGTGAGTTTGGGGCTGAACCTCACCATACACGCCGTATGGATGATTTTGCACTAGGTGCCGCACCACGCAAGAGCTGACACTGATTTTTGTAACCTTATTTATAACAAAAGAGGGGATAAACTGTAAGACAGTGAAAACTGACTATCTATTGGCTATCTATTGACTCTTCCACTTCTGCCACCAAAATAATGTATCAAACTTGTAGTTAATTATATCGTAGTTGTAGCCAAGCTACAGTTAACAGTGAGTTGATTTGTAGCAGATAATGTGAGTTGTGCTTGTCGTCGATGACAGGAGAAAGATAAAGATGAGTACTGGGGTTTGACTGTAGTTTATTTCTTCAAAGAGAATATCTCAAAATTATTACTAACTATGTCTCACAAGAGCGTACTGAGGTAAGTGCATTTTATGCTTGCTAACTTCGCGAGGCAGCCTTTTCCTCGCCGTGCTTCTCTCTAAACCCCCTTCTCGCTCTCTCTCCTAACTCCTTCTGCCTGCTAACTTCTCTCCCATATAGGAGAGATTGTGTCACGTGTAATGTACGGTTGAGTGGAACTCACTCGATCCTGGGGATTTTCCTATCAGGCATCACGAGCTGCTGCCTGGCATTCCTGAGAGAGAATGTGCGAACACAATTTCCTTCAGCCTCTAGCCATGACGTTCAATTAACCTCTAGATCACATATGTATGCTACTAGCTACTATGTATTTTATTATGATATTTTAGAGTCCTAACAATTGGTGGATGATATGAGTCAGGAGATTGAGTATGTCAATGGTGGATCTTTCGTGGCGAAACTCACGTTGTCTATCACTAATTAAGTTGTTGGATTCAAAATTTTTAACTGTGCTTATTAATGAATTAACACTAGCTGGTATGGATTTATTCATACCAAGTCAAGCACTAAAAGATCGAACTCTCCAAAGTGGCTTGATAGCAAATGTGCCAGAGCAACGGCCCAAAGTCATTAGCATATAACTCTTACTTAAAATCAAATACATCTGAATTACTCTTTCAATTTAAAAGCGCTAGAAACCATGCAAAAGCTGAAACAAATCTCACTAAATCAAACTTTCTTCAAAATCAAGCATCAAAACTACATAACAACCCTAATGACAATAGAATTTTCTGGTCAACTCTCAGTTCTTTCAATAATAACTTTAACAACTCATCATCCATTCCCCCACTAAAATCTTCAGATGGCAACGTTACAAATGACCCGCGTGGGAAAGCGAATATCTTTGCCAGTGCTTTTGCCAGAAATTCTACCATTGAGGAAGTCAGCCGGAACGACCCAGTGCTAGAAACTGACTCTCCCGAAATCTTTCCACTTAAAATACAGACGAGATACGTAAAATCCATCCTAAACAATTTATCAAAGAACAAAGCTCTAGGCCCAGATGGAATTCCTCGAATTTTTCTGAAAAAGTGTTCCTCAGAATTTGCCTCTGTTCTAACCAAATTACTCAGACTGTGCACACGTACTTTTTTATTCCCTAATTCATGGAAAGAAGCCAATATCCACCCAATTCCAAAGAAAGGAAGTTCCTCTGACCCTTCTGATTACAGACTAATAGCTGTCATATCTTCTCTTGGTAAAGTATTTGAAATTTTAATTAATGTGAGACTGGGTAGAACTGACATCACTAGAGAAGAAAGACTGCCATGGAATGTCAGCAAGATAATATTCAAATCCATCCCATTTTGTCCTATCAAAGTGCCATCAGGTCACCCTGACAGGTTCAGAACGGGGAGGTGTGGGAGGGATAACTAATGAGGCTTTGATGAGATTGTGGTCAGAGGATCTCAGTGATGACATTATTTCTATCCTGTATTGATCTGGATTATTTGTCAGGAATAGATCCAAGAGATGGGCATTATGGTCAGGATTATCTGGTATTCTGGTTAGTTGCTTTACCAACTGCGTGAGATTAAACGATTCTGCGAACAGCTCGCACTCTCGACCAGCGTCGTCACTCCTGGCAGAATGCGATAACCATTCAACATTATGTATGTTAAAAGCACCCAAAATGGTCATTTCGGTGCTAAGGGCAAGGTTAAGGTTACTCACCTGTGTGGATATGGAGTCAAATACCCTGGGTTCTGAAGAAGCACTGGAGGAGTGATGGACTACAGATACTTGGTAATGTTTAGATAAATTAGTTTATACAGTGAGTAATCGAAATTCGTTGAAGTTTAAAAGTGTCAACTGCATGTTCAGATTTGATATAACAGCAAGTTTTTTTTTTTATGTGAGGAAGAAGGAACCAAAGGCAACGAGCCTGCAAAACTATTTCTTCCAAGAGAAAAACAAAATATAAGAGAGAGCCAAATTCAAGATCCGATCATTTCCAGATGCCTGGACACACTGCGTTTGAAAAACTGGAGATCATAGGAAGTAAGAAATACAGACAGAGGGAGACAGTTCCAGAGTTGACCTGTTGCATAAATGAAGGACTGGGAGTAACGGTTAACTCTTGCATTAGAGAGTTGGACAGAAAAGGGATGAGAGTTTGCTGCTAGACGGGTGCTACGCGCCCATCGTAGGGGTGGAGGAATGCATGCAGACAGTTCAGAGGAGCAGTGACCATTGAAGTAGCGATAGAAAAGAGATAAAGATGCAACAGTGCGGCGAAGAGACAAAGGTTGAAGGGAGTCAGTAAGAGGAGGAGAGTTAATGAGGCGAAAAGCCTTTGACTCCACCCTATTGAGAGGAGCTGTATGTGGGGAACCTCCCCACACATGAGAGTTGTACTCTACACAGGGGCGGATAAAACCATTGTATAGAGTCAACAATTGTGCAGGGGTAAAGAAGGAACGGAGTCGGCATAGCACACCCAATCTCTTGGAAGCAGATTTTACAAGAGATGTAATATGATCTTTCCAAGACAAGTCCCGAGTAAATGAAACCCCAAGCATGTTCAAGGATGATGCAGGATTAAGCTGAATATTATCAAACATTAGTGGGTATACCTGTGGAAGATTTTGTCGGGTTGATAGGTGCAAAAACTGAGTCTTTGATGCATTAAAAACAACAAGATTATTTTTACCCCAGTTAGAGATATGAGCCAAGTCAGACATTAGGTGTGCCGCCCTTGTTACGGAAGTTGGTGAGGAGATGGTAACCAGGAACACAAAATGGGGATATTTCGGTAGAGGGAGAGATTTGTGGTTCTGTGAGGATCAAGGCCAGAGGGGCTATGGACTGTAGAAAAAAATGAACTGAATTTAAAGTGGTGCTGAGACCTCGAATATTGGTGAAAAATAAGGCCGCACCTGCACTTCTCCGTTGACGAGCATGAATGGAATCTGCAACAGTCGCTTGATGGCGACCAGGAGGACCCTGTGCCACCAGCCCTACCCTGCTAGTAATAATGCAGCGGACATTGCTAAAGAGAGCGGAAACAGGTGTGATATCTTACGTTCATGTAGTGTGGGGCAGACAGTTGAAGGTAAAGGTATTAAGAGAGTATGCTGGCCTACTCTCTGTGTAAACGAAAACACTGAAAATGTTCAGCAAAGGAAGATGGCCAGGATCAAGTCCTGAGGGCTGGTGAAATGGGAGCTCCAGCTCTCCCTTTCACATTATTTGTATATATATATATATATATATATATATATATATATATATATATATATATATATATATATATATATATATATATATATATATATATATAATTATACACACACACACACACAGATGCAGGTGCTTTTTAATATGTAATGGAACCCAACCAAATACTGTTCTCGGGGCTGGTTGTTCTGTGTGTGTGTGTGTGTGTGTGTGTGTGTGTGTGTGTGTGTGTGTGTGGTCACCATCAGCTGCCCACCAATCCCAGTGTTTAATACCTGTCATCCTCGGTCACCTCAGTTAAAGTTTCAGCACCTCCCTTTTGTCTCGCATTATATAGCACGAAAGAGCAGAGCATACATCCACCACTGGAAGGAGGAATTACCTCACTTCTCCATTTGACAGATGGCAAGGAGATATAATTATGGCAGTGCTGTACAAATAAAACTGCTGATTCATGAACAAGTCGAGCCAAAGTGACTGAGGCATTAGAAAAGGCATAAAGAAAAGAGTTCTGGTAGATGAACGATGATGGATGCGGAATATAAAGGAGTGATGTAAGCGACATATAAAGGTGTGAAAGGCAAGCAAAGATTCCTCAGTTCTGAAAATGCATCGCAGTACCTTGTGTCTGTCTTTGGCATACCATATACTTTTCATCCACTAGCAACACTTGCACATCAACTTTTCTCTCTAACTACTCCATGCCTGCTATGTCTTCTGTTGTCCTTGGTCCAACCCTTTTATAGTGGAGTAACACACACACACACACACACACACACACACACACACACACACACACACACACACATGGCACGAGAATGAAGACTAACTGGTTAGAAGAGATACTATATGGACATTTGCACGTAAGAACTCTTCGTGGGTGAAGTCGGAGGTTTAGAAGGCAAGGTAGGCTACCGCTGCAACGTTTGCCGAGAGTGAATGTTATGCCCTGGTGTTTTCCCGTTGGGGTGAGTCGCTGGTAAAAATATCATAGGTAGAGAAGGGTTAATGCAGGCAGCAATATCTTCCCACGGGATGAGGAGAGAGAGAGAGAGAGAGAGAGAGAGAGTTGTGTGATGGAAGAAAATGAACTCTGAAAAGGAAAGCCCTAGTGGAGATTGGCCCCAGTTAGAACGTGGATGCAGTGGGTAAAAATAGGTCCATGGCAATGCACTGATCCATGTGCAGATTTTGTTTTTCTTCTTGGAGAGATCTTAGGCCAATGAAAGAAAATTGGTCCATAGAGAAAATACTGTAGATCCACAAACAAAATAGGTCCAACGGGGAAAACATATGCCATGGGGAAAGTAGTTTCAAGAAGGAAAATTTATCTATGGAAGGAAATATATCAGCGGGAAATATAGGTCGGCGGTGGAAAGTATATCAATGGGGAAAATATGTTCACGGGGGAAACAGCCTCATGGAGGACAAATTTTATCAGGGAAAATAAAACCATGATAGGAATAACTTCAAAGAAAAAGTAGGTGAATGTTAAAAAAAAAATCATTGGGTGAAATCTGGTCCATGGAAAAAATAGGCCCAATGGAAGAATTTGGCTATTAGGAATGCTTGACTGTATGAAAAATACACCCGTGGGGAAAAAAAATACATAAATCTATGATAGAAATAGGTACACTGCTTAATAGGTAAAAAGGCACAAATATGTCCATTGGGAAATGTAGGTTCTTGGTAAATGTTGGTCCTACATTTAAAATAGATTCATATATAACAGGTGGGTTAACACCTGTGACGCGTAGAAGACTGATCTACGTGCTATTACTAAAAGAAAAAAAAAAGTTCATTTGATAATATCTCACAGTTTCCTCAATATTATATTACGTAAAAAATAAACCTGTATGGAGATGGTGAATAATTAGTATTCTGTGTAAAGAAATAAACATGTGATGAGACTGTTAATACTTCTACCACTTCAACTACTACTACTACTACTACTACTACTACTTCTACTGCTACTATTACCACTACTGCTGCTGCTGCTGCAGCCGTTGACGCCGCTACAAGAACCAGAAGCAGAACCACCACCATCACTACCACTATCACTACGACTGCCACCAACACAACATCACGACCACAACCATCGCAATATTACTACAACCACATCTCCACCATTGCATCCCCACTACCAGCAGGACAACCAACGCCAATACAACCTCTACCACCGCCACTACCAGTACCAACATTACCAGTACTACCACCACTGCCAACGCTACCAAGAATCCATTAATATTACCCCTATTTCTACTAACATCACTACTCTACAACTCCCATCACTACCACTACCAATATTACCATTACAACTACCACTACCACCATTACAACTACCACTACCACCACTACCACCGCCACCACAAACACCACCACCAAAAATACCATCACCATCACCACCACCACCTTTACCATTACTACCATTACTACCACTACCATTACCATCACTACCACTATCAATAACACCATTTTCGTTACCACTAGCATCACTACCACTGCCATCACTACCACTATCATCATTACCAGTACCACCCCTACCATGACAACCACTACAACCAGCAAGAATGATATCATAACCACCAGTATCAACACCATCGCCAGCACTACCATTTCCACCACCATCACCACCACCATCACCATCACTAACACCACCACCACTACCACACCAACACCACGACCACCAAGACCCCTGCCTTCACGTCTACCATAACTTCAACACCAATCCAACCACCACCACCACAACCATCACCACCACAACCACCACTACCATAACCACTAAACCCCCACTGCCACCAACATTACTACTTGTACCACCGCAACCACTACCACTATCATGACTACCACATCCAACGCCACCACCACTACAACAGCCAGCACACCAGTACCACTACCACAACTCTGTCATTCCTACCATCACTACCATCAGTACAACTACCATCATTTACGCTACCACTACCACCACCACCACCACTAACACTTCCACATTTACTACCATCGCTACCACCATTATATGCATTGCCACTCCCACTGCTAACACTGTCAGTACCATCATCACAACTACCAACACTACCACTATCATTGCCATCACTACCACTAACTTCACTACCAACACCACCAATGCCAGTACTATCACCATCACCACCAATGACTACTATCACCACCACTAAAACCATCACGAACACCACCACCACTACCGTCACAACCACTATTTCTACCACAATTACTATCACCAAAACTACTACCATCACTTCTACTACAACTACATCAGCTGCAGCAACACCAGTTACTACTACAATACAAATTATTATCAAATTGGATTTTGAACTACAACATCAACAGTCACTACCATCGGACCTATAGGCACTGCTAGTACTACTACTATTACTACTCCTGCTACTCCTAGTAATATTAATAACAATAATGATAATAATAATTTGCAAATACTAGTGCTGAGTTTTCTGATTTCTGTGACCGTCATGCCTTGAGAGAAAATGTAGTAAAGGGTAAAATGATGGTTATTGAGAGAGAAAGTGACTCCCATTGTAATGTTATAGTGGACGGAGACAGAGTGGAATTGGTGAGAGAGTTCAAATAACTGGGTACAGAGATAGAAAAGAGAGGAAAATGTGAAAAAGAAGTGGAAAGGAGAGTGACAAAAGGAAAGAAAGTAGCTTGTGCTATGAAAGCCTTGATATGAAACAAAGACTTTAGTGTCGCAGCAACGCAAGGCTTACGTGAAGGAGTGTTAAGGTAGGACAAATCTAAACTGGCGGCTAGGGTGGGGCACAAAGCTCTGTACAGTTCTGCCACGTTTTCCATACGCGCGATGCCCCCACCCCCCTTTCTTTCTCTCTCCTGGGGGAGATGTGCGTCACCCTGGGGAATTTTGTTTCTTTTATGAATGACTTATAAACTTATGCTTTCATTTCTTTATTTTTTTATTATATTTAATTATATTTAAAAATATTTATTACTGTTTTACATTTGTCGCCAGATGACCTCGTTGGTGCGGCGCCATGATCTGGTTTCATTCAATCACTCTCTCCCTCCTTCCTTCCCTCCCTTCCTCCATCTCTCCCTCAACACCTCCTCTGGCCTCCCTTCCCCCCTTCTCTCTCTCTCTCTCTCTCTCTCTCTCTCTCACACACACACACACACACACACACACACACACACACACACACACACACACATCTATGGTGTTTTAGGATACATTTTGGTTATTTTCTTTTACATTATATTGTACATATTGTAAATTTGACCTTGTTTCCACACCACCCAGGAGGTAAGGACACAAAGGAAAGTGACACGAGGAAGCTCTGGCCGGGTTAGTCTGGGTCTGTGTGAGTGTTGCTGCTCACGAGGGTTTAATGTATTATTTTTTCTTTTACTAAGAAATTGGCATATTTTTACTTATATTCCTGCACATTATCTTATAATCATAATTGTGATATTATTACCCACCCCAGAAATACGGTAAAAGCCAATAAAAGTGACTACATTTTTTTATAGCATGACTGTAAAATATTTATGCCACGTTTCTGTAATGCCGTATAAATATTTCATGCATAATAAGTTTACTGTTCTTTCATATATTATAATACACACGTTAACATTGTATTCATATGTGTTTATCTTATTTGTGATGCTTTTTACATATATAACAGCAGTTTCACATCGCGGGTTTGGGAAACATAGCAACACTGTACAGAGGGTCGCGCCACACCCTAGCCGCCAGTTTAGATTTGTACCATCATAGTGCCACCTTTAACATATGGATGTGAGACTATGATGTAGCATGAAAATGAAAAGTCAAGAATGAGAGCAGTGGAGATGGGACTGCTGAGGAATGTATGTGGAATACGGAGGGTGGATAGGATACGAAATAATGTGATTCATGAAAGATGAGGAGTGAAGAAGTCTGTGGACACCAGAATCGAAGAGACTGTACTGAGATGGTATGGTCATGTGGAGAGAATGGATAACAATAGTGGTGAAAAAGGTATATCTGAGCAAGTTTGAAGGAGGGAGGAGGCGAGGTTGGCCAAGGAGAAGGTAGAGGGGTATGGTGGATGAGTGTGTGAGGATGAGAGGTATAGAAGTCGGTGAGGTTAGGGAACTGACAAGAGAAGGGATTGGCTGAATGAATGTTGTGAGAAGAGCATGATCAGGGATTTGGCACCCTTTTTTCAACGTTATGGCTTCCGGACTGACTCTGTCGGATAGGTTTATGTGAAGTTACAGAATGCGGTGAAAGTTTTTGGCGTACCTGATAAAGCCAGGATTCCCGGGGTCTTGAATGATGAGTGAATGGAAGCGTGGCCCATTAGACTGGGTAAACTTAGACTGTCTGGACTTTTCTATCCATCCCTTGCCCTAGGGTGGGAAAGAAGGTCCCGATGATGATGATGATGATGATGATGATAATGATTAATAATAATAATAATAATAATAATAATAATTCTGATGCCTGGGGAAAGTAAACCCAATCAAATGCTTTGAAACACTTGATTTTAATTTGCTGAGAAATAAGCGATTAATTACGCTCGACTAAGCAAGCTAGGTAAAGCAATAATATGATCTGTAATCTCTACCTAAAGATATACTGTTGCCTTGCTCCTTGTCAGCACCCATTCTTTCCCCGTTGACTTGACCCAACATTAACACACTGCTCTTCCCTCCACCACGTTTCTAAATGCTTCGAAACCTACACAATGGAGTTCGGGTTCACGCGTCAGGGAGGATTGGAAGCGCCTAATAATACACTCAGAAGTGAAGCCAACTATAAACTCCGAGACGTAAGGTTGCGGACTCAACTTAGTACGATTTTCAGCCACAGATAACGCTTTAGCCGTTTCTTAAGGAATGAGGCGGAAATGAGGAGGTAAGGGAGGCTCGTGGGTGAAGCGTTGGCTCAGGTTTATCGCTTCGGTCGTGTGTGTGTGTGTGTGTGTGTGTGTGTGTGTGTGTGAACTGCAACGCAACGAATAGCACGAAGAAATATTAAAAAGAAATAGATTGGGTAGTTAAATTTAACAATGTACTGTATAGCGATGGATTTCCTATTCTTAGGATACCAAACTTAGGCATATCGAATATTCTGCTGAAAATCCATTGCTTCCTTCTTGAAACTGCTACACTATGAACGTCATATATAAGATCATACGCTCGATCAGAACCCTACTTATCCTTTCTCTCTCTCTCTCTCTCTCTCTCTCTCTCTCTCTCTCTCTCTCTCTTACAGTAACTCTGTTAATTTCCTTCTTTGCTCTGCTTCTCTCAGATAACAGCTTGTCTTGATGCTCTTGCTCTCCCGTTAAGTCCCCCTCCCCCATCTATCCGTCAGTTCACTGTTTCGTTCATTCAGTGCTCCTGAACTGGTCTCACGCCCTTGTTCCTTATTCTTTGCCTCTTCACCTACCCTGCTTCCCTTTTCCTTTTTTTTTTTTTTTTTTTGTTAGGTAATATCATCATTCTTAATTCCTCTACTCCCCGTTTTTCTTCCTCCCTATATGGGGGGCGCGGTAGCACAGTGGTAGCGCGCCGGACTCGTAATCGGGGGATTGCGAGTTCGAGCCTCGCCCGGGCTGCCGTGCCGGGAGTGGTAGCTCGCTCCTGTAACCCTAGCGGGGCTATATAGTCCAATACAGGGCTTAGCTCGGGGAACTCCATTTTTTTTCCTCCCTATAATTCTCTCTCTCTCTCTCTCTCTCTCTCTCTCTCTCTCTCTCTCTCTCTCTCTCTCTCTTCGCCTATCCATCCTTTTTTTTTTTTTAGTCCAATATCTCCTTGCATAGTTTTGCCCGTCTGAATCCGTAATTTTCTTTTCATCTCTTTAATCATTATGTTCCGCGCATCTTTCGTCTCTTCTTTTCGTCTCCTCCCTCCATTATATATCTCTCTCCCGACCAGTTCTACATCATTAACCATGATATTACGTCGCTCCTCTTCCTTTCCCTCCCACTACTCATACTCTGCCCTTCATTCACCTTAACTGAGGGGATATTTTCGTACGTTTTAAAGCTTGTTTATCATAGCTCAGAATACAACTCTATAACCTTTCCTCCACTGTATTCTATGTTAGTTTCTTGTTACAGCTCAGCATTGAAGATACGATTTCGCAGTTATACGTTTTAAGTGCACACGTAATAGTAGCCACCAATTTCTTCCTCTCCTTCCAGCCACTTACTTTGATTCTTCCGCTTCCTCTCACTTCCTATTTCTCTCCCGGTATTCATCCCTCACCCTGCCATTCGTCCTTCAGTATATGGTTCGGCGTCCCTCCCCTCCTATATCTCCCTCCATCACTCCATGTCACAGTATCTCTTCTGCAGTTGTTACACCCTGTCATTCTTCTCCCTCACTCATCCTATCTCTTCACTTTCTTTCATCCCAATACCCCTTCTCACTCGTTTATCCAGTCATCTCTTCTCTTCACTCTCTTTCATCCCATTATTTACTCTTTCACTCTTTTATCCAGTCATCCCATCTCTCTTTTTTTTTTTATCCAATAATCCCCTCTCTTCATTTTATTTCATTCCCTCTCTTCACTCTCTTTCACCCCATCATTCGCTCTCTTCGCTCTCTTTCATTCCAATACTCCTTTCACTACCTTTATCTTTTCAAACTATCCACCTTGCTGTTCTCTCTCTCTCTCTCTCTCTCTCTCTCTCTCTCTCTCTCTCTCTCTCTCTCTCTCTCTCTCTCTCTCTAACACACACACACACACACAAGTCGTTTCAACAGCTCTCTTGCCCGTCCCCCCGTCCCCACGTCTCCTTCAATGCCATTTCGTCATCGGAAACAAAGCTCCTTTAAGATGACTTGTGTCTTAATTAATTTCCGATGAAAGAGAGAGAGAGAGAGAGAGTCTAGAGGGCGAAATGGAGTTCAGACAACGGGAAGGGAAAAGTCCAAAGGAGGACAAAATGCGCGAAGGAGAAATGTTGAAGGCAGAAAGTGATGGAAAGAAGTGTAGAAAGGAAAGGTGAGGGAAAGTTGCTGCACGTGAGATCTTCTGTGTAAGGCAGTTAAGATAGCCCCTTTCTCCCATTGGCTAAGTATAAAGCTCAGGGGCTCGCATTTTTTATGTTTGAGAATATTACGAACCGTTCACCTCAGGATGACACTGGGCTCTACAGGGTTAAACAGGAAGTAAAGCACTGAGGAAAACGGAGAAGGAACAAGTAAAAGAAAGGTGGAATAAGGAGGCATAGAAGGGAAGATGAAAAGCAATGTAGAAGAACAGAAGGGTCGATGGAGAGAAGGATTGAGAAGCGGGAGGAAGCGGTCAGAGGGAGGAGGAGAGACAGGGGAAGGGAGGGTAAATAATGATGAAAGACAGAAAAGGCAGGCAAGGAGAGGCAAAAAGGCAGAACGGAGATAAAGGCGAGAAAAAGGAAGGGATTGAAGAAAAGGGGACAAAGATGAGAGAAATAGGGTATGGAAAGAGGAGAGCAAAATGAAGGAAAGAGGAGAAAGAGGGAAGTTAAAAAATAGGGAGCAGAGGGAAACAGGAGAAAAGAGAGAATCAAAGGAGTAAAGGTGGATAATAATGAAATACAGAAAAGGGGATGAAAGGAGAGGAGAGAAAGCGGGATGAACAAACAGATAGTGCAGAGAAACGTGAGAAGGGTGTGGGGGTCGAGGAAGCAAAGGAATGGAAGCTGACACCAGTAAATATAAGTAGGAAGGTAAGAGAATACGCCAGTAATTATGTTTGCATACTTAACTATCGGTATCTCACTTTCATAAATTTACTCCTTCACATCCACCCCGCCTCACCTGTCCACTTTTCTTCCCTCTCCTCCTCCCTTCAAAAACCTTTATTTTCTGCTTCCTCCGTCTCTCCTCTTTTTTCCCCATCCCCATTTTATCCCATTTCCTAATATTGGTTTCTCCTTTCCTTCTTAACTTGTTCCCATCCTCCTTCCTTTCCTTCCCATCTCTCCTTGCTTCTTTTCTCAGATCCCTGTTATCCTTCCTACTTCTCCCCTTCCTTCCTTCGCTCTCTCTTACATCATTTCTTGCTTCGTTTCCTCTCTCTATTTATCATTCTTTCAACTTTCCCTCCCTCCCTCCTTCTCTCTTTCCCTTGGCGACATAATAATGTCGCAAACACCGTGACCATCTTATCTGCCTACTCTCCTTTGAACCTCCGTGGTACTAACTCATTCTTTCCATGGGAACCTCATATGCAACCACACGAAATTCATTATGAATCTAATTTAAGATTTCATTACTGCCCCAAGTTTATTACTGATCTTAATATACCCACCGGTACCTACCTACTTCAGTCCTACGTTATCTGTATTCTTTACTTAATAATGTCTGAAATAGTTCCATATCTAACTACTGACTATTTACCGATTCATCTATCTACTGCCTCTCATCAATTGATACCTTTTGCCAAACATAAAGATCAGGTGATTGTCCAATCCTCATCAGTTCTTTTTCCAAGAAATGGGTATCTCCCCACAGCTAAACAAAATTGTTTGTTGGCAGCAGACACACAGTAAAGACGTCCTACCGAAGGAATTGTCATCCTTTCAGTACAATACATTGTCTTTCAGATGATTGAAAACATACAGTAGTACAATGAATGCAATAAAGAACAGGCTATCATAGAGACAAGTATGATGCGGTGCCTTGATGATGGACATCCGTAAACAGTCACTTCCTATACTACCGTAGCAGTGGCAAAGATGTATATTTAGACGTACTGCCTAGCCTTTTAGTGGATTGGTTGACCAGGCGACTCTGTGTGTAGGTCTGCCAGGGTTTCTTTCCGAGACTTTGTGACTGACCTGTGATTAACAGCTATAAACAAGTGAAAGTCAGACTTTCACCCCGAAGCACTGAACAGTCGTAAGTGCCACAAAGGGAAGCAAGGACAAGGAGTAATGTAAAAAAGAAATGCGGCATTTCAGCTCCCCTGGGAGCACTGAAAAAGTTTACTTGCATTTATATAACTACCTATCTGCTTATCTTTTTGCCTACCAACTGTCGTTCGCCGTTTTCTGTCCCAAATATTATTCTGTACTGTATAATCCTGTGTGTGTGTGTGTGTGTGTGTGTGTGTGTGTGTGTGTGTGTGTGTGTGTGTGTGTGTGTGTGTGTGTGTGTGTGTGTGTGTGTTCTTACGTAACTGTATCTTTACCGGAATGAGTCAAGCTCGTACTGTCACCTGTATCAAACCATTTTTATCATACATATCCTTAAACTTATTAATAGTTTTGGCACACACTATTTCATTCGGTAGTGCATTCCACTAATCAATTGGCCTATTTGGGAAACTGGATTTCCTTACGTCTTTATCGCCTCTCTTTTTATGTAGATTTTTGCAGTGTCCTTTTGCTGATGCAGTGTCCTTTTGCTGATGTACAGGTTACTGTACATACTCGTATATGTCTATTTTCTCGTTCCCTGAGATTCATTTATATAGCATAATCATGTCTCCTGTTTTCCTTCTCTCCTGTAGTGTTGGTAGAATCAATTTTGCTAGTCTTTCTTCATAGCTTAGATCCCTTAAGCTTGGTACCCATCCTGTAGCTGCACTTTGTACTTTTTCAATCTTATCTATGTATTTTTCCAGACTACTGATTCCAGTCTACTGATGCATACTGCAGGGTTGAGCTGGTGAATGATGTTATTATCTTTCTCAGCATGTCTTCACTTATGTGAATGCTATTCTCATATTAGCAAAGCAGTGTATAGGCTATGTGTAACTTACCTCCTCACTGATGTGGTCAGCAGGAAATAGTCTGTTATTGATAGTCACTCCTAGGTCCTTCTCCCTTTCTGATATGTGTAGGGTTGATCTTAACTTATCATCCCAATCTGGTCTTTCCTCACTTTTACCAAACGTACTTGCATGACACTTGCCCACATTAAATTCCATTTGCCATTTATTGCTCCATTCATCAATCCTATTTAATTCTTCTTGTAGCTCTTTGCAAGAATCTGTGTTAGTAATCTTCCTTTGTACTTTTACATCACCCACAAACATACTTAAATAGCTTGCACTTTCAGAGATACTGTCTATGTCATTAATATATACTAAAAACATAATTGGTGCCGCACTGAGCCCTGTGGAACTCCGCTAGTCACTTCCTTCCACAATGAGTAATTTTCCCTTAGTACTGTTCTTATTTCCCTTTTTCTGAGAAAATCGTGCATCCAACAGTACAGATTGCCTTGGATGCCTCCCTGATAGGACAGTTTCCATAAAAGTCTTTGGTACAGTTCTCTGTCAACTGTTTTCCTGAAATCTAAATAGATACTGTCCACCCTTCCTTCTCTTTTCTGTAATGTTTCTTTAACTCCATCATAGTAGCTTAAAACATTAGTAACACATGATTTTCCCTTGCTAAAACCGAACTGCCTTCTGTTATCATACTGTGTTCTTTTAGATGGTTTACCAGAACTTTTCTCATCAGTTTTTCTAGTATCTTACTTACAGCACTGGTCAGTGATACTGGTCGGTAGAGGAGTGGATTCTGTTTATTCCCTTTCTTGAACAGGGGAACAATGCTTGCTTCCTTCCAAATAACAGGTAGTTTACCTTGACATAAGGATTCCTCGAATATTTAATACAATGGTCTGCTTAGCTATTCTGCACATTCACGTAGTACCCAACCTGAAATTTCGCCAGGACGATTTGCTTTTCCTTTGTCTAATTTACTGAACTTTTCCTGTACTTCTTTTTCTGATATTTGTCATCATCATCATCATCATCATCAGCCACTCCTACATTGCCTCACGAGGAACGTAGGAGCCCGGGGCTAGTCAAGTTGGTCCTGACATTTAAGATGAGAGTGACCAGCCTCAATCATCCCTGAGTGGCATTACATGAGCAATAAACCCCAACCATCCCTTGGATATAAACCTTCACCAGCTCAATGCGATTGGAGCACTGTAATAACCCAATTAACCACCTGGCGCCAAAAATTGGTTATATGGTTATCACCCAGCGTAGTAAATTGTTTCCTGGTGTACAGGAAACCATTTGGCTTTTCACTCAGTGTAGTCACCCACAGGCAGAAGAAGGAGGAAAGAATGAAGAAAAGAAAGACAGAAGAGGGAGTGTAAAGTCACCCGTAGGCAGAAGAACGAGGAAAGAATGAAGGAAAGAAAGAGAGAAGAGGATGTAAGGAAAGAAGGATGGAGGACAGGAAAGGGAAGACACCCGAGAGCAGCGCTACATCGAGTGAGTGGATGGTGAGCACCCCCACCTACAATCTGGAAATATGTGCGGGCATGCGTGTTCCATGTCATCTCTTTCAAAATTATTTTCTTTTGTAAAAAGTGATTGGAAGTTTTTATTTAGTGCTTCACAAATGTCTTTCTCTTGGGTATAGGTGATCTCCTCATCCGTAACGGACTGTATTTTATCTTCAGCTTTGATTTTGCTTCGGATGTAGCTGTAAAATAGCTTAGGATGATCACTACTTATGTTTATGATTTCTTCTTCAAACTGTCTCTGAGCCTCCATCCTTATTTTTTTGTAGTCATTTCTTGCCTGTTTACAGTTGTTGTATGCCCTCTCACTATTGTGTCTTCTGTATCTATTTCACAGCAAGTTTTTTTTTTTTTCTTGTGATTGTTTACATTCTGTATTTAACCATTTCTTTTTTTTCATTTGTTTCTGTGTGATGATGGATGTAATTTTGGACCCTTGTTTCATCAAAATCACATAATTTTCCAAATCGATTTCAAAAAAGTAATTATTCAGGTCATGATAGTTGCCCTTTTTTGTAGTTTAGACTCTTTGCATCTCTCACTACTAGTAACTATGTCATTTGCAATCTTGATGCTGCAGTTCAATACTGCATGGTCGTTTTTGCCGAATGTAGGGTGATACATTATATTGTCAGTATCACTTTCTTGCCTAGGTTGTATCAGATCTGGTACTGATGATCATTAAGTGTTCTTTTTCTGGTGTTTTCCTTTACATGCTGTGTTAGGAAAAACTCGTGCACAAGATCTAGGAGCTTTTGATCCCAACAGCTTTCATGTTTTTTTACATATAGGGTATTCCAATTTATATTTTTACTAAAATCTCCAGGTAATATAATTCTTTCAGATTTTTCTTCTATTCTACCTAGTAATGTTCTTAAACTCTGAAGTGTATTTTCCGCCAGGGCTTCATATTCGCCTCTTTCCCAGGTGTTTATTTTGGGTGGCATGTATAAATTTTCCCTTCAGATGTGTTAAACTCCAATACAGTCAGTTCTACTTGTGGGGGTATATCTAGTTTTATTTCTTTGGCCTGTAGATTTTTCTCTGTTAAGGTTATAATTCATCCTCCCTTTCTGAAATTTCTGTCTCTTCTCCATATGCATTATATGATCTCCACATTGTGTTATGTGCAAGTGAAAGAATTTAAATATATAATAACAAACCAGTATTTTTGTTTCAAAAACAAAAGTGTGCACTTTCTTAATAATATAGTTCACCAAGTACACATTCTTGCATAACTCTGTATTTTTCTTTTCTCACCTGTTTTCTTTTTCTTGCTTCCTTCTCCATAGCCTCACCTCCCCCCCTCCCTCACTGCTGGTAACGTCACATAATATGCACGCCGAGAAACTTTGTATTCGCTGGACCGCAGGTGGCCCAGTTAATTTGGTGCAGGGACGCAACTGCGACGAATATCATGGAACTATACAACTACACTTTTTCCCATGCCTCGCAATAGAGAGCTACCGTCTACTATAGGGGAGCATCGATTCACTGCACTGGTCGGCCCTGTAGGGGTGGTTGGTCACTTGTGGTTGATGGTTCTGTTCGGCCAGACAGACTGGGGTTATTCGACAACAACATGTCATTCAACTTAAATTACATACATACCTTTATCACGTAACATACTATCTATCTCACTGACACTCAAACTAATCACTCTCTTTCTCTACCTTTCCTTCAGTCCTTACCAACTCCTACAGCTTAAAGCCTACAGTACCAACCTACCTAATTACCTGCTTATGTACCGACATACCTGTCTACAGTACCTACGGAACTGATTGTGTGAGCCTCTCATTAACCTAGCACTTACTTACTTGCCTATTTACTCATTTACTTACCTACAGCCTTTACGTACCTGTCAACTACTTATTCGTATCATTTTCACACATAATCGTCTTTTCACATAAACAGTACCATCCCACTTATTTCTCCATTTTTCGTCTTCATCTGTCTCCCCGCAGATCACCGTAAGCCCGTTTTTCTGTCTACCTAACTACCTTACTAACCACTCATGCCGCCGCATTTTCACCTACCACACACACACAATCCCATACCTACCTTCCCAGTCTGCCTATGTGCCAACTTACCAACTTACCCAACCCTCCCTCTGTTTCATCTATCACCCATGTCCCCTTCCGCTCCCCGCCTCCATCCTATACGAGCCTGACGTGGTGTTAATAAGGTAATCCTTTAACAGTGAGGCAAGGGATTGCATGTGGCACAGATATGAGAGCATTATCATTACAGAGCACAGGCTACACTGGGACTACATACATAGTAATTCATACCTACAAACTGACACAAATACTCTAAATGTAGACAACAGAAGGATATTCTAAATGGTCGGTAGCATGTAGAAATGAAAAACAAAACAAAAAGGGTACGCAAAAAGCACAGAAACAAGAGAGCATTTATGATGGGAGGAGATTCAGTGTTCTATACATTACTACATTCCACACTGTACTCACAAAACGTCTGTAGGTGGTGGAATGTAGTAACAGGTATACAACTCTATATCATCTTATATCTCAAGCGCTGCTCTTGTGTCTGTGCCTTTTACATATATTGTTCCTCTACTTTTTTCATCACTACATTCTGCCAGTCATACTGTATCTGAATAAATGCTCTTTCCAGTCTATGATCTTTTTTTATGGCAGCCATGTACCAGTAGTATATTACTTACTGCTACAACATAAACTGTGCCCAGCTACTCCCCCGGCGTGCTATCCCCCTACTACCTGTTTTCACCTAGCGATCTGTTCCTGCCTTAGCAACTTTTCCCCAGTGGATATTTTTCCCGTTTACTGATTTTCCCTCACCGGTCTATTTCCTCCTTGAGCCAATTTTCCCCATGGTTTCTATATATCCACTTGGACTTATATTCCTTCCTTGGACTTATTATCTCACGGATCTATTTTCCCAAAGAGGCATATTTTCCACATTGACAGTTTCCACCATGGACCTTTTTCCCTATGGACCTATTTTCCTCCATGGACATATTTCCCCCATGGACCTATTATTCCCAGTGTGGTTATTATTCCATGGGCTATTTTTCAAGGGAACAATTTTTCACTGGACCTATTTTTCCCATGGTCCCATTCCCTCGGTGGGTATACTTTCCACGTTCAACCAGTGTTCCCCCACAGATTTCCTTTCCCTTCACTGATTTCACGTGAAATAGGGCAACACGAACCGTGAACTTTAACGTAACTGAAAATACGTATGTGGCCTACGGAATGTTTTTATGTGGTAACTCGCATACTGTAACTCAAATGCGGCTCATATATGTAGGAATATCCCCACTTGTTAGGAAGCTTTTTGGTGCCTAACACACTCATGATTTTTCGTGTTGGAATTATGAATGATAAAGAAACAAAGAAAGAGAGAGAGAGAGAGAGAGAGAGAGAGAGAAAAACGATATTTTGGCTACCCAAGTTTATGACTCCTAGTTAAATCAGAGGGAATTTGCTAGTATCGTTGCAGTAAACTGATTATCCGGGTGGCTGAGTGAAATGGGACATTTCAGTCATCAATGAGGCGTTTGCATTTCACGACTGTTGTTCTCACAATATTTTTGGGACAGAGCCATTCTATATCTTGTATTGAAAGGGTATGCAGCCCTCCCTTCATTTTTTCCGTATCCATTTCTATGATTCTTCAGCAGTATTACTTCTTCCTCGTCTATATTTATCCTTCTCATACTGTTCTTTCACTTTTCAAAGCAAAGCTTCTCCTCGTGAACACACTATAATTATATGCACTCTTCTATCATTTTACTAAATCCTAATTTGTCTACACAAATACCATTTTTATATCTGAGTCCCATTATTAATTCTTCCAATCTAGACATTTTTTACCTAGGCTACAGCAATGAATGAGATTCATGAAATATTGTCTATATTACCACACACCTTCTGTTCGGCATGCACCTGTTTAAATTTCTGGCTTCCACTAAGACTTTATACTATTAGTAATTTTTTCCCTCGAGCCACTCAAAATGTTCACTCAATTTTCAAACTTTTGTCTCTTTTCAATTACAGAAAGAAGATATATACTTAAAGTCGTACAACATAGTCTTTCAACAATCATAACGCATAGTACTGTGAATCACATATCAACAATCACCTCTTTATTTATATCTGCACTCACTTTCACATACTTTGTTTGGTCGAAGACGCTCCATAGAACTCTGCACCAGCCATAATATAACAAACCGGTACTCATTTAGCAAACAGCAGAATAAAAAATGTAGTCGCTAAACAGTACAGTAACAAGCAAGAGTTTCTCTACCCCCTTGGGGAGAGAAGGAGGTGATGACAGGAGTGGAAGAAGGCCAGGGGAATGAACACTCATCAGTTCAGTAGTCAGAGAATGATGGTAAACAAAACAAACCCAACTTTGCAGATAGTGAATACACCACTAAAATGAAGATGAAGGCAGTGTCCACCGAATTGTTGGTGCTATATTCATCTACAAGTGTGTGTGTGTGTGTGTGTGTGTGTGTGTGTGTGTGTGTATTTTAACCGTCGCTGACAGTCACTCCAGGGTGATTCCCCCATCTACTTTGAGAAATGAAATTTCGCGGTTCGTTACCGAGTACGACATGATCACTGGATTAACAGAAACGACCAGTTCATGCTCGCTCAGCGCTGGTGAAAGCAACATTTCATTTCCAACATTATGACGTATTTCAAATGTCGGGGAGATTCGCAAACGCAGAATAAGACTGACATACAATGAAAAATATTAATCTGTTAAGTCAGTCAATCTATCTATTGCCAGACGCCTTAATCCCACACTGGGTTGCCACAAACAAATCGCCTCCACGTCACCCTGTCCCCCGGCATTTCACTGCCCTGCTTCCAGTTCACACCCCCTTCTCTCATATACCTCTCCACTTCATCCCTCCATCTCATCCTTGGCCTTCTTCTCCCTCTCTCCCCCTCCACCTCACTCACACTCTCCTCGTCAGTCTCTCACTCTCCATCCTCTCCACATGGCCAAACCACCTCAGTGTTTCTCCTAATGATTCCTATCACATCCACATCCACACCACAACGCTCCTTCACATCCTTATTTGTCAGTCTGTCTCTCCAAGTGACTCCACGGGCTCCTATCAAATAACTCATTTCCACTGCTCTCACTCTTGACTTGTGTCCCTCCAACAACGTCCAAGTTTCACTTCTATACGTTAGAGCTGGAATCACAATACTGTCAGGTAATAGCTTTTTCACTTCCATGGTCACTTCCCTGTTATTTATCATTGCCTTCAAGGAACCAGCAACCTTTCTTCCTTGTTGTACCCCCTCAAGCGCTTCGCCCTCTAAACTTCCATCCTTACTCATCACACTACCCAAGTACTTAAACGTACTCACATTTTCCATTTCTTCATCATCCAGCCTCACTGTACATTCATTGACTTCACCTCTCTCGACGACCATAACTACCTCTCTTCCCTACATTCACCTTTAGATTCCGATTCTTACACACTCTCCCAAACTCATCCACCAAGCCTTGCATCTCCCCTTCGTCTTCACTTAACAACACAGTATCATCTGCAAACAACAGTACAGGGAGTTTCCAAACACTGCCCTCTCTCATTAGGGCCACTACAACATCCACTGCCCTACCTTGTATCTCTTTTATAACCCCATCCATATAGAGCTTGGACAACCATGGAGACATGACACATCCCTGTTTCAACCCAACCTTCAAATAGAGAAGCTCACTCAGCCCACTGTCCAGATGCACTGAAGCCTTAGCACCCTCATACATACTCTTCACAGCATTCAACAACTTCTCATCTACTCCATATATTCCTAATACTTTCCACAATCCTTGTCTATCCACCTTGTCATATGCTTTCTGCAAATCCACGAAGGTCGCATACAATTTCTTTCCCTTCTCTAGAAACTTTTCCACTAAGGATCTAAGAAAGAATATCTGATCTACACAACCTTTTCCCTTCCTAAAGCCTCCCTGTTCTTCTCCAACTAATTCCCCTGTTATTTCCCTAACTCTGTCAATATGTATCCTACCGTATACTTTTCCTATTACACGAAGAAGACAAACGCTTTTATAATTACCGCACACTTCTTTTTCCCCTTTCCCTTTGTACAAGGGAATAATTATACCTAACATCCAATCCTCTGGGACTCTACCTTCCTCTCAGGCCAATCTGCACATCTTCCACATCCATTCTACTACTCTCTCTCCCCCATGCTTCAGTATTTCACCACACACTCCATCAATTCCTGGGGCTTTCCCCATATTGACTTCCTTCATTGCTTCCACAGCTTCCATCCTACTGATTCCTTCCTGTCTTTTCACCTCCCTCCTTCATTCCCCAGACACCTATACTCGCACTACTTTCATTCTCTGTGTTCAACAGTTCATTAAGGTGTTGTCTCTATCTGCTCACTTTTTCTCCCTTCTCAACTAGTAATCTGTCATTTTTATCTTTCACTCCTCTAATGACATCATTGCCACCCTGTCTCATTGTTTTTACCTCTTTCCAAAACATTTCCTTACATTCCCTCCACTTGACACTTAAACTCCTTTCAAATTCCTCATTCACTCTCTTCTTACTCTCTCTTAGTAATCTTTTCACCTCTCTCTTCCTTTCTACATATAACTCTCTCTTTTGTTAAGTAATAACGGAAATGTTAATCCTTATCTGGGACCCCAATATAATGAATCACCATATATATATATATATATATATATATATATATATATATATATATATATATATATATATATATATACTTACAATTATCAGTCGTGCAAACTCTGGCCCAATGTAATATCCAGTGCAGGAATAGTGGCTCTGTTAAAGCAATATCTGGTGATTTTATGCAACATCAATTGTTAAAACAGGACCTAACCACGGTCCAATGAAATATTCTGCATTGAGGGCTCTCGATCGGCTAATAAACGGTAGCCAACCAGCACAAGGGGAGATCTCGAATCTTGGGAGCCAATGAATATGCCCGATATGAGCCAGCCGATCAGAACCCGTCATGGACGTGGCTTATCCAGCCCGCCAAGAATAGCGCCGCACTCTCTTTCTCGCCCATGAATGTTGTAGAGTCATGATGTGCCTGTGCTCTCCTGCTCTTCTTATCATGCAGTCACAAAACCCTGATGCTTTGACTAACTTTATGGTGTCCTTTGTTCAAGCTACTGTACTGTATTTTATTGCAAAGCTAATGGCCTGTCAGTGCTCATATCCTAGTTTTTTTTTTTTTTTTTTATGTGACCGACTCTGGGCATAGACTTCACAGCCTGCTTTCAAGGCCCAGTAGTCTTCCTACGTACCGCACACCTCTACATGTCACCACTTCGGCACTAACACCCACCTTCCATACTGAATACATGCTAGGGCTGTCTCATACAGGACTGGTGTATTGGTATTAGCGGGGGTATTTTTACGATATGTCGGCGGGTCTTCTGGTAGAACAGTAAAGTCTGATTTTATGAAATTCAAATCCTTAAACTGTTCCCTGCACCAGCGGGATTTGAACCCGTGTCCGTTAGGACTGCAGGCCAACTCTCTACCGATTAAGCCACCGCCTGTTAAACTACCCCTGTACTGTATTGTGATTTTAACTGTTTATTAGTGCGAACTCCCAAGAGCTGTTTTCCCCATCGATGCCAACATTTGATGAGTACATGCTGTTCAATTGTACACTATGTACGGTTCTGTATTATTGTACTGAATCACTGCTGCGCAAATATAGATATGGATTTATACATATATATAGACTACGCTATAGATATGAGGGAGTAGGCTGTAGCACCAGCCAATCTGGGTTGTACTCCGAATGGGAATGGGAATGCTGGTGATAGGGAGACCTGGAGCTTCTGTTTCATTAAGACATTAGATTATCCTGACCATCCTCCCTTTGCTGACCTTTTCACTGTGACACTAACATGCACAGTAGACCAGCATACTCTTCGAAACACTTTTTTCTATCTCATGCACTACATTATGTGTTCTGCACATATCATGCAATGTACCCCACTATGTCAAAGCAATCAGAAAACTTCGTCCCAGCTACCTAGTGGCGACCTATTGAGGGGAGGCATGATGCAGGCTCTGCCAGCATAATTATCAGAACCGGGATGGGTTGGGGCTCTGATCTGTGCCAGAGGGTACAGGTTATTGCGGTTCCCAGGCTGCTGCTTCCGCCCAATAGAAAGGGGCCCAAATGTGAGAGTAGCACCTCAGGAGGCTGACCTATCAACTGGTGTATAATGGCGGGGAGGGTTCAGTACCAATGTGCACCTAGGGTGTTTCTGAAGATGTCCTGTCAGGGTGCCCCGAGGCCAATGCCACAGCCACTGGTCACAGCTGGTACGCTAAGGGTCACAGGTCCCAGAGAGAGGAAGGGTGAAGGTTCCGATAACTGTGCTCGAGAAAAAAAATGTGTTAATGTCACGAATTTGAGCGAGCGTATTTGTAGGTTCGTGACATTTTGTTTCAGTGTGAAAACCGCGAATTCTAGTGGAATTCCCACTGGGTATCACTCAGTTCAACCGTCCTAGCATTCACTCGATTGGAACGGTTTTCAGAACATTTTTCACTGTTTCATAAGTGATCATCCTTGCGCACGACATTAGCCCCTTCACTGAGTGATTTATTGTGAGCGTATATCACTCACTTTCTTTCCGTTGACCATTGAAGCAAACACGGCCGGCCCTCGCCCTCTTTCATAATTCGAAGTTAGTCAGGCTTTGATCGTCGTGAGAGCAGGTTCATGTGACCAGCGTGGAGCAGCGCCACCATTGTACAGCGAATTCCTGAAATATCCATCTAGACGGTGAATCGGCGAAGAGATTTAGCGTACTGCGGTGTCCGTCCTATGTACCGGCACCCAGTCATTCCGCTTAGCCCCCTCTACTGATCAGTATTTCCTTTCGTTTTTCCTAGGTTTAAGTTTAGTTTTTGAGTGAGTGAGTGAGTGTATTCTCCCTGTTATTTTGAATTAACTTTGAGACTCATGTAACGTTAATTTATTTCATTGTAATTAATAAATTTATAGTTCTTTTCTTTGACCTTAATGTAATTAAAATCGTGTTTCATTTCTCCACATTAAGCTTATTTTAGTTGCCGCTCCTAGTTTGCACAAACACTTTACATTATTCATAACTGGTACTTAGGCCAGTCCTTTTGTATTAAGCTTAAATCCGTTGTGCCAGCAAGGAGTTAATGCACCAGGAAGAACCTGTTCATCATTAATAGCATTAGTTATTGATTGTCAGGGGTGGAGTCACTTTCTCTAGAGGCTAATAGTACTAACAAACAGCACGCGTGGGTAATTAATCTCTGCTGTGTACTGTTGAGAAAGTTTATAAATTCTCGTCCTTAGAGAATCGGCGAAGTAAGTGGGCATAAAGTAAACTTACTGCTTGATTTAACAAGTCAATTTCTTGTCTCAATTTTGAAGCAACATTTGACTAATTCAACAATTGTTAATTTCACGTCCCCCCACGACATCTGGCGACCTCGCCAGGATATTAACTCCTAGCTCTAAAGTTATTAATGAGATAATACTCACTCACTGATACTTAGGTATTTATCATTAAAGTCTATAGGCACTATCTTACTGGTGATTATTGATTCATTTCTATTAATTTTACATAATACTTTTCACAGTCAGTTGTTTTTTTTTAACTTTCTTTCTATGCCAGTTTAACTAGATAAAACTGGTCACCACTAACCTGTGCCTATATTCTTTACTCTTGATTATTGGCATTTCTCTGCAAAATAGCAGTCAGTACTTAGTCTTTAGTTTACTCACACTGAGTTAGCACCATGTCTACCAACGTCTGTATACAGGAAGCTAAAGATACGGGGTTTAGTGACTGAAAAAGTCAAAGAGTATGTACTCTCTCGGTTTAGTTACGAGCTGCAACATGAGGACGATGCTCCTGAAGAGCGTCGAATTCAGAGTGAGGAAAGCGAAAGAGAATGCGAACATGAGCAAGAACAGCGTGATGAATGCAAGAGAGAACGTCAACACGAGTTAGAACAACGTGAGAGAGAACGTGAATACGAGCGAGAACAATGAGAGAGAGAACGTGAATACGAGCGAGAACAACAAGAACACAAACGTGCCGAGCGTGAGGCACGTGAAAAACTTGAACTTGAGATGCTGAGGCTCAAGTGAGACTCCTTGGCTTCAGACACACCTGGTGCAGCTAACCCAAGCTCCACGAGCGCTCCCCCTGGACATGTTTTGGCGACCCCCACACATCAAGCTTCCTCCATACAAGGAAGGCGAGCAAATCGGTCATTCATAGCTTGTTTCGAAGTCATGGCTCAGCTTAAGATCTGCCAGGTAAGGGATGCAAGCCAAATGGTCGAGAAGGCTGATGCATTCCTCACCGCATACAGGTATCAAACTTCTAAGCAACACACCTGGAACAGGAAAGCTGACAAATCTGGGAAACCATCTCAGACTGAACCTCAGCAACAAGGCCATTCTCAGAATAATGGCCAAGGTCCGAACAAACCGCAGAAGAATGACCAGTGGCAAAACACTCAGCAACTTGTCTGGAAGAGGTACAACAAGTACCCTAACCAGCAGCAGTACCAGCCATGCAATCAAAGATCGGGACAAACCGTTTCAGCACCAGCCCCAGTGTATCGGAGGCAGGAGGCGAACACAGCCTTCATTCCTCAGCAGCAGCACGGTGATATCGTCCCTAGCAGTAGGGGTACTTCCCTGCAGTTCTCTAGTCCCCCAGCGACAGTGAACACTCTGCCACAGGATGTCAACGCTCCATCTCCCCAGACAGTGAGTATGACCGCTCATGTATCTACTTCTCAGGGCACCATGTTTGCCGCATCATTTATTCAGCAGCCTCATCAGTGGCTGGCTGCTTCCTTCACAGGCCCTCCCACAGGTAACAGTGCCTTCCTTGTTCAACCAGGGTTTGTGGGAGGCATTCCTGTAAAGGTCCTGAGAGACAATGGTTCCTCAGGTTTCTCTGTCAGGCAGAGTCTAGTTCGGCCTGAGGAGTACGCAGGTCGACAGATCCAAGCTCAACTTATTGATGGATCAATGAGATTGTTCCCTGAGGCACATATCAAGGTGGCATCTCCATTTTCCACTGGTATGACAGACACAGTTGTCATGCCAGAACCTTTGTTTGACCTTATCATAGGCAATATTTCAGGTGCCAAGTATAATTGCACTGAAGATGATGTTACTCAGACTTCGGCTGCAGAAACACGAGCCATGGCTGAGGCTCCAAACTGTGTCACCCCGGTGACCATTGCATCACTGCAAGATCTGATATGTAGCAAAGATGTTGTTCAAGAACAACATTCTGACCCAACACTTGCTGCTGTGCAGAAGAAACAAAAGGGTAGAGTGATTAAGTATTCACGGGGAGGTGAAGCCAAGTTCCTTCGTAAACAAGGACGGGTGTACCGTGAGTCACGAACACACCAGGGCGAGGTTCGACTGCAGTTTGTCGTTCCTGCTAAGTATCGCCAAGCATTGTTAGAATGGGGTCATTGTTAAGCCTCAGGAGGTCACATGGGCAAAAGGAAACCCCAGGGCCGTATCAGTGCTAACTTTTTCTGGCCAGGAATGGGACTGGAAATAGATAATTTTGTGCGTTCTTGTAATGTGTGTCTACATACCACTAAGCAGGGACATGTCCTTCCTGTTCCGTGTGAATCCTCACCCATAATCTCTGAAGCAGTTGAAAGAGAGGGCAATGGTAATGCGGGTGCAGACCTGACATCTCGCCTGTTGGCCCCACAGGACACATCATGTCCAGGGCTTGTACATATATATGTACCGTACGTTAAGTGGAAAGTTTGAGAACCCCGTAGGGACAATCCGAGGCTGTGTATGAATTACCTTGTGGAACGTCTTGAGCCGTGGGCCTCTCTGAGGATTCCCAGAGAATGCACATTGTCCACATGGGTGTTCACACCCACGTTGGGTGTTAAAATGTGACCTGCCCGAGATTGTGTACGGATTCTCAGCTTGCTGTCGTTAATCATAAGTGTAGAGTTAGATTAACCAGTAAACTGGCTGTTCTCAGAGATTTGGGCAATTCAAGAACTGGCACATTTCCTGGTTAGTAATGTAGGTTTAACCAATAAACTGCCCTTTCTGAGAGATTTGGGCAATTCAAGAACTGGCACATTTCCTGATTAATAATGTAGGTTAACCAGTAAACTACAAGGGTCCTGAGAGATTTGAGCAATCCAAAGAGCATATTTCCTGGTTAATAATGTATCCATTAATAGAATGATAGTGTACTTTTTGTAACATAAGTACTGATTGCTAGGCAGAGAGAGAGAGAGAAATGACACTTTTGATGCTCCACCTTGATTGCTTTCGCAGGTGCAGCTGGCAGGTGCAGCAGTGTCGTGGAGATCAGCTGATCGTCTCTGCCGCATGCTGCCGCCTCTTCTCTTCTGCCTCGTCATCATTATTTACTATTGTATTACATAATTTTACACGTAGGCACAGTTACACCACAACTGTCACACCTACACCATGTATTACATACATCACGCTACATAACAATTAGTTGTTAATGTAAATGTAGCGAACTTTCCGATCAGTTTGACCTGATTACAGGATTTTTCAACGTCGTCTTGGAGTTTTTTCCTCAAGTTTGCTTCTATCTATCTGTCTATCTATCTATTGCCAGACGCCTTAATCCCGTTTGAGGTGGCCACAAACAAATCGCCTCCACGTCACCCTGTCTCCCGCCATTTCACTGCCCTGCTCCCAACTCACACCCCCCTCTCTCATATACCTCTCCACCCCATCCCTCCATCTCATTCTCGGCCTCCCCCTCCCTTTTCCCCCCTCCACCTCACTCATATACATTCTCTTCGTCAGTCTTTCACCTTCCATCCTTTCCACATGGCCAAACCACCTCAGTGTGTTCCTCATAACGCTTTCTATCACATCCACATCCACACCACAACGCTCCTTTATATCCTTATTCGTCAACCTGTCTCTCCATGTGACTCCACAGGCTCCTCTTAAATAACTCGTTTCCACTGCTCTCACTCTTGACTTGTGTCCTTCCAACAATGTCCAAGTTTCACTTCCATATGTTAGAGTTGGTATCACAATACTGTCATGTAGTAACTTTTTCACTTCCATGCTCACTTCCCTGTTTCTTATCACTGCTTTCAAAGAACCAGCAACCTTTCTTCCCTGCTGCACCCTTTCAAGCACTTCACCCTCCAAACCTCCATCCTTACTCATAACACTACCCAAGTACTTACATGTACTCACATTTTCCAATTCCTCACCATCCAACCTCGCTGTACATTCACTGACTTCACCTCTCTCAAAGACCATCACTTTACTCTTCCCTACATTCGCCTTTAGATTCCGTTTCTTACACACTCTCTCAAACTCATCCACCAAGCCTTGCAGCTCCCCTTCGTCTTCACTCAACAACACAGTATCATCTGCAAACAATAGTACAGAGAGTTTCCAAACACTATCCTCTTTCACCAGGGCCACTCCAACATCCACTACCCTACCTTGTACCTCTTTTATTATCCCATCCATATACAGATTGAACATCCATGGAGATATGACACATCCCTGTTTCAGCTCAACCTTCAAAGAGAAAAATTCACTTAGTTCACCATCCACACGCGCTGCAGCCTTAGCACCATCATACATACTCTTCACAGCATTCAGCAACTTCCCATCTACTCCATATATTCTTAACACTTTCCACAATCCTTGTCTATCCACCCTGTCATATGCTTTCTCCAAATCCATGAAAGCCGCATACAACTTCTTTCCCTTCTCTAGAAACTTTTCTACTAAAGACTTAAGATTGAATATCTGATCTACTCAACCTCTTACCTTCCTAAAGCCTTCCTGTTCTTCTCCAACTAATTCCTCTGTTCTTTCTCTAACTCTGTCAATAAGTATCCTACCATACACTTTTCCTATTATACTAAGAAGACAAATGCCCCTATGATTACCACACACTTCTTTTTCCCCTTTTCCTTTGTACAAGGGAATAATTATACCTGACTTCCAATCCTCCGGGACTCTACCTTCCTCCCAGAACAATCTGCGCATCTTCCACATGCATTCTACTACTATCTCACCCCCATGCTTCAGCATTTCACCAGACACTC
The DNA here is from genome assembly GCF_032717465.1 of Coenobita brevimanus. NCBI lineage: Eukaryota > Metazoa > Arthropoda > Malacostraca > Decapoda > Coenobitidae > Coenobita > Coenobita brevimanus. The sequence continues at coordinate 17,521,085 of NC_136956.1, forward strand.
CATCAGTTCCTGGGCCTTTTCCCAATTTAACTTTCTTCATTGCTTCCACAACTTCTATCCTACTGATTTCTTCCTGTCTTCTCACCTCCCTCCTTCTCCCAGCCATTCCCCAGCCACTTATACTCGCATTACTTCCATCCTGTATGTTCAACAATTCCTTAAAGTGTTCTCTCCATCTGCTCACTTTTTCTCCCTTCTCCACTAGTAATCTGCCATTTTTATCTTTCACTCCCCTGCTAACTTCAATTCCACCCTGTCTTACTCTCTTCACCTCCTTCCAGAATATTTTCTTACAGTCCCTCCACTTTACACTCAAATTCCTTCCAAATTCCTCATCCACTCTCTTCTTACTCTTTCTTACAATTCTTTTCACCTCTCTCTTCCTTTCTACATATAACTCTCTCTTCCGCCTCTCAACTTCTTCCATGCCCCTATTTCTCAACCATTCATTGTATGCTTTCTTCTTTTGTGCCACAGCCTGTCTCACCTCTTCAGTCCACCACACTGTTCCTTGCACCCCCCTCCGTCTTCCCTTCCTCCCACACACCACATCACATGCTGCACATATTTCTTCTGTATATATCCTGCACACACCTTCCACGTCCCCTATCTGCTCCAATTCATAATTGCCCAATCGTTCCTCCACTTCTCTCTTATACTTTGCCTTATTCTCATCCTCTTGTAACCTTTCCACTCTCCTTGCAACTACTCCTTCCTCTTGTCTTTCCCTTCCACAATTTCTCCATCTTACTTGGATCCTAAATTCTGGCCACCACCAAGTAGTGGTCAGATAGTCCACTCCCCCAACCTCTATAAGCTCTTGCATCCATTACACATCTTCGCATCCTTTGATCCACACACATAATCAATCATTACCTTCCTTTCATTCAGTTCACCACCCACCCTTCTCATCACTCGCCATGTATACCTGTGGATCATTTTATGCCTGAAGAGGATATTGGCTATCACCAACCCCCTCCCAGCACAAATGTCCACTACCGCACTGCCATTCTCATCTATCTCAGCAGGCACACCCCACTCACCAACTATTCCATCCACCTTCACAATCCCTACTTTACCATTCATATCACTGATCAAAAACACTCTCTCATTCCTTCCAAACTTTTCCATGCACACTTCCACATTTGTCCAGAACTCTTCTCTCACTCTGCTAGCATGATCTTGCGTTGGTGCATACACGCACACAATCGCCCACATTTGAGGCACCCAGGACCAGAGGGGCGTTACCCACAAGATCCTTGTTTTGAGTAATTAATCATTAACGTTAGGGTTTAATTACATACATCATTTCGATAGTTAAGGCATTATATTATATATCAATGGAAATGTCTCAAGAAATATTTTGTGACAAGTTTTTGAAGGTGTTTTTGTGTATGTGTTTTTTTGGTGTGTGTTTTCTTTACACCCCTATAATAAACCTATACAAAAAACATTCGCGCATGAAGTTAATGTTACTTTGTAATATATATATATATATATATATATATATATATATATATCTATTGGTGGTAGGTGGTGGCGACCATCATCCACTCAATTGATATATATATATATATATATATATATATATATATATATATATATATATATATATATATATATATATATATATATATTGGTGGTAGGTGGTGGCGACCATCATCCACTCACTTGATATATATATATATATATATATTATGGTATTAATAACATGTTAATGTTTTATTATCCTAGATCCAATATTTTTTTTTTATATGAATTTTTAAATGGTGTTTTTTTTTTTTTTTTTTTTCGAAGACCTTACAAAAACTTATGAAGGACATTATTTCAATAGTTCTTAATTACTGTCTGGATGTTTTCCCAACCCACAGCATCAAGTCGTGCAGAACACTTGCAAGGCTCACCCACTGCCTGGGCATTCACATGTTTACTTGTTGCGTAGCTGAAGTAAACTTCACCACTATCTCTCTTCCTCTTCATTTCCCTCTTCTTCCAAGTCTCTGGCCACCTTACTCTCTTCCTGGTTAACTTCCTGGCCTCACCATCATTTGCTGAATCACTGTCACCCATGACTGTCTCTTTAATTCACGATAAAATGGCGAAATAGAGGAGGATAATCCATGCAGATCTCTGCCATGCCATAAACCACCAAGCATAGCGCTGAGTGAAGAGGCAGTCAGCTGTTCACGGGAAGTGCCGCGTGATTGGCTGAGACTGGGTGTGTGGCTGCCAGGCACGTGCTCATTGGCTGATGCCTACGCCCCTATGGACCTCTTCCTTCAAGTACCTCTATATAAACCCATGCACAAAAACATGCTACTTTCGACCCTCGTTCACGACATGTAGGGGTTCTTTTTCAGTGAAATGTTTGTTGTACGATATTTTTGAACCTCTGAGCTAATTTTTCCCACTTTTAACTCCAAAAGTTGGGAAGTGTGGGTTACGCCCCTATGGTCCTGGGTGCCTCATTTGTATTCCAACTTTCAACATTACCCACACAATCCTTGACCCAAGTGATCCATACTGTCTTAAGCTCTTCTTCCATCTTTTACTCACAATTATACATACTCCCTCTTTTGCCCTCTCATTCTCACCTACTCCTGCACATATACCCCATCCATACTCCCATTCTCTCACATTTTCTCCTCTCCACTTTGTTTCAGTTATTCCACATACATCCACTTTTGCACCCTCAAGCACCTGGACAATCTCTCTCTTTCACCTCATCATTTGCACCTCTTACATTCCACGTTGCCATTACCAAGTCCTTTGTCCGGTCTTGGGTTGTCATCGTTTGGTCAGTCCTTGTTCGAGGCTTCTTGTTTGTCTTTTTAGTTAGTTGTTTTCCAGGGAGGGGCACTAACCATTCGTGAACCCTTTTAGTCGCCTTTTACGACAAGCAGGGATACTGGGGGAGTATTCTTGAAAAAAAAAAAAAAAACTACCCCCAGGGGGTAACTGTGATTTTCTCCTGTAGCAGGGTAGTACACACACCACAGTGTGAATCTTGTGTGACTGAGTTAGGACTCATGTATGTATATCGAAATTTTTTTCTCTGAAGAGAAAATTTTTTATTTTGATGGGGCGTAATGTCACGAATTTGCGCGAGCGTATTTGTAGGTTCGTGACATTTTGTTTCAGTGTGAAAACCGCGAATTCTAGTGGAATTCCCACTGAGTATCACTTAGGTCAACTGTTCTAGCATTCACTCAATTAGGACGGTTTTCAGAACATTTTTCACAGCTTCGTAAGTGATCATCCTTGCACGTGACATTAGCCCCTTCACTGAGTGATTTATTGTGAGCATGTATCGTTCACTTTCTTTCCGTTGACCATTGAAGCAAACACGGCCGGCCCTCGCCCTCTTTCATAATTCGAAGTTAGTCAGGCTTTGATCGTCATGACAGAAGGTTCATGTGCCCAGCGCGGAGTAATGCCGCTGGTGTACAGTGAGTTCCAGAAATCTTCACCTAGACGGTGAATCAGCGAGTATTGCAGTGTCCGTCCTACATACCAGCGCCCAGTCATTCCGCTTAGCCCCCTCTACTGACCAGTATTTCTCCTCGTTTTTCCTAGGTTTAAGTTTAGCTTTTATGCGAGCGAGTGAGTGTATTCTCCTTGTTATTTAAAATTTACATTGAGACTCATGTAACGTAAATTTATTTCATTGTAATTAATAAATTTATAGTTCTTTTCTTTGAGCTTAACGTAATTAAAATCGTGTTTCATTTCTCCACATTAAGCTTATTTTAGTTGCCGCTCCTAGTTCGCACAAATGCTTTACATTATTCATAAATGGAACTTAGGCCAGTCCTTTCGTGTTAAGCTTAAATCCGTTGTGCCAGCCAGGAGTTAATGCACTGGCAAGAACCTGTTTATCATTAATAGCATTAGTTATTGATTGTCAGGGATGGAGTCACTTTCTCTAGAGGCTAACAGTACTAACAAACAGCACGTTTGAGTAATTAGTGTCTGCTGTGTACTGTTGTGAAAGTTTATAAATTCTCATCCTTAGAGAATCGGCGAAGTAAGTCAGCATAAAGTAAACTTACTTCTTGATTTAACAAGTCAATTCCTTGTCTCAGTTTTCAAGCAACATTTAAGCAATTCATTAGTTGTTAATTTCACATCCCCCCTTGGCAGTTCATATATATATATATATATATATATATATATATATATATATATATATATATCCATTATTGTGGTTAGTAATTACATATCTTTAACTTTCTGCTTATAACTGGTGATAATATTTGTCAGTTAAATTCTTGTTCTTCCCATGAATGTATGAAGTTAAGAATATAGAATGATCTTGCAATGAAAGTCACCCTCCGATTTTATTTACGACCGTGATTCCTAACCACGGGGAGAATGAGAGGGAATGGTAGAGAAGATAAGGTGACATGGGGAGAAGAGAGAAAGAAGTAATATGGGGTAAGGAAGAAGGAAAAAGTGGAAGAAGGTAGGAGGATAAATTTAAGTGAACAAGACAATGATTACATACGGCAGCCGCGGTATTCTATGCTGAAAGAAATACTAATTTACCCTGTAAGCACTACAGTGCTCAACTTTCACTGATTCATTGCCATAAATTGGTATAACTGACAAGCAGTATACCATATCAGGCTGAATGGAAGTTTTTAGAACATACTAATTTACTTCATTAGCGTATACACTGGATATGCAAAATATGTGATTTATCCTTTCATGTATTCTGGACCATTTGCAAATGTGGAACAAATTGTCTCAGGACAAAATAATCAGAACAGTTTGGTTAAAGCCTCTGGGATGTTTCTCTCTGAAAAAAAAAAAAAAAAAAAAGTTAAAAATTTTAATATTTTGGCTCTTTTTTCTGGGTGCATGCAGAGGCAGTAGATACTACAGGTCTGTGAAATTCTGCATACTCACTTTTGACTTGGGAAACGAAATTTTACGTGCTATCACGAAACAATAATCTAAATTAAGTGCAAAAGCACCTTTAGTGGTTTATATGAGAAGTGCAAATAGTTTTACATGCTGCGATAATTACTTCAAAGTTCAACCAGCAGAGGAAACCACAACACTTACACTAGGTTATGGGGCCAAAAGTTCTTGCCACTGCGATAATTACTTCACTGTGGCCGCGCCGGAGGACTCAACAACATTTACTCTAGTTTATAGGGCCAGATGTTTTTTCCAGTGTGATAATTAAGTCACTGTTCCACCGAAAGAGGAATCCACAAGACTTACTCTAGTTTATTGGGCCAGAGGTTCTTCCCACTGTGTAAATTATTTGAATTTGCCACAGACAGATGGCTCCACGAAGTTTACTATACTCGGCTCACCTACCTTTCGCAGAGTGGTTAACGAGTAATGTTTTACCATGTTGCAAATATAATAACAGCACTAAATTCAGATTCATCTTGAAATGAGTGAATAAACTTGGGGGATTATTTGTATAAAAATAAGACACTCCCCTTGTCAAAATGGCACGATTGTCAACTAAAAACAGGTCTGATATCTGAATTAGGATAAGGAATGCTTAAAGGCATTAAAGTTATAAACAAAGTGCCCAGTTATAAAGCCATATAGCCTTTCTTTCATCGTTCAATTCTTCGGTTGGCTCAATCGCACAGATGAAAGCAGTATTCATACAACTTCAGACACTTTTTTTCTTTATTAAAGACAAAATTCACAAACACTCGTGGAACAGGATAATCCGTCGACTACCAAGTAAAAAAAAATCTACAAAAGTCACTTGCATCTATGTACATAATTCATCTACAGGTGTGATGAAAATGTGTATTGAAATACCAACGCTGTGATGTATATCGCAGATTATATTTTAATGGATTAACAGCCTTATAGCAGGTTTGTCAAGCTTATCTGTGACATGGGCTTGCCACAAAATTATATGCTGAGGAGGCCTTGTGAAGAAATGGTTTTCCAGTATGTTATGGGCTGGATACTGCTGAATAACTTCAAAACTATAGAATAAATTGATTCAACAGAGCAAAAGGCAAGAGTTGTAGTCACAGACGTTCAAATTAGTCATAAACATTTTCTGTGTGTTTTGTGGGTAGGTAATTCACCCCTCTTAGACAAAATATTATAGCAAAAAAAAAAAAAAAAACGCAAAAAAAAAACTTTGGTAACATTCTATGTTTTTTGCCTTGGTTAATCCACATGAAGATTAGAGAGACGATAGAAGATGAAGTAAGTAAACACAAAATAAGTAGACGTTAGAGAGAGCAGAGGAGTGATGTGGAGGAAGCAAAGTGAGGGAAAGAAGGAGTGAAAGGAGCGAAGGATAATGACTGTGAGAGAGAGAAGAATGAAGGGAAAGAAGAGTAAGAGACAGGAAAACAGAAATAGTAAGGTAAAGTAATTGCCAAGGGTTCAGGCAGGGTATATAACATGGATAAACACAGATTAAACCAACCCACTCAGGACTTGTAACACATATCTCATAGATGACTCTCGCTCATCCAGTAGATGTGTGTGTGTGTGTGTGTGTGTGTGTGTGTGTGTGAGAGAGAGAGAGAGAGAGAGAGAGAGAGAGAGAGTTAAAAAAAAACAATAGACGTGGAATGGTATAGAGAAAAAAAAGGATAAATTCAACAAATAGCTGAGAAATGATAACTGATGAGATCATCATATGTCATCATATCATCACCAACAACACAGCTCCCTACACCACCAACATTGCACTGCACCAGCAACACAGCACCCTCCACCACCAGCACCATACCTTGCTCCACCAACACTGAATCCCTTAACACTAACACTGTACCCTCCAGCACTAATACTGTACCCTCCATCACAAGCACAGTACCTTCCACCGTTAACATTGCATCCACCATCAAGAACATTATATCCTGCCCCACCAAGACTGTGCTCTTCACCTCCAACATTGTACCCACAACTACCAACACAGCACCCTCCAACACCAACACTTTAGCCTCCATTACTGGAAACTTTTTAGAAGTATGGATATATATCGAGAGTTTGGAAAGCACCATTAGGTACAAGCAGCAGCTGAAAACGTGGGAAAATTTTAAACAACAATCCAGCTATGAGTTGTGGATGTCTTAGAAAAATGTTGTGGCAAGTGCCGATAAGTATGGAGCTGAAACTAGTAAAGGCAATAAAAAGCAGAAAAGAGTACCTATCGTAGTAGTGTGAAACAAGGAATATTACGGGGACTATTGAAAGTATCATGATTATGACACTGTGGGTTAGAGCTCTGATAAAGTCAGTAAGTAGAGGATATTGCTTGAAAGACAAGGCGGACACACACACTCTCTCTCTCTCTCTCTCTCTCTGCCTGTCTGTCTGTCTGTCTCTCTCTCTCACACACACACACAGCACAGGTGCACACGCAACACATTTTCTAGTTCGGGCTGAAAACAATTGTCTCTTCGATTTTGCAGTTGTTCCCGAACAAATGAACCTGATAATGACCAAAAACTTTTGCACGTATGCGATGACCCAAGACACCATACATTATCAGAGCTCCTGGACATGTAACCTTGCGGCTGGGGCTGCACCTCACCATACACTTCACAAGGATGGCCTTGAACTAGGCGCCGCACCACGTAGGAGCAGACGTTGACATCTGTAGCCTTACCCTTAAGAAAAGAAGGGATATGCTGTAAGACAACGTTGACGATATAATGGTCAAAGACACATGGAGCTCACTCGTAGCCAATTTGTTCTGTCACATCATACGTGGCTAGCCCATGTCCCCTACCTCTGTCTCTCTCTCTCTCTCTCTCTCATATATATATATATATATATATATATATATATATTTTTTATTGATCACAAGTAAACAGTGTATATCACATAATGTTCTCACTTACCTCTACTAATACCTGCCCGTCATATCTATTCTTGAGCACTGTCTACCGCTATATTTCCATTTGATTATTAACTGTATTAAATTCTCACTGAAACATTTTGTTTCATTTCCAAAACCACTTTGCCTCCCTGCCTGCCTCCAATCTCGGTAAAACACACCACCTTGCGTGCCCGTCCCTCCCCTTCCCTCGGATCAGTCAGGAACTATTTCAGCTCACTCACTGGCGTGTGTACTTTGGTGGAAAGGAAGGTGGAAGTGACGAGGGAACGGATAAATGAAGTGGGAATAGGTGGAAGGAAGAGAATCAGAGAACAGGAAAAGTGACACATACTGAGTGGGTAAGGTGAATCTGGAAAGGCCTGCAGAAGACAATAAATTTAAAGGGCAATATATATATATATATATATATATATATATATATATATATATATATATATATATATATATATATATATATACCGACTGCGTTATATGGGGCTAAAACATGGAATATGGGTGTAGCAGAGAGGAAAAGTTTCAATGTAATGGTGATGAGGTGTCTAGGAGTATGTTTGAAGTGACGCTTATGGATCGAGTGCTAAATCATGAAGTGCGAAGGAGAACTGGAGTTGTTTGGGAGATGTCTGATAGAGTTGAGCAGAGGGTGTTGCGATGGTTTGGGCATATGGAGAGAATGGATAATGAGCGATTGGCGAAAAAGATAACTAGATCTGATGTGAGAGGTGTAAGGCTGAGAGGACGACCACGAATAGGATGGATGGACAGTGTGAAGAGAGCGCTGGATGCGAGAGGGATGTCTGTTGAGCAAGGAAAAGTGCCTGTGCGTGAGAGAAATAAATGGAGAGAAATTGTGAATGCATAAGTGATGACGCAGCCCTGAGGGGATATTCTCCCGCATTTGGTCTGATCAGCTGATCAGGTCAGGTGTGGGTAAGGGGATGGGTCTGTTATGATGTGGCAGGGGTAAACCAGTTCTGCTGTCGGGCCCTACTGCGGATGTCACTTATTGCATTGCGCAGTTGACCCTTGTGCGGTGTGGTGAGGTGAAGATCTGTCCGTTCTCCCCTTTGGGGCTAAGATGCGAATGAATGTGTTTGAATGGATGAGTAAATGGGGAGTGTGTTGTCCTGTCTCGGCTACCTCCCTTTCCTTGGAGGAAGTAGCCTAGGTATGTATATATATATATATATATATATATATATATATATATATATATATATATATATATATATATATATATATATGGAGCCCCTGTGGTACAGTGGTAAAGTGTGCTTTTTCGTACACTGAAGAACGAGGGTTCGGGCCCCGCCAGGGTAATAAACTTTGGGAGCCTTCTTCTGGTCATGTACTGCATTGGCGGACACAATGGGTGCTGTGGTTGAACTAGTGTCGCATACTATAAAGTATGCTTGCACCCAGTCAGCTTGCATGGACCGATTACACTTGGTTCACAGACTACATACACATCCAAACCCACTCCAACACTACAATTACACTTACAAGGACTTCTCACCCTACATACAATCTCTACCAGACAGCCTAAGCCACTTGGTAGAGATACATTGACTGTATCGTCCCAGCTTCAGTCGGGATAGGCCGGTCCTGCGATGGACACTCAAACGGCTGATAAGATGAGATGATTTTATATATATATATATATATATATATATATATATATATATATATATATATATATATATATATATATATATATCCACCTCACAACGTTCCTTCACTTCTTCATTCGTCAACCTGTCCCTCCACGTCACTCCACATGCTCCTCTCAAGTAACTCATTTCCACTGCTCTCACTCTTGACTTGCTTCCCTCTAGCAAAGTCCATGCCTTGCTTAATTACGTCAGGGTAGGGATCACAATACTATCGTGCAGTGACTTCTTAACTTCCATACTCACCTCCCTATTTCTCATCACTGCTTTCAGTTAACTAAGAACCTTCCTTCCCTGCTGTACCCTTTCAAGCACTTCATCCTCCAAAGTTCCATCCTTACTCATCACACTATCCAAGTACTTGAATGCACTCACATTCTCCGTATCCTCACCATCCAACCTCATTGTATATTCTGTGACTTCGGTCCTCCCAGACACCATAACTTTCCTCTTGTTTACATTAACTTTCAGATTCCTCTTTCTACTCACTGTTCCAGATTCATTCACCAAACCGTGCATCTCCCATTCATCTTCACTCAACAATACTGTATCATCAGCAAAGAGCAACACCGGAATCTTTCAAATCTCGCCCTCATTCATTATAGCCACCCCCACATCCATTGTCCTACCTTGCACCTCCTTTACAACCCCATCCATGTATATATTAAACAGCCATGGAGACATCGCACATCCCTGTTTCAGTTCCACATTTAGATCAAAGAACTCACTCAGATCACCAACCACTCGCACCATAGCCCTAGCTCCTTCGTACATACTCTTCACAGCACTCAACAATTTTCCCTCCACTCCATATGTTCTTAATACCTTCCACATACCTTGCCTCTCTATTCTGTCAGAAGTTTTCTCCAAGTCCATGAAGGCAGCATACACTTTCTTTCCCTTCTCTAGATACTTCTTGACTAAACTTTTTGGAACAAATATCTGATTTACACACCCTTTTACCTTCCTAAATCCCCCTTTTTCTTCTCCAACTAACTTCTCTGTTACATGCCAAAATATATATATATATATATATATATATATATATATATATATATATATATATATATATATATATATATATATATATATATATATAATGTAGCGACATCGAAGAGACGTTCTTATAAATAGAGCTATGAGAAGTGCTGAGAACTCAATTGATCTTATACTGACCAAACTGCAACCACTCATACACCACCATATGTGTCGTAGACCAAATCCAAGAAAAAAAAGTGTAGTATTTTAATGCATTCAGCAACCTGTAAGACCTCCTGCAGCACTATTACAGATAAGCTATCTCAATGTTAAGTACTTTATATATATATATATATATATATATATATATATATATATATATATATATACTAGAGAGAGAGAGAGAGAGAGAGAGAGATTTTTTAATGTCGTTGAATCACATCAGATACTGTTCTCGGAACTGATAGTCGTGTGTGTGTGTGTGTGTGTGTGTGTGTCCCACCACTCCCAGTGTTTAATAGCTATCATCCTTGGTCATCTGGGGTAAAGTTTCATAACCTTGTATTTATCTCGCATTATAATTATGACAATGAAGAGCAGGAAGTACGTTCTCTAGTCGAAGGCGGACATACTTCTCATCTCAGCTATATGGATGGCAATGTGAAAAAAAAAATAATAATAATAATGGTAAAGCATGTAAGACTGCTGATTCAAGAACGAATCCAGGAAGAGTGACAGAGGTATTAAAAAAGGAATAGGGAAAGGAGTTCTGGTAAATGGACGGTGAAGGAAGCTTTATATAAATGAAAGTGTGAAAAACAAGAAAAGATGCCTCAGTTTTGATCATACAACGCAATACCTCGTGTCCCTCTTTGGCAAACCATATACTTTTCACCAGCTAGCAACATTACACATCACGTTTCATTTCTAATTACTCTTTCCCTGCTATTTCTTTTGTTGTCCTTGGCTCGTCCCGTCTATGGTGCACACACACACACACACACACACACACACACACACACACACAATTTTACACACGGCGCGACAATAATCATCAACTGGGTGGAGGAGTTACTGTGTGGAAATTTTGAACAGATGAACCCTTCGTGGGTGAAGTCGGTGGGTTGAAAGGCAAGGAACCGCTGCGACTTTTCCCACGAGTGAATGACACCCTAATGTTTTCCTGATGGGGCCAGTCGCCGGTAAAAATATAAATTGAGAAGCAGCTTTATCATTCCTCTGGATGAAAATACGAGAGAGAGAGAGAGAGAGAGAATTATGAGGGTGAAAGAAGGGAATGGAAGAATATGAACGTCCAGAAGGAAAGTCCTTGTGGCAACTGGCCCAAGTTGGAACGTGGATGAAATGGGCAAAAATAGGTACATGGGGGAAATAGGTCCATTGCAATGCAGAGGTCGATGTGCAGATTCTGCATTTCGGCTTCGGAAAACAAATCGGTTGATGAAAGATAATAGATCCACAGACACTATAGTTTGAAAGGCAAAACAGGTCCACAGACATTATAGGTCCAAAGGAAAAGGAGGCCCTAGGGAAAATAATAAGCCAAGGGGAAAATAATTTCAAGAGGGAAAACATATCTACTAATGGAGATAAATCAATGAGAAATATACGTCTGGGGATGGAAAACAGAAGGATGAGGAAAATAGGTTCAAGGGCAAAAAGCCTAATGGAAGAAATGTTTTATCAGGGAAATAGGACCATGGTAACAGTAAGTTTGCTGAAAGAAAAAGAGACATGAAAAAAATTTAATGGGCAAAAACTAGTCCATGGGAAAAACAGATCCATGGGGAAAATACCTCCAGCAGAAGAATATGTCTGTTAGTTATTAAGAATCGAATGGAAAATACATCCATGAGAAAAAAATTAGATCAGTGATGGAAATAAGTCCATTGCTTAAGATATCTCAATGAGTAAAAATAGGTTCACTGGGAAAATTAGGTTGTTGAGTATTTTTATCCAAAAGGTGGACTGACACCTGTGAGGTGCAGAGGGAGACTGATCTCCTTGATATTACTAAGAATAGCCTGTGATCATTGTATAAGATCTGTAAGAAAAGTTTCCACAATATTATACTGCGTCAAAAAATAAATATGAGAATAGTGGTATGGTTTCTACTACCTTTTCAACGACTTTACTACTACTACTGCTACTACTACTACTACTACTACTACTACTACTACTATTACTACTACTACTACTACTACAACTACTCCTACAACAACTACTACTACTACTACTACTACTACTACTACTACTACTGCCACTACTACAACTACTACTGCTACTACAACTACTACGTCTCCTTCTTCTTCTTCTTCTTCTACTACTACTACTATTATCACTGCTGCTCCTGCTACTGCTGTTGCTGCTGCTGCTGCTGCTACTGCTGCTGTTATCTCCATCGTTGCCACAAGAGCCAGAAATCGAACCACCACCAACACTGCTGCACTCAATACAACCACCATCACACCTACCAACACCACAACAACAACCACCACACAACACCACCAACACTCCACCATCACTACTAAAACCACAGCTTCACCACTCCATCACCACAACCTCCACCACAACTACCTCCACCACCACTACCAACAAAACCACTACTACAGTATACCCTGTTTGATAGACCTGTTCACCTGAGATGTATGGGACGAGTAAGGTCTGTTTGATTCGCGGCTGCTGATTGGTCGCTGATGATGTCCTTGAAGTAAATGAGGACATGTATTACAGCGCAACATGTGGACGTAGGTGAAACCATGGATTAACGTAGTGCAACATGTGGACATGAGTGTACAAAGTGGGTAGATAAGTTACTGTAAACGTCACTATTCATTAAAAAAAAAAAAAATAAAATCAACATATATTTTCTTTGATAACAGTAAACTTTTAAAGCTAAGTTAGACCTCTTCAGCTTCGGAAATTGGTCCATATATTTTCTTAACCCCCACTTCCCCGATTACCTTCCCTGAGTAATTTTTTTGGATTCTTTATTTTAATATTAATTTGACTTTTTTGTCATCAGATCAAGTGTTTCTGAGCTCGAACTCTTCATCACCCTCGTCTTTTTATAATTTATGCCATTTGTGTGCTTGTGAGGGTGGCGATAGGTCGCCAGCACTGTGGGAGGTAGGCAGGCATGAATCCACCATTGCTAGGCTACACACGAGAACTGAATTAGAAAATAAGTGGTATTTGGCAACTGTAGTGTGGCAGGGTTTGGCAACAGTGCTGATGATCTAGAGAGAGACTAAACGTTCCCATGGAAACCACTGATGTTTCCTCATGCTTGAAATCATGGCATGGAGACCCATCGCCTCATATGAGGCGATCAGTGTGGCCTGGGGTGGCCTGCAGATCTGAATTACTAAATATGTGGTATTTGGCAATTGTGGTGTGGCAGGGTTTGGCAACAGTTATGATGATGTAGAAGGAGACTCAATGTTCCCATGCAAACCACTGATGCTTCCTCTTGCTTGAAAGTATGATACCAAAACCCATCACCTCATATGAGGCGATCAGCATGGCCAGGGGTGGCTTGCATATCACCTCATATGAGACGAGCACGGCGGGGTTAAACACTAATGATAAGTAGGAGGTACCGAGCACCCATGACATCATTACAGTTATGTAGGAAAGCAGATGTATATACCAGTTGCCTGTGAACTCCAGTACCCTCATTCGGTAGGCCGTTGTGGAGGAGGATGTTATGCTTTGACAGTTGGTTTCCGCTATGGGGGGTCAGTCCGGTGCATGACAGCCATGGTTGGTGAAACACAGATTCATTAACCCTGCAGAAAACAATGTAGCTGGGGGATGGTCAACCCTTCAGAAGAGGCCCAGAGGACTCACAAGAGGATGTGAGAGGAGTTTAGAAGACATTGGACAATTACCGGTATGTTTTTTGTTTGGTAACTGCTGGAAACTTGTAAAAAAAAATCTCTTTTAGACGTTTTCTCAGTAATTGATTTACATAACAAAATAATTTGATTTTCAGTTCCCTTCAAGTACAAAGCTAGGTGTTACTATGTATAAGTTATTAACAAAATTAAATATATGTTTTAAGCCGTCACATCCCGACCGATTTTCCACCACTGACTCCCCCCAGTCCCGACCAATTTTGGAAAAAAAATTTTTTGGCTCAAACCTCCACTTTTGGTGAGAAACATCGAAAATTCATAGAGAAATCACTCATCTGAGGTTAAAAATACTCTATACAGATAGCAGTACCTCCTTACTTTACTGTGTTTTCTATCAGGCTGGCTCCAAAGAAAACGAGTTCTATGGGAGGGTAACTATTCCACACCACTCATAAACAGTATTTATTCATTTATTTGGTACGAAGTTATATGTAGTACGAGAGTAAATTGGTTTCCAAACAGTAATATAGGCAATATAAGCATTGTTGCACTCACTAACACATCAACATACCTGACCTTTTTTGATGACATTACCTGATCATCATTTCTGACTGTTTCTTCCTCTAATGCTATGTAAACTTTGTCCTCCATATTGTCATCGATTAGGGAATCACTCTGGCCCTGAATTTCTTTATTGGCCAGGTCACTGGTAACAGGTGAATTGCAGAGACAATGGCGTGCGAGGTGGGGAGGTCATGAGGGATAATGCACTGTCCCTGCCTGGCATCTAGTAGAGGAATAGAGGAAGGTGTCCCGTGTATACGTACCAAAAATCACACGTGAAAATTGAAAATTGTGCAAATTATGAACCTTGCAATTGTGTGACGTACCAGTACGTCGACGGGTCTAGCTGTGACAAAATGTTGCAATGTACCCATACGTCGATGGGATGCCTCAGGTTAATTTAAGAAAAACTGTAGATTTACCACACTCATCAGAGGTGCATTACCCAACAAAAGAGGGATCAGTGAGTGCATACCTCCGCCAATGCCATTGCCATTAAAGAGGATCTGCCCCCAAATTTAATCATTTCTTCCTTGACCCATGCCCCATCCTTCCACAAAATTTCATCAAAATCTGTTCATAACTTTTTGAGTATTCTTTATAACAGAGAGGCAAACAAGCAGAAAAACAAAGAAACAAACCAACGTAGGAAAAAACATAACCTCCTTGAGAGAGGTAATCAAATCGTTGTTGGTCCATGGCCCGCACTTCCACAGAATTTCATTGAAATTCATTGAGAACTTTTTTTGAGGGATACTCCGGGTCCAGATCCACCCCGAAATTTAATAATTTATTCCTTGGCCCATGGCCTATCCATCCACAAAATTTCATCAAAATCCGTTCATTAATTTTTGAATAATCATGTTAACAAACCCGTGGAAACTGGATCTGGATCCGGATCCGGATCTGCCCCCAAATTTCATCATTTATTTCTTGGTCCATGGCCCACAGTTCCACAAAATTTCACTGAAATTAACTGAGAACTTTTTGAGGTATTGTGCAGGATACTAAGGACCCAGATCTGGGTCCCCTCCCAAATTCAATAATTTCTACCTTGGCCCATGGCCAACCCTTCCACAAAATTTCATCAAAATCCATTCTTGATTTTTTGAGCAAGGTTCCTAATAGACAGAAAAACAAACAGAAAAACAAACCAATGCCGAGAAAAAATACCTCCTTGGCAAAGATAAGGAGCAGCATTAATTCAAACATTTCTTGGCTCCAGCTATGAGGGCTGAGTGAACCGGGTATTAATTTAACTTAGATCAGTGTAGATTTATATCAGTCCCTACAGTTTACCTATGCATTATCACACGAATAATGGAAACTGATAAATTAAAATCATTATATTTTGAAAGATCCTCGGAGAGTGTTGCCATCGAGACAGGTGTGAGCATTTATTCAACACGGCAAGTACTCTTTTCTTATAGTATTTGAAGCATACAGACCGTTACCTTGTTTAACAGAAGGACAGATTAAAAATGTTCTTCGTGTTTTTGATGAACTATTGAGTATGTTATTCCCAGGAACACAAGAGGAAAGTGTTTAGAAGTAAATATTATCGATCATATGGCGTCTGTTGTGATGGCATCATCAGCGGCCAATCAGTAGCCGCAAATCAAACACACCCTACTCGCCCCATACATCTCAGGTGAATCTAACGGAGTATACCACCACAATGGGCAGACCCAGCATTGTTGATACTACCGCCACTGCCAGCACTAATAAGGCTTACATTAACATTATAGTCGTTTTTACTGACGATATTTTAACCCCCGTCACAGCCACTACAAACAATACCATTACAACCACTACCTCAACCACTGCCACCTCCACCACCACAAATACCACCACCACTATCACTACCACAACCAATATAGCCACCAGTACCACTACCACAAGGTCCAATTCAGTCACCACCACCAAAACCACCATTACCATCCCTATCACTACTACTACTACCACCACTATCAATATCATTACCACAACTACTAACATCAGTAACACCACTATCACTACAACTAGCATCTCTACCACTGCCGCCACTATCACGACAACCACCTCTAGCATTATCACCACTACATCCACCAATAAAGAAATCACAACCACAACTTTTAACACCATAACCAGCACTACCATTTCCTAAAAGACCACCAACACCACAGGCCCACTGCTACTTCCATCACAACCACTAACACCAACATCACAACCACTGCCATTACCAACACCACAAACGCTACCACCATCACCACCACTAACGCCACCAGCACACCACACCACTACCGCTATGACTACAATATCTTCAACTCCGCAAACACCGCAACTGCTACCCATCACCACCAACATTGCCAATAGTACCACCACTACCACACCATAACCATTACCACTACCATCACTAATATACTGTAGATAACATGTAACAGTATGTAATAGACAGGTGGTTATGTCTGAAGTCTCTAGGAACAGGTTAGATACACTTCCCCGTACCCAGACACTCAAGAATCCCAAATACAGTAAGAAGTCTCTGCTCACTTGAAGGAAACGTACCCAGCATGTACCGGAAGCACGCACACACAAACACACATCACCAATCCGGAAGCCACGGAAGTACAATAATACCCTGAAATCACACGCAGGATCTCAGAGAGCCAGAGAGAGCCAAACAAGAAGGGAGAAAGAAGAGTTGGAGCTAGAGAGAGAGAAAGGGATGGTGGCAGCTAGCTCAACTGCCCCTGACAGTACATTGGGTCATGTCAAGCTCTTTAACTTATCCAGTCAAGCAAATGTCTCATAATAAAACCCCATGGACCCCAATTTACCTATTCATCACCTCACCTCAAATACAGTCTGAAGAGGATAACGGGACAGAAATGGCCTACCTTGACGTTCACTTACGTCAACATTATTTTTTCTCTCCTCCTGGGTCTCTCCAGTCGACCAGACAAGATAATAAACCTTTTCTTTCTATGATAACAAGATCAAGGCCACGTTATCCTGATATCCATTGACATTTGTGGCAGCAGACCAGCTGACCAGGGAACCAACGAACCATAAGTACAATCAACTTACACCTCACGATTTTATTATCGATCAACAATTGGCTATAGGCTTCAGCTCTATGAGAAACTACAAGCAACTATAAGCAACTGTACAATTAAAACTCTGGAGTTAATCAAGATACTACAATCCTATGATGTACAATTTAACCACAAGCGATTATAGTGAGTAGGAAGACGAGCCAGTGATAACAAAATGACAAACGAAGAGATGAAAAATAACAAAGCAGAGAGGGATGAGGTGCTGACCAAGTGTTTTGACTGGCGATTTGGGGGAGGCGGTGGCTGAATCGGTAGAGGCGGCCTGCAGTCCTAATGGACCCTGGATCGAATCCCGGCTGGGGCAGGGAACAGTTTAAGGATTTAAATTTCCTAAAAGTAGACTTTCCTGATCTACCAGATGACCCGCCGACATGTCGTAAAAATATTCCCGCTAATACCAGTACACCAATCCTGTATGAGACAGCCCTAGCATGTATACAATATGGATGGTGGGTGTTAGTGCCGGAGTGGTGACATGTGGAGGTGTAGAACTGCTGGGCCTTGTGATAGGTCACTGCCCCCGAGAAATAGGCCCTGAAGCTTCTGCCCAGAGTAGGACACGTGCTAAAAAAAAAAAAATCGGCAAACCATCACTACCCTCCACCACAATCACCAACACCACCCCTATCACCACCACCACCACTATCACCAACACCACCCCTATCACCAACACCACCACTATCACCACCACCACCCCTATCACCACCACCACCACTATCACCAACACCACCCCTATCACCACCACCACCACTATCACCATCACCACTACCACCACTATCATGACCACCACTATCACCACCACTATCACCATCACCACTACCACCACTCTTTCACCACCACAAGTGTTGAGTAGTCCGGCAGCCCAGACCAATTTATTTAAGTGAACAGAGGAATAAGGTTTGTTGGCCTCATTACATTGGAACAGTCCTAAAAATCACGAATCATAGTTGCTGCCGCTTGATATCCTGTACCTACAGCCTGTAGGGTACCTTTAATTAAGGTGTAAAAAAACGTTTATTCAAATGGGTAAGAGGAATGGACATTTTTATATGGTAATCACTTTTTGGAAGTTGAGGGACATAGTAATCACACTGACAGCAACTTGTGCATGTACCTGACCCCAGACAGCAACATTTTGGGGGGTCAAATTTTGCATTATTCAAACATGGAGAGGAATGGACGTACCTTGTTGCATTTTAACTGTCAGGTACTGAGTTACACAAATATATCAATGACAGCAATTTTTTATTGTACCGGGACCCAGACAGCAGCCGCAAAATTGCTTATTCTTGACTAAACTGGTTTTCTTTACAAAATGAAAGGAATGGTTAAAACCAACTCTTTAGATCTATACAAACATGATGGAATATGAGAATGGCAACAACAGCAATTTTTTTTCTTTTTTTTTTAACCAGTCCCGACAAGCAATTTGTTGAGGGTCAAAATTATGTGACTTATTCAAACATTAAGAAGAATGGATGAAACTCGTTCCATTATAACTGTTAGGTACTAAGTAACAAAAATATATCAATGACAGCAATCTTTCCTTGTACCGGGGCCCAGACAACAGCCTCAAAATAATATGCTCCGACCCAGCATTAGCTTAGTCAAACACTGACACAAATATGAAACTTAATACATTGTGTCTGTTAGGTAGCAAAGTACAAAAATAGTAGTCTTTCCTTATACCGGGACCAAGACAGCAGCCCCAAATATGCCCTGCCCTGATATTGCTTCATACTGCAAAATGTCACAAAAGTGCGAGGTACAGTATAATGTTGGAAATTATGGAAACGTAAGCAAAGAGAGACTGATTGAATGTTATGTACTGAAAATGTAATTCCTGTCAGGTGAATATGGAATTAAGTTTAGATTTAAACTATTTGTAATACTTTCTTTCACATCATTCCTACATCATTGAAATTATTCACATATACTTACTGCAGTATTCTGACCTATTGAATTATTAATTTAAGTACCATACTAGAAATACAAACACACCTGCAACTAACTGAAAGAATTCTTTTAAAAATATTGCATTAGTAGTCCACTAAAAACTTCAGTACTTTTCAGTATATTATGATAGGCAATATTAGTATAGATAAAATTGGTATTGGCTAAATAGTTACAGGTAATAAACTTAAATACTTTTCAGTACATTATGATAGGCAATATCGGTATAGATAAAATTGGTATTGGCTACATATTGTTACGTGTAATTTACATAACTAATAATTACACATATCTAGATACAGCACATTTTAATCATCTTCACTTTCACTGTCAGTGTCATCAGTCCATGGCTCTATGTCCAAGTCCGATTCATGTTCTGGCTCCGATCCTTCAGTTTCATCCAACCTTGTATCATCAGGATCCAACTCAGTATCATCCAACAGTGTGGATGACCCTTCTCCTTCTTCATCTACCAAACAATATTTTCTGGAGGTGTCTGGCAAACGTGGACCGGTAAACCACAGTGGCACATAGAGTCCATTCTCATTAACAGTCCAGCCGAAGTCGAGAGGGTCAAGGTCCTTTTTTGGGTCAGGTGTATACGATAGGCTCCACATTTGCGATATATAGTTGGCTCTTGAAATGTGCTTTTCCAGTGATCTCTTGCACGGTGGCAGTGACGAGCAGTTCACCTTCTTGACCTTGTCTTTCATCTTAATGCCACCTGTCATTTCAACAAATGCTTGGAACCGGGCTTCGTTGATGTCATTCACTGCCTTGAAACCATGTATTCTACAGATGTATGCTGTGACAGACGTTTTGTTCACAACTTTGGTGGACAGAGTCTGCAATGCTTTAACATGTTGTTCAGTCTTCTCCAAATAACTTAAAGGAATCACTTTCCCTTTTCTGTAGAACGCAGATGAGAAATCACACCCAGTTACAGCGTGGAAACCAATAAGTGCTTCGCTCAATCCGGAATGTTTCTTCTCAAGCTCATTTGAAATATCACTGACATTGATGAGCCTTCTGTTGTTACCTGAACCAAAGTCCATTACTATCATAGATGACTCAGACATTTTTGGTACAAGACCAATCAAGATGACAAGGACGTCTGTGTCAGAGGATCGAACAATGACTTTTCCACTGATATTATACACGTGAAATGCTATCAGGGTGTCAGCTTCTTCATGTCGTCCCTGCAGTTCACCTGGCTGTTCTGCACTTAATGTCCCCATAGAGTTAGCCCATATCTTCACACAGTATCCACCATGTGATTAATAAACAGTTTTCCTGCCAATATTTGGGGCATAGTACTCATTTGTGACCTCTTTAACAAAAACTCTGCAAAAGCCTCTTTGAAAGGACCATTTTTTAGGAGATCAAATCCTTTCTGGCGCTGCTGTTGCTCTGGACTTGTAGTTATGAAAGTGCTATTCTCAGCTTGTTCTGATCCTCTCTTAAGTCTTTCTAGGTTTTTGATTGAGGGCTCTAGATATTTGTCCAACAGTAAGTGGACAGAATCTCCCTGAGTTGAACAGATCTTTATCATTATGTCCCTGATGATCGCTCCATAGGTTGACCTATTATGCATAGGCAACACTTCATGAAGAACAAGTCCTCCATCAAACAGTCTGGCATCAAATGTAGTGATATCTTTTTCATCCACAGTAGTTGCTTGCTTTGCTTCTAATACTCTGGTGAGGTTAGCCTTCTCTGTCATAGTTGGCATACCATCAGCATGGGCTAGAGAGAGTGGTACTTCTGTTATTGGAAAACTGAGGACTTCACGCAAATCAGTTGCTTCATTTTCTAAAGCTATCTTGGCAAGCAAGTGACCAAAAGCATCACGAACTCCTTCTGCAGCACCTATGAGTTTCTTTTCTTTTGATGGCTTTTTCTGGACATTCTCAACTTAAGACTATAGTCCTGGCAGATAAGTTCACTACTATTATCAATTTTGAGTGTAGATTTAGCTTAAATTATAAGATTTTTACTGGCAAAAATATAAGATGCCAATAGAATAATTACTATAACTATGACAGACAGTGATTCCTACCTGTTCTTTATCACCCATTGTTATCAGTTGACACAAGATCAGACAGTAATCGTTGAAACAGTTAATTGTCCCATCAGTCAGTTGAAGACTTGGTTTTTTTATCTCCAAGCAAAAGTTACTGTCGTTGGTATATTTATGCAACTAAGTACCTAACAGATACATTTTCATCCATTCCCCTCATACTGCTGATGTTGGGTCAGAGCATATTATTTTGAGGCTGCTGTCTGGGCCCCGGTACAAGGAAAGATTGCTGTCATTGATATATTTTTGTTACTTAGTACCTAACAGTTATAATGGAACGAGTTTCATCCATTCTTCTTAATGTTTGAATAAGTCACATAATTTTGACCCTCAAAAAATTGCTGGTTGGGACTGGGTAAAAAAAAAAAAAAAAAAAATTGCTGTTGTTGCCATTCTCATATTCCATCATGTTTGTATAGATCTAAAGAGTTGGTTTTAACCATTCCTTTCATTTTGTAAAGAAAACCAGTTTAGTCAAGAATAAGCAATTTTGCGGCTGCTGTCTGGGTCCCGGTACAATAAAAAATTGCTGTCATTGATATATTTGTGTAACTCAGTACCTGACAGTTAAAATGCAACAAGGTACGTCCATTCCTCTCCATGTTTGAATAATGCAAAATTTGACCCCCCAAAATGTTGCTGTCTGGGGTCAGGTACATGCACAAGTTGCTGTCAGTGTGATTACTATGTCCCTCAACTTCCAAAAAGTGATTACCATATAAAAATGTCCATTCCTCTTACCCATTTGAATAAACGTTTTTTTACACCTTAATTAAAGGTACCCTACAGGCTGTAGGTACAGGATATCAAGCGGCAGCAACTATGATTCGTGATTTTTAGGACTGTTCCAATGTAATGAGGCCAACAAACCTTATTCCTCTGTTCAATTGAATAAATTGGTCTGGGCTCCCGGACTAGAGGCAAGATGACTGCAGCATAACACGTCAATCATTCTAAGTGCCTGACAAGAGCCAGCCTGCCAGCCTGCTATACCTGCTAGCCCTCCTGCCTTCCCAGCCTGCCTTATCTACCTACCCCACTGACAACAACTGATGATGATATCTGCTGATGACGGGAGCCGGTGCAATGCTTATCTGCTTATATTAATGAGTTTGAATGTACTTTTACTCTTGTTTTTCCCAGGAGGCTATTTATCTGACCTACGCATATAATCCTTTATATCATTCATTTGTTCCCAACTTATATAAACAGTATATCTCAATATTGCCAATACGTTAGTGGTACACAATTATACTTTTGGGACAAACATAAAACACGTAGTTGATATGTATAACTAGGCAACAGAACATTTAAAATATGTCCTTATTAATGAGACCTACTGATGAGTATTATTACGGTATGTTAAAATAAACAAATTTATTGCAAGAGGAAACTGCATTAGCAATACCCAGTGATGATACGCAATTAGAGGGAACAAGTAGTTCTGTAGATAATCCTCAGCAAACAAATAACAACTCACAGTTATCAGAATGAGAGGAAAACGGAACTAATACACGTAATTCTCCACAAAAATGAGATCAAGAAACAAACACACTACCTGTATTAGTAGTCGAGGATGATGATGTATCTTGGCCTGTTTTTTTCTTATGTAGATAGCGATGATTATAGACAATCCTTATATATTTATGAAAATTTAATAGACCCGAACAATTTGTACAACCGAGTGCACAGATCTGGACACACATATGATACAGTCCATTAATACAATAGCTCGGAAATTCAATTGAACCTGGACAAACAAACACAATGGCTAGTGCAACAGGCAACAGTGATTCGCATTCCTCACATAATCCACACAAACCACACAAAAATGAACTTTCAATATATGAGTATCATGAAGACAACAAAGTTCTTTAATTCTCAGGCAATGACAAAGATAGAAATGACGTCCAGACAGTTACATATGACTGTGATCAACTATTTGTTAAAAGAAATATAACAGAGGAGAAAGAGAAAAGCAGTCTTTGCATCGAGAATTAATAAAGAAAGATTTCCGCCTGGAAACTTGCTCAAGTCAGATAAACTCTTACAAGCTCGGATATAAAATGAATTTAAAACATAATTCCTAAAGAAATTTGCTGGAGGTTAAATTTTTTAAACAGGTATAGCTCCAAAATTATATATAATCATAGATCTCATCAAATAAACACACACTTCCCATGATTTAAGTGAAATCACAGCTGATGTGTCTGTGATTAAAAGAACTCAATTACAGTAGTCAGTATAGAAAACTCAGATTGGATCACAGTTAATGGAGGAATATCACCAATGTATGGTGTTGATACTGGTTATATTGCTGGGTCATGCAAACTGCCAGAGAGAATCTTAAAGATTGCAAAGACAGTCTCGAATAATCCAGAAACATACTTGATTTTTTTTTTTTTTTTTTGATGGCATAGAACTGAGTTGTAATAGAGCTGGAGTGGCTGAAACACCGTAATCCAACAAAACAAGGATGAGGATTATAGACACAGTGGCAGCAATAAATACATTAGACAAAAGTACAGAACAAAGGAGATCTCGACCACAGAACAAACAAACAAAACATCAGGCCTCTAGGCACCGTTCACAAACAACAGGATACAGGCAGCCTCAAAAATGTGCATGTAGTCCAAGCATAAACCATGCCACAGAAAAGCCAAAGTATGGCAAATCATCTCATAGGTCACATTTGAGAAATAGGCTGACACTATGTTATTACTGTGCTAACCCATGCCATACAAAGTATGAGTGTTACATTAATACCAAAGGATAAGGAAAAAACAAGGACATGAGCCTTATTGTAGAAGGCATAAGTCCACAGGACATTGGACGTCATATTCCAAGATGATAGAGATTACTATCTGTTTTTAACTCCCAAAGTACTGTGACTGACGATCGTCATTTTGCTACTTTGCCACATACAGTCTTATGAGTGGTGATCGTAGAAGGTCTGTCAAAAACTGCTGAGCACTAAGCCAGCCATTTTTATAACGTAAGTGGCTCCTACCCAATCAGAACTAAGGGATGGGGTGGTTGGAAGGAAGATCCCGCCCCCTCACCAGGTCTGTGGGGGAATCCCCCCCGCCAGCAACTTCTCCACTTCCCGCTGGCTGATTGGATAAAGCCAGCTCTGTCCCCCCCCCCCAACTACTCACTAATATTACATCGACATCGTATGGAGGGGTGTCTCATCCCCCCTCGCCCCCACCAGAGACCCGCCACCCCTCCACTACCTCCCTCACCACCCCTTCTGATATTGAATGACTCAGCAATTTCCCTGTTGTGATCCCTTTGTGTATGTTTCCTCCACCACAATACCCCTACACCACCTCCCCCATATTAGGGGTGTGTCTCATGCCCCCTCATCCACACCAGAGACCCCCCACCCACACCAGAGACCCCCCACCCCTCCTTCACCTCCCTCCACCCCACTTTTATATCAAATGGCATGGCAGTTTCCCTGCTATGATCACCTTGTGTATGTTTCCTTCCACCATAATACCCCCCACACCACCTCTCCCGCATTGGGTGGGGTCTCATCTCCCCCTCACTTCCATCAGAGACTCCCCACCCCACCTCCACCTTCCTCCCTCCCAGTCCTTTGTCCTGAATATGGCACAATAATTTCCCTGCCATGATCAGCATGTGTCTGTGTACTCACCAGTTTTTTTGTGCATTTTTTTTACTCTCATGTTGACTCCTGCGCCTAGTGTCATTGATGGAAACATTTTACATTGAATTCATTGATTTTGGTAAGGTTCTTTAGCAAAAATTAGTTTTTGCCGAATTTTTCGTTTTTTTTTTTTTTGCTTTTTTGTACTTTATTGCCAACTCCTATACCTATTTTCATCAAGAGAAGCATTATTTACGGTGATTTCATTGATCTGGGTAAGATTCTCTAGCAAAAACTAGGTTTCCATTAATGTTTCCTGTTTTCTTTCTTACCGTGATAGGAACTTTCATCTTTGACGGGCGGTTTTGCGGTAACCATTAGGTCTAGGGGACTGAAATTGGCATTTTCAGGTGTGTACATTCAAGCTCTTCAAACCTGTAAGAAAAAATTTTACCTTGGTAAAGTTGAAAAACTGAACCTAAATAGCAGCTGGGGTGTGAAACATTGCATTAGAAAAATGTGCTCTTTAGAGGTTACGGCAGGGGAAAGTCATACCAGTGAAAAAGACGACCATACATAAAGAGAACCAAACCTAAAGTTCAAATAGAGAGTACATTGGAAATGAGCGTATTTTGATTTCCGTTTCCTGTGAAGATGAAGATTACATTATTTTTGGATTCATGCTCACCAGTGAATTTAAAAACAACAGGAATTAGAGAGGATTTTTAGAAAGAAGAAGAAAGTGACATTTATGGAGGACTCTAATTCAAATTTATATATTGTAGATGGCAAACAAATACCCACAAAGGACATGGTAAAGTTAGATATAAATTTCATAAAGACTTCGCAAACAATCACAATTATTTTCTATAGAGTGGAAAATTTAGCAATTACAGCTAACATCCCTCTAGGCCTGAACTCCATGAAAGAGGGAAATATCATCTTAATGCCATACTTCAACAGGATAAATTACAAGGCAAAATTCACAGAGGAAATTCCTTCACCAGAAGTGTCTCCCAACATTTGTAGGATATGGAACGGAGTTGGAACGATTAGACACCATAGTAAAACACATCAGTCTGACCTCAAAGAAAAAGAGAGTACACTTGCACTCACTAAGACATCTCACCCTTCCCTCCCATCTCTACCGTCCCCCCTACCCAGGGATCGAGGTGGCAGTAAACATTCCACATTAATTCCTACACATCTCACCAATGTGGTAGTTATTCCAACTAAATCATGTATGAAAGTCATGATAAAGGATAAATTGAAAAATTTTACTGTTCTTGTCTTAGAAGAATCTTGTAATAAGAATGAGAAAGGACTCTGTGGGAAATGCCTTATTTTGGATGAATAACAATGGGAAAACTAATGTGTTCCTAATAAACCAGATGAATGGAGAAGTGCAGATCAAAAAAAGAACTTGCATATGCAATTTAGAGATTTGTCCAGCTAATATACACGAAGTAAAAATGAGTGAAATGTCAAGTAAAATAAAATCGACAGAGTGCGTAAAGGGGAATTTGATACACTCTGGAAATTTGGATGTAGAAAATGATCTACTAGATTTTATTACAAAAACAATGAGAGACAGTAGCATTACCTGCTGAGAATTTAGGTTGTACTAACTTGATTATCCCATACCATGCTAGCGACGTAGATATGCGTCCCCTTCAGAAATGCCGGTGACATAGATCTATGTACTGTAGCACTGAGAAGTCATTGCAAGAAACTGAAGTAAAATGGAAGATAATAATGTATAGTGCTAACTTCAGACATTTCTCTGCTATGCTTACAACACTGATTTAGGAGCGCAGGAGACGAGTGAGTCTTCACAGGCTCACAGCTGCTCTGCTCTCTCAGTAACCTTGAAGATTTCAGGGGTCAAGTGGCACCAACCTGACTCGATTCAACGTACTTTCTGGCTCTGATGATTAGTTTTATTAGTGCCAAGTATCTTATATTGATGTATGAAACCCATTTACCCACAAAAAAATCCATAATCGTTTCACAGGCTCACAGCCGCTCTGCTCTCTCAGTAACATTGAAGATTTTAGAGGTAGAGTGGCACCAACCTGACTCGATTCAACCAACTATCTGGCTTCAGTGATTATTTTTATTAGTGCCAGGGATCTTAAACTGATGTATTAAGCCCATTTAGTCAGAAAAAAATCAAAATCGGCCAGCATAGAGGGATATAAGTTTTTTTATTTTTTTTGGCCCAGTGCAGTATGGTTGAAACTATTAACGTACCACAGAACACACAACCAATATATCTACCAGTGTATGGGGTAACACACTCACAACGCACCCTAGCAAATCAATAAGTTGATGAAATGTGAAAATTGGGTATTACTGAACCATCAGTGTCAGCATGGAACACACCACCGTGTTTTGTGCCCAAGTATAATGGTGAAATGAGGGAGGTCGTTGATTTTTCCAAATTAAAGCATCATACAATCCCAGACCGATTTCTTATGCCATTGTTAAGTGATGTATTGCAAAATATTTGGCCAGAAGATAAAGTATTTTCCTCAGTTGGTTTGCTTAGTGGATATTACCAAATTGAATTAGATGACAAATCACACAAATACACTGCTTTTATTTCTACAAATAGTGGTCATTATCATTATAAAAGAATGCCAGTGGGATTACGGACAGCTCCAGGCACATTCCACGATTAACCCCATCACTGTGGCTAAGGTGGCGAAAGTGAGGGCCCCTGTTGCAGCAATCCATCCAAAAGTTTCCCATTTTCTATTTAATAGTTATCATATTAATACACAAGAACCTATGAGCACTTCAGTGAATGTCTAGATGCTCCTACACTGTCATAGAGATGGTGGAAGCAACGACATTTCTGGTGTTTTTGTGCGTCACTGTAGCTGTCCGTCATCCTGAATGAACCTCACGGCGTCGCCCACCACCCTTCTCTTCACCACCACGCACCACTAAACGCATCACTTAGGTTTGCACTGTGGTGCATGGGTCACTTAGCAGTTCAGTATCATTAATTTACAGATATTATAATATAAAAGTGTTATACTGAACAGTGAGAAACCAGTCAGTAACAGTAAATAATGCTAAACTTCTATCTATCTATCTATGAACCGACGCCCTAATCCCGCAAAGAGTGGCCACAGACAAAACGCCTCCAAGTTGCTCTGTCACCCACCATTTGACTACCCTCCTCCCAACTCACTCCCCCCTCCCTCATATACCTCTCAACTCCATCCCTCCACCTCATCCTCGGTCTACCCCTCCCTCTCCCTCCCTCCACCTCACCTACATACACCCTCTTAGTCAGTCGTTCATTCTCCAATCTCTCCACATGCCCAAACCACCACAGTGTATTTCTCCTAATCTTCTCAACCACATCCACATCCACCCCACAACGTTCCTTCACTTCTTCATTCGTCAACCTGTCCCTCCATGTCACTCCACATGCTCCTCTCAAGTAACTCATTTCCACTGCTCTCACTCTTGACTTGTTCCCCTCTTGCAAGGTCCACGCCTCGCTTCCATACGTCAGGGTAGGGATCACAATACTATCATGCAGTGATTTCTTAACTTCCATACTCACTTCCCTATTTCTCATCACTGCTTTCAGTGAACCAACAACCTTCCTTCCCTGCTGTACCCTTTCATGCACTTCATCCCCCAAAGTTCCATTCTCACTCATCACACTACCCAAGTACCTGAATGCACTCACATTCTCCATATCCTCACCATCCAACCTCACTGTACATTCTGTGACTTCATTCCTCTCAAACACCATAACTTTACTTTTGTTTACATTAACTTTCAGCTTCCTCCTCCTACACACTGTCCCAAATTCATTCATCAAACCTTTCAACTCCCATTCATCTTCACTCAACAATACTGCATCATCAGCAAACAGCAACACCGGAATCTTCCAAATCTCACCCTCATTCATTAGAGCCACCCCCACATCCACTGCCCTACTTTGCACCTCCTTTACAACCCCATCCATGTATATATTAAACAGCCATGGAGACATCACACAACCCTGTTTCAGTCCTACATTGAGATCAAAGAACTCACTCAGCTCACCATCCACTCTCACCGTAGCCCTAGCTCCTTCGTACATACTCTTCACAGCACTCAACAATTTCCCCTCCACTCCATATATTCTTAATACCTTCCACATACCTTGCCTACCTATTCTGTCATAAGCTTTCTCCAAGTCCATGCAGGCAGCATACACTTTCTTTCCCTTCTCTAGATACTTCTCCACTAAACATCTTAGAACAAATATCTGATCTACACACCTTCCCTTCCTAAATCCCCCTTGTTCTTCTCCAACTAGCTCCTCTGTCATATGCCTAACCCTATCAATGAGTATTCTACCATATATTTTACCAGTCACACTAAGAAGGCAAATACCCCCATGGTTACCACATACTTCTCTCTCCCCTTTTTCTTTGTATAAAGGAACAATTATACCTGATTTCCAGTCCTCTGGAACCCTTCCCTCTTCCCATGCCAATCTACACAACTTCCATATCCACTCCACAACAATCTCACCCCCATACCTCAGCATTTCACCACACACTCCGTCAATTCCTGTGGCCTTTCCCAACTTGATCTTCATCATTGCTTCCACTACTTCCGCCCTACTGATCTCTTCCTTCCACCTCTCATCTCTTCTTCTCCCAGCCATTCCCCAACCACTTATACTCGCACTGCTCTCACTTTCTTCATTCAACAAATCCTCAAAGTGCTCCTTCCATCTCCTCAATTTCTCTCTCTTCTCCACCAACAATCTATTATTCATATTGTTACGTCCCAGTCCCCACACTGCCACAGGCTCCAAAAGCAGTAGTACAGTACAGGATGGACGTTATCCAGCGAGTTGTTCTTCTTATGGTCAGCCTTTAGGTGTGCATTACACAAGATCAGCTGAGGCGAAAATAAACACTGGCTCCTTAAAGTTCACTGTCTTTATTTTCCAAATAATTCCACTTAATGCTTTTCAATTTCACTGTTCTCACAAGCACTGGAGCTATACACACTTTATAGATTGCAGTTACACTTAATGTTTAACAACACATTACAGTTAGTACACTTAATGCTTGATAACACTACACTTATTACACAAGTACTGAAAATAATCTTCACTGACAGTAATTACACTTAATACACTTCACTGTCTTCTCAAGTTCCAGCGATATACAGACTTCAATAACCCGTCACTGTTTGCCACTTTTTTCACAAGTACCAAAAATATACAACCTTGACCGACACTGACAGTGCACCAAAACCGACTGCACTTCACACAAACTGACCTGAAACCCGACTAAACTCCAAATTGACTTGACACCTCACTCAACTCGTAATAATCTCTACCCCATCCTTATATAAGCTTGCATTGTTCTAGAAACGTCCACTTCTCCAACATTCTAGGACATACTGTCTTGCATCAGCCCCTAGCAACAACAGTTACCAACTACGAGACATCAAAACATGCTAGAGTTCTCACATTACATAACACTCTAAATCATTAACCATACGAACTTGAATTACATAATTTAACAAATAATTACTTAAATAAAACATTACTGAGAAAAAGCACATTAAATAACTTACGAAATAACTACGCTCACAAACAGCAGTCTAACTGGCAACTCTGACTCGTACCGAACTTACGGTACCAGAAACGTCTCGAAAGATCTCAGCTACCTAACTGGCAAATCTCCCTTCATAACAATATCTTTCACTCCCCTACTATTTCCCCTTTCACACTGCCTTACTTTCTTTACCTCCTTCCAAAACAATTTCTTACTCTCCCTCCATTTAACACTCAGATTCCTCCCAAACTCTTCTCACCTACCTTTCAGACTCCTGGTCATCCTCCTTTCGGGACTTTGGCGAAAGCTTTGCCGTTGCACTTGACATCTCAAAGGCTTTCGATCGAGTCTGGCATAAATCTTTAGTTTCCAAACTGCCCTCCTACGGTTTCTATCCTTCTATCTGTGCCTTCATCGCTAGCTTCCTTTCTGGTCGTTCTATAGCCGCTGTTGTAGACGGCCATCGTTCTTCTCCTAGATCTATCAACAGTGGTGTTCCTCAGGGCTCTGTCCTATCACCAATTCTCTTCCTTTTATTCATCAATGATCTTCTAAGCTGTACATCTAACCCTATCCACTCATACGCTGATGACTCCACCCTTCACCTTTCCATTTGGTTCCCGCAACGCCCATCTCAACAGTTACTTCAACAAACAAGGATGAGGCTATGGCACACCTAATGTCTGACTTGGCTCGTATCTCTGACTGGGGTAAAAATAATATGGTTGTCTTTAATGCATCTAAGACTCAGTTCTTACACCTATCAACCCGACAAAATCTTCCACAGGTATACCCACTAATGTTTAATAATATTCAGCTTAATCCTGCATCATCCTTGAACATGCTTGGGGTTTCATTTACTCGGGACTTATCTTGGAAAGATCATATTACATCTCTTGTAAAATCTGCTTCCAAGAGATTGGGTGTGCTAAGCCGACTCCGCTCTTTCTTTACCCCTGCACAATTGTTGACTCTATACAGGGGTTTTATCCGCCCCTGTGTGGAGTACAACTCTCATGTGTGGGGAGGCTCCCCACATACAGCTCTTCTCAATAGGGTGGAGTCAAAGGCTTTTCGTCTCATTACCTCTCCTCCTCTTACTGACTCCCTTCAACCTCTGTCTCTTCGCCGCACTGTTGCATCTTTATCTCTTTTCTATCGCTACTTTAATGGTCACTGTTCCTCTGAACTGTCTGCTTGCATTCCTCCATCTCTATGACGGGCGCGTAGCACCCGTCTGGCAGCAAACTCTCATCCCTTTTCTCTCCAACTCTCTAATGCAAGAGTTAACCGTTACTCCCAGTCTTTCATTTATGCAACAGGTCAGCTCTGGAACTGTCTCCCTCTGTCTGTATTTCCTGCTGCCTATGATCTCCAGTCTTTCAAACGCAGTGTGTCCAGGCATCTCAAAATGATCGGATCTTGAATTTGGCTCTCTATTGTATTTTGTTTTTCTCTTAGAGGGAACTGTTACTGCGGGCTCATGGCCTTTGGTTCCTTCTTCCTCGCATAAAAAAAAAAAATCCACTTTCTTCTTACTCTCCTTCACCAGTCTCTTCACCTCCCTGCTCCTGCTTACATATACTTCTCTCTTCTCTCTCTCTTAAACTTAAAGAAATATATTTATATAGCTTACACCAGACACTTTCATTTTCCAGATGTTTTATTTACTTACACTTACAATTAGTTTATTTCACTTAATTACACTTTTTGAGTCACTTTTCAAGAAGTTGACTTGTGAGATATCATGGTAGCAGTCTCCCAGACATAAGCCAACCTGGCATTCTGTGCACCATGTCGTCACTTTCCTTCGTACTTGTTCACGCCAGCTAGTATTCATGCAGACATGGCGAGAAGCTAAAATGAACTAGCAACCTCAAGAGTGAGTGGATGAATACACTTAGTTTTCTGGACAGAATACAGGGTGCAATATTTGAAATAGAATTGTGGATTTAAAAAGGAACACCGCAGTCTGTCAACAGATCCATTCAGAAGGAACTTAGTTGGTAAAGGGTTAATGAACAGTGTATTATCAGGCATGCTACGAAATGGTATTTTTGTTTAACTGAACAAAAGTCTAAAGTTATATACAAATTGGAGTGTTGCGAGGACATACAATTATGCAAGCTACATATACCACTCAAACAATTCACAACAGTCAACAATGCCTTACATAGGGTAAACCCAGGACAACCAAATCATTGAAGAAATAACAGACTAATGGGGGAGCCGGTGGCTCAATCGGTAGAGAGGTGGCCTGCGGTCCTTTTTTTTTTTTTTTTTTTTTTTTTTTTTTTATATGCGAGGAAGAAGGAACCAAAGGCCATGAGCCCGCAGTAACAGTTCCCTCCAAGAGAAAAACAAAATACAATATAGAGCCAAATTCAAGATCCGATCATTTTGAGATGCCTGGACACACTGCGTTTGAAAGACTGGAGATCATAGGCAGCAGGAAATACAGACAGAGGGAGACAGTTCCAGAGCTGACCTGTTGCATAAATGAAAGACTGGGAGTAACGGTTAACTCTTGCATTAGAGAGTTGGACAGAAAAAGGATGAGAGTTTGCTGCCAGACGGGTGCTACGCGCCCGTCGTAGAGGTGGAGGAATGCAAGCAGACAGTTCAGAGGAGCAGTGACCATTAAAGTAGCGATAGAAAGAGATAAAGATGCAACAGTGCGGCGAAGAGACAGAGGTTGAAGGGAGTCAGTAAGAGGAGGAGAGTTAATGAGACGAAAAGCCTTTGACTCCACCCTATTGAGAAGAGCTGTATGTGGGGAGCCACCCATGACATTAGAGTTGGACTCCACACAGGGTCGGATAAAACCCCTGTATAGAGTCAACAATTGCGCAGGGGTAAAGAAAAGAGCGGAGTCGGCTTAGCACACCCAATCTCTTGGAAGCAGATTTTACAAGAGATGTAATATGATCTTTCCAAGATAAGTCCCGAGTAAATGAAACCCCAAGCATGTTCAAGGATGATGCAGGATTAAGCTGAATATTATTAAACATTAGTGGGTATACCTGTGGAAGATTTTGTCGGGTTGATAGGTGTAAGAACTGAGTCTTAGATGCATTAAAAACAACCATATTATTTTTACCCTAGTCAGAGATACGAGCCAAGTCAGACATTAGGTGTGCCATAGCCTCATCCCTTGTTTGTTGAAGTAACTGTTGAGATGGGCGTTGCGGGAACCGAATGGAAAGGTGAAGGGTGGAGTCATCAGCGTATGAGTGGATATGGTTAGATGTACAGCTTAAGAAGATCATTGATGAATAAAAGGAAGAGAGTTGGTGATAGGACAGAGCCCTGAGGAACACCACTGTTGATAGAGAAGAACGATGGCCGTCTACAACAGCGGCTATAGAACGACCAGAAAGGAAGCTAGCGATGAAGGCACAGATAGAAGGATAGAAACCGTAGGAGGGCAGTTTGGAAATTAAAGATTTATGCCAGACTCGATCGAAAGCCTTTGAGATGTCAAGTGCAATGGCAAAGCTTTCGCCAAAGTCCCGAAAGGAGGATGACCAGGAGTCTGAAAGGTAGGTGAGAAGATCGCCAGTGGAGCGTCCCTGACGGAACCCATACTGACGATCGGAAAGAAGGTTGTGATAGGAAAGATGCCTTAAAATTTTTCTATTAAGAATTGACTCGAAAACTTTTGAAATACAGGACGTTAAAGCAATTGGACGATAGTTGGAGGGTTGGGAGTGGTCACCCTACCGGACCCAGGTTCAAATCCCCGCTGGGGCAGGGAACAGTTTAAGGATTTGAATTTCATACAAAGGAGACTTTACCGATCTACCAGAAGACCGCCGATATGTCGTAAAAATACCCCCGCTAATACCATTACAGCAGTCCTGTATGAGACAGCCCTAGCATGTATTCAATATGGACGGTGGGTGTTAGCGCCGAAGTGGTGACATGTAAAACTGTATGGTGTGTAGGAGGACTACTGGGCCTCGGGAGCAGGCTGTGAACCCTATGCCCAGAGTGAAGCACATAAAAAAAAAAAAAACTAATGAAATGGTACGTCACATTTTGAGGACAATACACGATAGTCCACACGCAGGATATCCAGGCTGGTCAGATAGGCTCGTATGTTATACTATTGGCCATTATTACGAAAAGACATTCATGAGTGCATTGATGAATGTGAGACTTGTGTGAAACGCAAAGATTATACCATCACCCCTGCAAAATTGGGCACATCTACCATACCATATCAACCATGGAACGTTATTGCGGTTGGCTTAATTAAGTTACCCGTATCGAACAATAATAATCAATATCTCTTCGTGGCTACTGATCACTTTTTGAGGTATGTGATTTTAGTTCCAATTAAGGATAAGTCAGCAGAAACAATCATGCAAGTAATTATAGAAAATATTGTCTGTAGATTCACTGCACCAAGGATACTAATAAGTGATAATGGAGGTGATTCTAACTCTGAATTCTTACAAGAAATATGTAAACAATACAATGGCATATCATCGCATCATCCAGCATCCTATGGATTGGTCAAAAGACAGAAGAAAAACTTGCTGGACGTACTACGACACATTCTCAATGAAAACTATGCAAGCTCGGTTGATCGGATTCCCAGAGTGAAAGGATCAATTAATTTGCAATTAACAAGTCTACAAGAGACACATCCCATTTCATTATCTACGGGAGAGGCAATCGTTTACCATACGATATACTAGGAGGTGAAAAATTGCCAGTATACTATTATGACGATTACCTTAAACTTCGTTTACGTTAATTTCAAAAGATAAACACTAAAGTGAAGACACAAGTAACGATGTCAATGGATGAAGTAAGGGAGTCATTTAACAAAAAGGCAATAGAATCAAATATTAATATAGGCGACCTGGTCTATGGCATCATTCGCACTAAAGGCAATAAACTGGTCGCTAAAATTGAAGACCCATATAGAGTTATTAAGAAAACAGCCAATAAAGTATTAATTAAGTCGTTGGCAAGTGGCGAAGAAAAACAAATTCATATTGATCATTTAAAAGGTGTCTCAGTGAATTTAACCAGAAGTTATGAAACATCGGATACAGCCGAACAACCTATCATACGATGGCAATAAACAAGAAATTAATATATAGAGGAATGAATTACGGTCGCATACAAAACAAACAAAGATAGGTGTGACAGTTACAGCCAATGCCACAATACAGCATTTATAATATATATATCTATCTATCTATCTATATATATATATATATATATATATATATATATATATATATGTGTGTGTGTGTGTGTGTGTGTGTGTGTGTGTGTGTGTGTGTGTTCGACTCTGGACATAGGCTTCCCAGCCTCTACCAAGGCCCAGTAGTCCTCCTCCATACCATACACCACTACATGTCTACATTTCTATCTACAGCCCGATGCCCTAATCCCGCAAAGGGTGGCCGCAGACAAAACGCCTTCAAATCCCTCTGTCATCCACCATTTGACTGCCCTCCCCCCCAACTCACTCCCCCCTCCCTCATATATCTCTCAACTCCATCCCTCCGCCTCATCCTCTATCTTCCCCTCCTTCTCCCTCCCTCCACCTCACCTACATACACCCTCTTAGTCAGTCGTTCATTCTCCATTCTCTCCACATGTCCAAACCACCTCAGTATGTTTCTCCTAATTTTCCCAACCACATCCACATCCACCTCACAACGTTCCTTCACTTCTTCATTCGTCAACCTGTCCCTCCATGTCACTCCACATGCTCCTCTCAAGTAACTAATTTCCACTGCTCTCACTCTTGACTTGTTCCCCTCTAGCAAGGTCCATGCCTCGCTTCCATACGTCAGGGTAGGGATCACAATACTATCATGCAGTGACTTCTTAACTTCCATACTCACCTCCCTATTTCTCATCACTGCTTTCAGTGAACCAACAACCTTCCTTCCCTCCTGTACCCTTTCAAGCACTTCATTCCCAAAAGTTCCATCCCTACTCATCACACTACCCAAGTACTTGAATGCACTCACATTCTCCATATCCTCACCATCCAACCTCACTGTGCATTCCGTGACTTCGTTCCTCTCAAACACCATAACTTTACTCTTGTTTACATTAACTTTCAGATTCCTCTTCCTACACACTGTCCCAAATTCATTCATCAAACCTTGCAACTCCCATTCATCTTCACTCAGCAATACTGTATCAACAGCAAACAGCAACTCCAGAATCTTCCACATCTCACCCTCATTCATGAGAGCCACCCTCACATCCACTGCCCTACCCTGCACCTCCTTTACAACCCCATCCATGTATATATTAAACAGCCATGGAGACATCACACGTGTCTGTTTCAGTCCAATATGTATCAAAGAACTCACTCAGCTCACCATCCCCTCGCACCGTAGCCCTAGCTCCTTCGTACATACTTTTCACAGCACTCAACAATTTCCCCTCCACTCCATATATTCTAAATACCTTCCAAATACCCTGCCAATCTATTCTGCCACAAGCTTTCTCGAAGTCCATGAAGGCAGGATACACTTTCTTTCCCTTCTCTAGATACTTCTCCACTAAACATCTTAGAACAAATATCTGATCTATACACCCTTTTCCCTTCCTAAATCCCCCTTGTTCTTCCCCAACTAGCTCCCCTGTTATATGCCTAACCCTGTCAATGAGTATTCTACCATATATTTTTCCAGTCACACTTAGAAGGCAAATACCCCATGGTTACAGCATACTTCTCTCTCCCCTTTTCCTTTGTATAAAGGAACAATTATACCTGTTTCCAGTCCCCTGGAACCCTTCCCTCTTCCCACGGCAATCTACACAACTTCCATATCCACTCCACAACAGTCTCACCCCCATACCTAAGCATTTCACCACACACTTCATCAATTCCTGGGGCCTTTCCCAACTTGATCTTCAATTCTTCCATTACTTCCGCCCTACTGATCTCTTCCCCCCCCCTTCTCATCTCTTCTTCTCCCAGCCGTTCCCCAACCACTTATGCTCGCACTGCTCTCAGTCTCCACATTCAACAAATCCTCAAAGTGCTCCTTCCATATCCTCAATTTCTCTCTCTTCTCCACCAACAATCTATTATTCACATCTTTCACTCCCCTACTATTTCCCCTTTCACACTGTCTTTCTTTACCTCCTTCCAACACAATTTCTTAGTCTCCCTCCATTTCTCACTCAGCTTCCTCCCAAATTCTTCATCCACTTTGTCCTTATTCTGCTTCACCTGTCTCTTCAACCTCCCATGTCCTGCTCACATATACCTCTCTCTTCTCTCTCTCATCTTCTCCCCCACCTCTACTCGCTAGCCATTCACTACATGCCTTCTTCTTTTGTTCCACAGCTCGTTTCACCTCATCATTCCACCATGCTGTCCCTTGCACACCCCTGCATCTCCTCCTCACTCCACAGACCACCCTACACGCTATGCCTATCTCTTCTGTGAATATCTTATATACATCTTCCACCCTTTCCATCTGCTCTAACTCATACCTTGCCAATCTTCCTTCCACTATGCTCTTATACTGTGTCATTTTCTCACTATCTTGCAACTTTTCCACCCTTCTTACAGGAGCTGTTTCCTCCTGTCTTCCCCTTCGTCTCTTCACCCATTTTCTTTGCAGCCTTACCTTGGCAATCACTAAGTGATGGTCTGAGATTCCATTCCCCCACCCTCTCCACACTCTTGCATCCAACACTTGTCTTCTCATTCGCTCATCCACACACACGTAATCTACAGTACATTGCCTTTCGTTCAACAAGTTCACCCTTCATCCTCCTCATGACTCTCCATGTATACTTGTGGATCATCTTATGCCGAAAGAAGGTGTTGGCTATTGCCAACCCCTTACCAGCACAGATGTCCACCAAAACATTACCATTCCCCTCTACTTCAGCTGGCACACCCCACTGACCAACCACTCCATCCACTCATGCATTCCCAAATTTGCCATTCATATCTCCAATCAAAAACCCTCTCTCACCCCTCTCAAACTTGTCTTTACATGCTTCTGCACTTGCCCAACACTCATCATACGCACACTTTACCACAGAGGCTCCCCATATATATATATATATATATATATATATATATATATATATATATATATATATATATATATATATATATATATATATATATATATATATATATATATATATATATATATATATATATATATATATATATATATATATATATATAGCAGGGGTAAGCAGCCCCGCCCAGGGAAGCACTACCGCAAAGGTAACGGGAGACTCAAGGAATAGCTGGATTCCATTTTCTCTCCTAGGACTTGGTAGCTGGTTACACATCTTTCTGCCTCAAGCATCAGAGGGCATCAGACTGCCCTCTTTACACAACACACATCCACATTATATCACATTGTCTTAAACTACCTATCCTCTCTCCATAAAACACCAACCTTTTCATTACATATCATACACATTCCACAACACATCCCTGCTCTTCCTCCCATAAAAAGAACCATGGCTGCTGCTATAC
The DNA here is from genome assembly GCF_032717465.1 of Coenobita brevimanus. NCBI lineage: Eukaryota > Metazoa > Arthropoda > Malacostraca > Decapoda > Coenobitidae > Coenobita > Coenobita brevimanus. The sequence goes on from NC_136956.1 coordinate 17,560,862, forward strand.
TGGGAATTAGTGCGGTGGTTTCTCGGGTGACCACCACCAACGGGATCTGGGTTGTCTGCACAGGGCCCTCCCGGTTGTCATCAAGTGACTGTACCACCTCCAGTGTTGCAGCGCCCTTAATCTGCTCGTCAATGCAGTAAAATTTTCTTTTGCATTATTAAGGGACTTCACTCCAACATCAACTCTATTCAAAATTTCCTCCAGTTTGAATCCCCAGATCCGTTATTTTTGACAGACACAAGTAAGCTTCACCTCTGATTTAGCTAGATTTAATTTCCCTGGCTGTATCTTGATTCAAAATTTCAGACCCAAAGTAGGCATATGTTGTCTTGCTAAATCAGAAATTGCCCTGGAGGAGATTACTAAATTTAATTGTCCTTATTTCGACTCTTCCATATACAAATTAAATTCTTTTGGTAAAATTAAGTATTTCTCTTGTGTTTATCGTTCCCTTAATGTCCCTCCAGAGCCGAGTTTACTTGACTCTCTGTCTTCACAATTAAGTGTCCTCAACATTAATACTGCATCAGAAATTAAAATACTGGTGATTTTAATATCCATAATGTTGAATGGCTCACTTATTCAGCCAGAACTGATGACTCTGGTCTTGCATGTGAGCTATTTGCAGACTCATTTAATCTCACCCAGTTGGTCAGTCAACCCACCCATGTACCAGACAACCCCGATCAAAATCTCCACCTATTGGACTTCTTTTAACAACCAATTCAGATCATTATAATGTCGAAGTGAAGTCCCCCCTTGGATTCTTTAATCATTGTGTGATTCAAGCCACCAGTTTAACACCCACCACACCCTCCTGCTCTGAACCTATCTTGGTGACTAAATGGCACTACCACAGGGCAGACTGGGAGGGACTCCAAGATTTTTTCATGGATATTCTATGGACCTCCTTTTTCTCCCAAGATGCAAATTCCACATTGGGCCACATACAGGATTTCAATAAAGTCGACATGGAAACATTCATTCCCCATCATAGTTACAGCAAAGGATGTAATTCTCCTAAATGGTTTGACCACAATTGTGCTAGAGTAACAGAACATAAAACAATAGCCTATAACACTTATACAAGGACCAAAACCAAAGAAGCCTTTAGCTATTATAGAAGTATCAGAAACCATGCCAAAACTATTATCAATCTTTCTAAATCAAACTTTCTACATAGACAAGCTAACAAACTACTAAACAACCCAAATGATAAGAAAATATTCTGGTCAACCCTTAATTCATTCAAAACTAACTTCACTACAACCTCTTCCATTCCACCTTTACAGTCCCCCAGTGGAAATCTAGTAAGTGACCCACGTGGAAAAGCCAACCATCTTGCTGACATTTTTTCAACAAACTCGACCTGAAAAACAGAAAATCACAATAATCTTGTACTTGATTTTCATTCCCCTCAAATATCTTTCTTCATGATTCACACCAGATACATACAAGCTGTATTACAGAATCTCTCGGCAGACAAAGCTACTGGTCCAGATGAAATTCCTTCAATAATACTCAAAAATTGCTCCTCAGTGTTGGCTCCTGTATTGGCCAAATTTTTCCGCTTATGCATCCGTACCACAAGTTTTCCTGCCTTTTGGAATGAAGCAAATATCCATCCTGTTCCTAAAAAGGGGGCAACTTCTGATCCATCAAACTATAGACCAATTGCAATAACTTCTGTTCTCAGTAAAGGTTTTGAGACACTAATTAAGAAACACATAGTCAAGCATCTACAGTAGAAATTAATAAATTAATCAATGATTGGCAGTATGGATTTAGACCAAAACGTTCAACTGTAGACATTCTTTGCCTTCTTACCCACCAAATTAACAAAAAAATAGATCAGCATGGTGAAACACACACAATAGCACATGATATTTCAAAAGCATTTGACAGTGTGGCACCGGGCCATGTTGTCTAAGATGTCACACTATGGTCTTGCATCACTGGTTCCTCTGATTTCTTCTTACCTTCATAATAAATAAATATAGGCCATGGTAGATAGAATTTATTTTCAGTTTCATTCCATAAATGCTGGCATACTTCAGGGATCAGTTTTGGCGCCAACCCTCTTTCTCATTCATATAAATGACCTCCTATCTGTCACTCACAACCCAATACATTCTTATGCTGATGACTTGACCCTTCATAGTTCTTTCACATTTAGTACCTCCTATACACAATTTGATATCATAAATTCCCAAATAAACACAGCAATTTCTCTGAACCAGGACCTTTCTAAAATTAATCAATGGGGACAAAAAAATCTGGTCTCATTTAATGCTCAGAAAACTAAATACATAAAATTCTCCAACAGAATGTATCCTTCAGACTCTAACATAATTTTTAATGATGTCAGTATTCCCATATCCACTACAGCTGATATCCTAGGTGTTACTCTAAACCCCAACCTAAACTGGACAGCTTATGTTAAATCCCTTGCAAAAAAGGCTTATAAAAACTTGGGACTTATGTACAGAGTTCGTGAGTTCTTCACTGACGAGCAGATGGCCTCAATATACAGAAGTCATGTGCGTTCTCAGATCAAATACTGTTCACCACTGTGGAGTGGATGTGGAGCGGTTGCACTGAGACAGTTGGACAAAATTCAAAATAAAGCCATTAGATTAATCAATAATCCTGCCATAACGCAGGACTTTCCTCCATTATCAGTATGTGGAGATGTTGCTTCTTTAGCATTATTTTATCGTTAGTTTTACCGTAAGTGCTCTGACGAAGTGGCTTCAATTGTGCCTCTCCCCCACATTTTCTCCCGAAATACTCGAGCAGTTGGGAACGCCCATGAACTCACACTCTCTCCCCCGCAATGCAGAACCTCTGCTTATCAAAATTCATTTATCCCCAGAACTACTACTCTCTGAAATTCACTTCCTGGGAGTTGCTTCCCACAAACATTTAATCCACTTCAATTTAAATCCAGTTGTTATAAATATTTTATGAATGGAGGATGCCTTTAAGCACATGGACTTATTTTTTTCTTTTGTTTTTCCTTCCTCCATTCATTATAAATACATACATACATACATATATATATATATATATATATATATATATATATATATATATATATATATATATATATATATATATATATATATATATATATATATATATATATATATATATATATATATATATATATATATATATATATATATATATATATATATATATATATATATATATATATATATATATATATATATATAAAGATATCGGTCGAGAGACACATTACACGTGCGTGCAAATTTTTTTGCACTCCTGACCGGGAATCGAACCCGAGATTTCTAGATGAAATGCAGGCTCTTGTGCCACTATAACACAGTGTGATAAAAGCTGAGAACACCTGAATTATTTGACGAAGCAGGTAAATCTATTATGGGAGGATATATTTCAGTCATGAAAAATTAGGACTATTGTTCAGCCCCATGCAACTTGGCAAGTGACAGAGCAGTTATAATCTATCCCAGCCACAACACGAGTGTCTTTATGTTGTAGAGACACACAGTACACATGCATGTACAAATGTTTTTCACGCTCCTGAGTGGAAATCGAATCCGAGAATTCTAGATAAAAGTCAGGCACTGATACCACTACACCACGACATGATAAAAGCTGAGCCATCTGGTGTAGTGGCATCAGTGCCTGACTTTTATCTAGAAGTCTCGGGTTCAATTCCCGGTCAGGAGCATTAAAAAAAAAAAAATTGTAGACCCGCATGCAATGTATGTCTCTCAACATAAATACGCTCATGTTGTGGCTCGGATGATTTAAAACTGCTCTGTTACCGAGTTGCATGGGGCTGAAGAATAGCCCTAATGTGTTGTGACTGAAATATATCCTTCTATAATGGATTTACATGCTTCGTCAAAAAATTCAGGTGGTTCAGCTTCTATTACGACGTGATGTAGTGGTATCAGTGCCTGAGTTTTATTTAGAAGTCTCGGGTTCGATTCCCGGTCAGGAGCCTAAAAAACATCTGTTCATACGCATGTAATGTATGTCTCTCCAACATAAAGATGCTCGTTTTGTGGCTGGGATAGATTAAAACTGGTAAGTCACTTGATGAGTTGCATAGGGCTGAGCATTAGTCCTAATGTTTTGTTACTGAAATATATCCTTCCATAATGCATTTACCTGGTTTGTCACAAAAAAAAAAAAAAAAAATAAGGTGGTTCAGCTTTTATCATGTAGTGGTGTAGTGGTATCAGTGCCTGACTTTATATATATATATATATATATATATATATATATATATATATATATATATATATATATATATATATATATATATATATATATATATAATTTCATCTCATCAGCCGTTTGAGTGCCCACTGCAGGACCAGCCTATCCCAACCGAAGTGAGGATGATACAGCCAATGTATCTCTACCAAGTGGCTTAGGCTGTCTAGTAGAGATTGTATGTAGGGTGAGAAGTGCTTGTAAGTGTAATTGTAGTGCTGGAGTGGCTTTGGATGTGTGTGTAGTCTGTGAACCAAGTGTAATCAGCCCGCACAAGCCGACTGGGTGCAAGCATACTTTACAGTGTGCAACACTGGTTCAACCACAGCACCCCTTGTGTCCGCCAATGCAGTATGTGGCCTGAAGAACGCCTCCAAAGTTTATTACCCTGGCAGGGCGCGAACCCTCGATCTTCAGTGTACGAAAACGCATACTTTACCACTGTACCATAGAGGCTCCATATATATATATATATATATATATATATATATATATATATATATATATATATATATATATATATATATATATACAGTGGGCTCGCCCAGTGCGCGAGAGATTGAGTGGTCCTGGTCCTCATGTAGTGTGAAATTGCTCACTAAGAATACATAATCTTATGGGAAAAATAGCATTTGGGCAGTACCCCGTTGTATGTGGACATTTTTTGGCCCATAGAGACATAATAAAGGTCAAATTTTTCAGACACTACTACAGATATAGCTACAATAACAAAAACATGGGCAGTCACTTTAACAACAGTAGACAACAGGTCTGATGGACTTAAATAACAGGGGTTCCGAGGCGTGGCAACCCTTATAGTGCCTCTTCCCCCACCGCACCTCCCACTGCACCAACACTTTCCTCCACAAACTCCTCCTGAACACCTTCCCCAGGAGCCTCTAACTCACTCACTTCGGCCATAAACCCCTAGATGTCCAATGCTGACACATCTGACATTGCGTCCTCTTCATCCTCAACAAGAACAGGATCAGACAATGTAGCTGGTCCTAACTTTCACCAACTTGAGCCCACTGTGTGTAACTTGTTATGAGCATCTGTCTTCTGGTTATTTCTTGCCTGTGCCTGTCTGGGTAGAAACGGAAAAGTTTGTCGATACCACCGAGAACCTCCTCCATTCTTGGGTTTCTGACTGCCTGTTCCTTTACCTCTTCCTTGAGCTTATCCACAACAACAAGGATCTTGCTTATTCTTGACATACACAGCTCTGTCCTTCCCTCCATCACACTAGGCTGCTCAACTTGACTCTGCCTGACGTTGGGCTCTGTGTCAGCCTCGTCTCTCTGTTGCAAGACTTCCTTGGGAGGCTGCTCCTCAGTAGCAGCGTGCACTTCCTGTATGTCTGCCAACGTAGCATCTTCGAAACATGGTACAGCTTGTGCTGCTGTCAGTGTTGGTGTCTCAGCCTCGGCCAGTGGTTGAATGGCCGTCACGTGGGTCGTGCATAAGTGAGGCATGAGCAGTCGCCATGCATGTTCACCGTTGCAGGTGTAATCTGGTGCTGTGCTTGTAGGAGAAAGTCAACTGTGTCCTTTACTGTGAAACGACACCAAAATGCCTCAACATGCAGGTCACCTGTGGTGCGTTGGGATACAGCTGCTGGTGGAGATGGTATGGGAGCAGGTACCTCATTGAGGTCTTCGTTGTTATCTTCTTGTAGGGCATGAAGCTCCTCTTGTGTGTCAGTCTTCCTGCATAAGATGTCATACCCTTGCTTGTGGTAGAAGCACTTCACATTGGCGATGAGTTCTTGATCCAGTGGCTGCATGAGTGACGTTGTCTGGGGTGGCAAAAACACAACACGACAATCCTTGTGCAGATCTTCTAGGTATGGAGGGTGACTAGGTGTATTGTCCAGCACAAGGAGCATCTTAAATGGAATGCCAAGTTCCCGACACTTGGCCCTGGCATCGGGGACACAGTGCTTCTTTTACCAGTCTGACAAAATGTTCCTGGTCATCCATCCATTTGCAGACTTGTACCAGTACATGCCACTTGCCTCCATGTTCGTGAGGTTTTTGTAGCACCTTTGGTGTGAAGAATGTGTGTACAACAACTGACCTTATCTTATGACTCCCAGACAGGTTTACAGTGAACATCGCTGTCTTCTTACACGTCTGGAACTTGCGACCAGGGGCATGTTTCTGTTAATTAGTGATGTAAGTCAATCTGGTCCATGGTGTACTGTCCTTCTTCAAGACACGCTCTAAATACCGTAGGATACTCTCTCACAGCCAGCTCGTCGGGAGAGGCACGTTCACCAGACAGCTTGATGTGACAGTTTCTTGTGTTTCAAAAAACGGTGCAGCCATCCTACCGATGCCTTGAAAGTTTCGTCCACATATAACTTGCGAGATGCTGCCTTGTAAAAGAGCTGGGCTTGGTTAAGAAAAAATCTACATTCAGTGGAACACCCTCCTTCTCCTTCCTCATAATGTAGCTGGCAAGATACCATTCCATAAGTATCATCGCACGATTTCCCACCTGTGAACATCCATCGAGGTCAGATGCACCATAAGTCTTCACAAGTGTCCTGATGCCATCACGGTTCTTGCAAACAGTCCTCACTGCAGATTCAGCCAGTCCCATGGCTTTCCCAATAGTGGTGTTCCCTTGTCCCTCCTCCTTCATCTGGATTATCTCCAACTTGGTTGCGTAAGTTAGAAGTTTCTTAACTCTTAGGGCTGGAGGCATGGTGCAGTGAAGGTACGGTACAGCCCAGGATGGAGCCAAAAAAAGCCACACATTGTACATGACAGGTCAGATCCGCACTGTGCACGAGCCTTGTCTGTAATGGCGCTCCTGCTGCCTCCTTCCCCAAGCAAAGCAGTAGAATGCCCCGGGAATTTCAGCGCATCAATATCACAACACGTGATGATGGACACGTTGTGTGTGTGTGTGGGGGGGGTCAATTACTAAGAGAAAATGGCGTTTTTGAGCCACTCCTTGCCTCTACTTTGCGTTCTGTGAGGTAAACTCGCGCATTCAAGGTTTTTGTTTATGATTTTTGGTCACTCGTGCACAATGCGATTTGCACACTCCGAGCTTGTGCACTGTGCGAGCCCACTGTATATATATATATATATAAATATATATATATATATATATATATATATATATATATATATATATATATATGTAAATATATATATATATATATATATATATATATATATATATATATATATATGTAAATATATATATATATATATATATATATATATATATATATATATATATATATATATGTAAATATATATATATATATATATATATATATATATATATATATATATATATATATATATATATATATATATATATATATATATATATATATATATATATATATATATATATATATATATATATATATATATATATATAGATAGATAGATAGGTAGATAGATAGATAGACAGACAGACATATATATATATATATATATATATATATATATATATATATATATATATATATATATCCCATCATCCCCCCACTTCGTGTAGTGGTACTGTTTTTAGGGCAGATCTACTTTGGGCAGCAAGCCAAATGATTTTGATTTCATGTAAACCAGGAAAGCATTTACAATGCTGGGTGGTAACCTTATAACCAACCAGCACGTGTTCCTTACGTGAGAACAAGTGGGTTGGCGGACGGTTAGTGTCCCTCCTTGGAAAAGAACAAACTAAAAATACGAACAAGAAGCCTCAGACCAGGACTGACCAAAATGTGGCGACTAAGGATCAAACAAAGGACACTGTAAGGATTGCGACATTGAATGTAAGGGATTTCAATGATGAGGTGATAGAGAGATTGTCAAGGTGCCTGAGGGTGCGAAAGTGGATGTATGTGAATTACATGAAACTAAATGGGGAGGTGAGAGTGTGAGAGAATGGGAGTATGGGTGGGGTATATGTGAGGGAGAAGGTGAGAATAAGAGGGGAAAAGAAGGAGTGTATGTTGTTGTTAGTAACAGATGGAAGGAGAATATAGGAGAGTATAGATCAGTGGTGCAAGGATTGTTTGGGTAAGATTGAAAGTCTGACTACAAATGTGGGAGATTGTGTGTGTGTATGCACCAACACAAGGTCGTGCAAGCAGAGTGAGAGAAGAGTTCTAGACAAAATGTGTGGAAGCGTGCATGGAAAAGTTTGAAAGGAATATGTTAGTGTTTTTATGGAAGATATGAATGGAAAAATAGGGAATGTAGAGGAGGATGGAGTAGTTGGTGGGTGGGGTGTGCCTGCAGAGATGGATGAGAATGGCAGTGCTTTAGTGAACATTTGTGCTGGGAGGGGGTTGGTGATAGCCAACACCCTCTTCAGGCACAAAATGATCCATAGGTATAAATAGCAAGTGATGAGAGGGGTGGGTGGTGAACTGAATGACCGGAAGGCAATGATTATGTGGGTGTGGATAATAGGATGAGAAGGTGTGTAATGGATGCAAGAGCATATAGAGGTTGGAGGAGTGGACTTTCTGACCACCACATTGTGGTGTTGAATTTTAAGGTCCAATTGAAATGGAGAAATAGAAGAAGGGAAGGTCAGGAGAAAGCAGTACATACAGTACAAGGAGGGTGGAAAGGTTACAAGAGAATGTAAAAAAGGCAGAATATAAGAGAGAAGTGGAGGAGCGACTGGGTATATATAGACTGGGGCAGAAGGGGGACGTGGAATGTAAGTGCAAGATATTCACAAAAGAAATCTGTGCAGCATGAGAGGTGGTTTGTAGGGTGAAGAGAAGACGAAAGGGGGTGCAGAGAACAGCATGGAGGAATGAAGAGGTGAGACAGGCTGTGGCACAAAAGAAGAAAGCATATAGTGAGAGGATGAGAAACAGGGGCGTGGAAGAAGTTGAGAGACGGAAGAGAGAGTTGTATGTGGAGAGGAAGAGAGGTGAAATAATTAGTAAGAGAGGGTAAGAAGAGAGTGGATGAGGAATTTGCAGGAATTTGAGAGTAAAGTGGAGGGAATGTAAGAAAATGTTCTGCAAAGAGGTAATTAGGGTTAGACAGGGTTTCAAGGAAGTCAGTCAGGGAGAGAAAGATAAAAATGGTATTACTAGCGGAGAAAGGAGACAAAGTGAGCAGATGGAGAGAACATTTTAAGGAATTGTTGAACATAGAGAACGAAAGTAATGCGAGTATAAGTGGCTGGAGAATGGCTGGGAGACGGAGGGATGTGAGAAGAAAGGAAGAAATCAGTAGGTTGGAAGCTGTGGAAGCAACGAAGAAAGTCAAAATGGGGAAGGTCCCGGAAATTGATGGCATGTATAGTGAAATGCTGAAGCATGGGGGAGCCAGAGTAGTAGAATGGATGTGGAAGCTGTGCAGATTGGTCTGGGAGGGATTGGAAGTCAAGAATAATTATTCCCCTGTACTAGTGAAAGGGGTAAAAAGAAGTGTGTGGTAGTAATAGGGGATTTGTCTTCTTAATGTAATAGGAAAAGTATGTGGTAGGATACTTACTGAAAGAATTAGGGAAATAACAGAGGATTTATTTGGAGAAGAGCAGGGAGGTTTTAGAAAGGGAAGAGATTGTGTAGATCAGATATCCATTGATAGATATTTAGTGGAAAAGTTTCTATAGAAGGGAAAGAAGTTGTATGCAACCTTCATAGATTTGAAGAAAACATATGACAGGGTGGGTAGACATGGGTTGTGGGCAGTATTAAAAATATATGGAGTAGATGGGAAGGCCCTGAATGCCGTGAAGAGTATGTATGAGGATGCTAAAGCTGCTGTGCATGTGGATAGTGAACTGAGTGAATTTTTCTATTTGAAGGTTGCATTGAAATAGGGATGTATCATGTCTCCTTGGTTGTTCAATATGTATATGGATGGGGTTATAAAAGAGATACAAGGTAGGGCAGTGGATGTTGGAACGACGCTAATGAGAGAGGGCAGTGTCTGGAAACTCCCTGTACTGTTGTTTGCAGATGATACTGTGTTGTTAAGGGAAGACGAAGGGGAGCTGCAAGGCTTCGTGGATTAGTTTGGGAGAGTGTGCAAGAAACGGAATCTAAAGGTGAACGTAGGGAAGAGTAAAGTTATGGTCTTCGAGAGAAGTGAAGTCAGTGAATGCACAGTGAGGCTGGATGAGGAGGAAATGGGAAATGTGAATGCGTTTGAGTAATTGAGTAGTGTGACGAGTAAGGATGGAAGTTTAGAGGGTGAATTGCTTGAAAAGGTACAACAAGGAAGAAAGGTTGCTGGTTCCTTGAAAGCAGTGATAAACAGGGAAGTGAACATGGAAGTGAAAAAGTTACTACATGACAGTATTGTGATACCATCTCTAACACATGAAAGTGAAGCTTGGACCTTGCTGGAAGGACAGAAGTCAAGAGTAAGAGCAGTGGAAATGAGTTATTTGAGAGGAGCATGTGGAGTCACGTGAAGAGATAGACTGAAAAATGGGGAAGTGAAGAAGCATTGTGGTGTGGATGTGGATGTGACAGGAAGAGTTAGGAGAAACACAGTGAGGTGCTTCGGTCATGTGGAGAGGATGGAGAGTGAGAGACCGACGAGGAGAGTGTATGTTAGTGAGGTGGAGGGAGAGAGAGGTAGGGAGAAGCCAAGGATGAGATGGAGGGATGGAGTGGAGAGGTATATGAGAGAGGCTAGTGTGAGCTGGGAGCAGGGCAGTGAAATGGCGTGGGACAGCGCGACATGGAGGCGATTTGTCTGTGGCCACCACTTGCGAGATTAAGGCGTCTGGCTTTATATAGATAGATAGATAGATAGATAGATTGATATACTCTGAACTTGACTCTCTCCTTTCATCAAAGCTCCATTTCTTCTATTTTGGTAGTTTCATGTCATAACTGTCCTCTCCTAACTTTCCCATTGCTCTTCATTATTTTCCTCCACTGCCTTCCTTCTCTCCCACATGTGTACCATCAAGTCCTTAATGCACTTCCTCTCACTGTTAGGATTAGCAGCCGGTCTATTCAACCTCATGACCACATTTACCATGGCATCACAATGACATTTTACCTATTGTCAACACGTATTCAACTCCTCTTTAGAAACAATGTAAGCAAAAGAAAGAAAATAGAAAACCTTTAATGAACCTGACTAAAAAAAAAAAATTCTTAGTGCCTCTCCTTTCTTGCTTCTTCATCTTTGCTTCCTTTATAATAATTGACGTTTCCTTCTCTTCGTTCAATGCAAAACCTCTCTGTATTTCTTGATCCCCCTCCATCACTGCCACCTTCTGATTCCTGTATCCGATCTGCGGCATAAGACGTAATATCGAGATCATTAATTTTTATCAAGAACAATGCGCCTGCATTAAGACCTACTCTTGACGGTGTAGAAAGAGAAGGAACAAAGGATGAGAACACTTATGAGAGAGAGAGAGAGAGAGAGAGAGAGAGGGAGAGAGTGTGATGCTTATTCTCAACTTGCTAACTTGAACCTCATGGAGGCTTTCTTGTAGTTGCTATGCATAAATGTTTACAGATGACTTCTCTAGTCTGAGATGAAGTGTCTCGTGCCGTCTCTTTATTACGTAACATCCTTCATATTTGTATTTTTCTTACTTATAATCATACAAAACTCTTACATTGCAAATTGCTGGAGTTTTAATAGTTGTGTCTTAGTGTGAGTGTGCTTCACTTCATATTCCATCATCATAATCCAGACTTTTTTTCTTACCCAGGGATTGAATGAGATAGGGTTCAGAAAGCCAAGAAAATAATGAAAGAATGAGAAACTAGTCAGTGTCTGCTCAGATGAACGCGCCACTAGTCAGGCGATGGAGAGATCAATGACTTTTTCACCAGGTTTGCTCCAACTAGGATCAGAACTTTATGAGTGTTTTTATCCTTCATCTGACAGAGTCAGAGGAGGGTACTGTTATCTTTGGTGTCCATCCATAGAGCTGGGTTGCTGGGCGTAAAGATTCTAGTTTCCAGAACAAATATCAGAAAGTATTAACAATACAGTCGTGAAATTTCACATAGTTATGTGCCTTATGGTGAACTGGTTCCTTTTGATAGGTAGAAAGGTGTTTCCTAGGTAGATTTTGTTTTTTAGTTAAAATAAAAATCTCTGAGATTTCAATGTGACCTGAGCAAGTAATCTGAAGCCAGAAATAAAAAAGTATTCACTACAGAGTCATGAAATTTCACATAGTTATGGTCTTATAGTGAACTGGTGCCTTTTGGTAGGTAGAATGCTGTCTTAAATATATATATATATATATATATATATATAATGACAAGAAGTAATAAATAATTTTTCTCAGATTTCAATGCGACCAGCTGTCTCTGTGTTATACGGGAGGGGGGGGGGGGTGAGGGCCATTATTCTCTTGGTTAGGTGTGCAGGGAGGTGGGGGTGCTTGGTCAGATGGAGGATTACAACACCTCAGCATCGATGATGATCATGTTGGTGGTAGTGATGAAGGTGGTGGTGGTGGTGGTGGTGGTGATGGTGATGATGGCAGTGGTGGTGGTAGTGATGATGGTGGTGGTGGTGGTGGTAGTGATGGTGGTGATGGTGATGATGGTAGTGGTGGTGGTAGTGATGATGATGGTGGTCGTGGTAGTGATGGTGGTGGTGGTGGTGGTGGTGGTGGTGATGGCGATGATGATGGTGGTGGTAGTACTAGTGATGATGGTTGTGGTTTTTACCTTCCACCCAACAGTGTCAGAGAAGGGTATTGTTACCACTGGTGTACGTCCATAGAGCTGGGAGAAATTCTGGGTGGCCTTTTTGGTGTAGCAACTACTCGAGACCTCTCTGAATTCAAACCAAACTTTGCTAAGTTGGCTGAGGCTCTTGAGTCTCAAAATAGCGTTCTCCATGTTCAACACTCTATGTTGCAAATCACAATGCACCTAAATGATGCAGCAGAAACACTTAACATTTCTCGGACATCTTCCAGAATCAAATTTTAAAGATTAATATTGTATCTGAGTTGATATACGTCAAACTACACCTAGACGACTTACAACTTTCTCTGGACTCTCTCTCGGAGGTCACAACCTTCGTTCGTATTCTAATTGATGCTGTCGATAGTCGCGTCACTTTAGACCTAGTTCCTATCACTGATCTTCGTTTTTGTATTGGAATTTGCTCACTCTACACTTGACTTATCTCCGGTAGTTTCCCTCTCCTCTTTGGAGTTCTACTACCCAGTACTTGAGGCTACCTTCCTCACTAAAGCCATTGTTGTTCACATCCCTGTTCGTTCTTCTATCACGTTCGACCTGATCCACATCATCCCTTTCCTTTTCATTTTCAATAAATCCGTGTTGCAGACCTCTGTTTCCTCTGAATATTTCCTGTCTAATGATCAAGTTTCCATTGTTTTTTAATCATCTAGGGATCTCAGCAAGTGTGTTTCTCTCGTACTTACTTCTCGTCTTTCCCAGTAGCACTGGTTCCTGCGAATCCGCTTTGGTTCATAACTCTTCCGTAGCCTACAGTCTGTCAGCTCCTTCGTTCCGGCCCCCGACTCCCAGTGCACCATGCTTGTCATGATCATGTCCAACACTTCTTTTTTTCAGAGTCCTACTCTCTGTCAGTATCCTTTGTCCTGGAGCTCCTGTTCGTACGGTACATGCAAGTGGTTTGTATGAAGCTCCTGATTATTGTGCCCTTAGGTCAGAAGTTGTGATTACATACTCTATACATCATCACTATGCATTTCGTTCCCACAGTGGGAAATTTTTCAGTCAATCAATGTGACCTTCCACGTCCCTTCTGACAATCTATCCATCACATCCGAACACTTACTTGTGTTGGACCTTCTCAGTCAGAGTGATTTTATCATGGATGAGTTTTCATTGGCTTTCGGTCGTTCCTGGGTACATCCGGTTTTTGTGTTTTCCCCCCGAGATTGTTTCTTTTGTCTGAATTATTATTATATGAGTAGTTCATTGCTATGTCAGACGAACAGAAATGCGCCTATACGAAATCAGAGTGGCTGCAGGAATAGTACCGCCACCAAGGGACGTCGAAATTGGTCGCGCCAAGTGCCATTTGAAATGAATGGTTGAAACGAAAAGAAGTTGTGACCTACTGCTGAAGAGGAAAATTGTGTCAGGTGGAGGAAAACTAAGTGACATGATGATAAATGGAAACTAACATGTTGATAAAGGGAAAATAAGTGACATAAGGTAAATGGAAACTAAGTGATACTGATTAAGGAAACAACCATATTATAGAAAAAAAAAAAACATATTATACTGTGATAATTTGCCTGAAAACGTGGGTACACCTAATTAACAGTGCGCATATCATTTAGTGGTTATGAGACGTTACTATTGCAGGATTAGTTTGTCTGAAAACGTGGGAACACCTAATTAATAATGTGAACATTATTTAGTGGTTATGAGACATTAGTATTACAGTTCTAGCGTAACCAACTGTTATGTCATCACAATCACACGTGCAGTTAAACTGGACGATATTTCGCTGATAAGTTCTTGCAGAAAAGACCTCAATTATGAAGGATCATGTAATTACAAGAGTGCTAGATATAATTCATTTGATATAATACTTATATACTTACTATTATCATTATTGATTTCACTTTATATGTATTAATTAATTTTCCTAAGATTTTTACAAACAGTAATTATTCATACCAACTTCTATCATACCAGCCTTTAACCCGTATATTACTGAATTTTTATCATGGCCATTTATTGTAAGGAATGTAGCTTCTTATTTTACTGAATCCAACTATTTACATTACATCATAATATATTTTTATGATTATACTCTCCTGTACTAATGGACCTACCTACAGTCACTCTACTACCTTACTCAATTGTTCTTTTCATCCTCAGCGTAACTACACTCATTTTTTTTTTTTTTAATCAAAGCAAAGACATTTGACAGGTTGGTGATGACTGGCTGAATGCAACATGTCCGAATAATTATCGTTGTATTTGAGAAAGTTAATAAGTTTCGATTTACATCACCAGCAATTATTTGAAATACAACGATGTTATTCGGACATGTTGCATTCAGCCAGTCATTACCAACCTGTCAAGTGTATCTTCGCCTAAAAAAAAAAAAAAAAAAAAAAAAAAAAACAGGCAAATGAGTATAGACGCCTTACCTAAGTATTTCCCCACTGTGTCAGGAGACGTACCTTTTGTTAGGAGGGGAAAATATGTTGCCATGATTAAATATTTTCTTACAAACTAGACTGATAGCAATGTGTGTTAGTATATATGTTTATATCTAGTATGGAATATTTGGTATGTTCCTGGCCTTCGTGCTGATTTGTACTATGCTCCTCAGGTGTCATTTTAGAAAAACACTTAGATTCGGTCTAGCAAGGGAAGCGGCCCAGCTTCTCCAGTCCCTGCCTTCAGTTTTGAGGTAGGCTTTAAACTAGCTGCATCTGTGTTCAACCTGTTGGAATAAACACCCGTTATCGGACTTTGGACTGACCTGTGTTAGTGTAAAAGATAGTATAAAGAAAATGGCGCCAGTGAGTGATTCACCCCAATTAAATGTCTCCTATGTCTATTCTCTGTGCAATTGCCACCTACCGACGCCTTGCCCCTTGCCACTACAACCTGCTCCTGCCCGCCCTGCTTCCAGTTCCTACTCGCCTTCTGTTTACCTGGCATGTTGTTGTGTATCCTGCACATTTTTGGTGAGATACTCCCCTGCCCCGCTCTGAAACATTCAACCCCCAATAATAACCCAACCAATCGCCACACAACCACACCCAACCACGCCACAGAGAGCTAGCCCCAGTACATCCCAGCGAGCCAGCCCCAGCATATTCCAGTGACCCAGTCCCCACTATTCGCCACGCCACCACACCCAACCACACCACAGTGAGCCAACCCCAACCCAACCACACCACAGTGAGCCAACCCCAACCCAACCACAACCCAGTGAATAACCTCCACCAAATCCCACCACATCCAGCCCTCATCACCTCCGTACCGACGTCATTGAGGAGGAAGAGTGGCCAGTCGCTACTTTCCATGTCACAGGTTCTTGTCGTCATTTTTCTTTACAAACTGGGGGTGGAGATTTCGTTTCTGGAAAAAAATCTCAGAAAGTATTCGCTATAGAGTCATGAAATTTCACATACTTGTGTTTCTTATTATGAACTGGTCTATTTTGATAGATAGAACACGTAGTTATTCTGAAAATAACAAAAAAAAGAAATCTCTATATTTCATTGCAACTTGAGCAAGGAATCTGAATGGCACAATGCGTTTTTAGGTTTTAATGTCTTTGTGTTATACAAAGGGGGTGGGGGTGAGGGTCGTTATGCGCTTCGTTAGGTGTGCAGGGAGGTGGGGGATATGTACTTGGTCAAATGGAGGGTTGCAACAGTGTAGCATTGCCAATGTTTGTTCACAGACTAATAGAGCGACTCACAGGGCAAAACATGGCACCTACTACACTGTTGTGACAGCGGGTGTGAAAACCTATTAGTACAAAACATTAAAATCGTAAATATATATGGGCAGGTCTTACCATCTGTAAAATGAACAACGGACTGGCAATTAGAAACAAATCATTGAGTGGGGGGGAGGGTAATGGTGTTGATATAATAGCGAATGTATGAGATGCAACCCATACATTTCCCAAGTTAGGATGAGATTGGCCTACAACCAACAGCAAGGAGTTGAAAAGATTGGTAAAGACCCTGGGGCTGAATGGGACTGTCTTAGGCTTCTGATGATCATTATAATGTGGAGGTGGAGGACAAAGAAGAGAACGATAATAGAGGGGTGGTAAAGACAGACTGGAGAATGGGTGAGATGGGTGCTGGAGGGAAGGAGAATAATTTTGTGAAGGGAGGATGGTGGTGAGGTTAAAAAGTGAGGGAAATGGGAAGGATTGGTGGTGAAGTGGAATGACGAAAGGAGAAGGGTTGGTAGTATGGTGAAAGAGTGAGGAAGGGGAAGGTTTGGTGGCTGACTGAAAGAAGGTGGAAAGTTTGGTGATGAACTTTTAGAGATGAGGGAAAAGAGAATGGTTGGTGGTGAAGAATGGGAGTGAGGGAAAGGAGAAGGGTTGGTGGTGAGGTGGACGAGTGAGAGTAACGAGGAGTGCAGGATTCATCTCGCAAAGGACAATGTAATTCTTGTTTAACACAAAAGTCAGATTTGCTTCTGTTTGCTACAGAAATAAGGTTAAAAAAAAAAAATGCCTCATTAGAAAAAAAAATGCTTTTGCAAGAAGAAACATATGACTTTTGCACATTCTGTACTTTGCTGTCTTTACCTTCTGGAAAAAAAAAACAATAACATAAGGAATTGACAGTAATTTTGTTTGCGTCACAAGGTGAGTGATGTGTAACGAAACCAGATAAGGACAGACGCGTAGTGACCACCTCCAGCAACCACCACAACCACTTCCCTTGGCGGTCCTGGAGACAACATACTCACACTCCAGGCAACAACAGCAAAGGGGACCCCTGGGCGGTGTGTCCATCTTGCCCACAGGAGCACAGCAGGCTACTCCACAGCCATACTGGGGAAGTCAGGCGAGGGTAAGCATCAACATTAGTTCACCAACACCTGGTCCAGCTAGTTTTGCAGCACCTGGTCCAGCTAGTTCACTAGTACCTGGTTGAGCTAGCTCATCAGCAGCACCAGTTCCAACTAGCTCGGCAGCAGCACCAGATCCAGCTGGCTCAGCAGCAGCACCAGATCCAGCTGGCTCAGCAGCAGCACCAGATCCAGCTGGCTCAGCAGCAGCACCAGATCCAGCTAGCTCAGCAGCAGCACCAGCTCCAGTTAGCTCAGCAGCAGCACCAGCTCCAGCTAGCTCAGCAGCAGCACAAGCTCCAGCTAGCTCAGCAGCAGCACCAGGTCCAGCTAGCTCATCTGCAGCACCAGCTCCAGTTTCTCCAGCAATATCTCACCAACACCCTCGGGAGCCATATCACTACACCAGCTAACAATCCGCTATACACAGCACCTGCTGTAATCTTACAATAAACTCAGTTAACTGCTGTTAGGTTTGGTGAGTCTCCTTCTTCCATCTCTAAGTGTGTTTGCACCTTGGTCTCTGTGACACTGTGGTAAAAAGAATAAGACAACTTGTGTACAGGGTACTACAAATGGTGACCCCTGGAGTGACACCTCAGTTGATGGACTGGCTGGAGCATGTCGAAGCTAGTCTCACTGGCAGCACGGCCACTGACTCACAAAAGTATTTGGCACTGCTCTGTGTTCTTCTGGCAGAGATTGTCTTACAGGTTTTGGCAGTCATCACCAACCCATCAGCCGACCACAAGTTTGCTACCCTTAGAGACGCCCTCTGCAATTGGTACTGTCAGTCCAGCAACAAGATCCTCCAAGACCTCACACGTCTCATACTCAGTGACTCCATGCCAGCCCACTTATGGGAAGAGATGGAGCTCATCAACAATCGTGGCACTGGCAAACGGACAGACACCATCCTGCGGTAACTCTCTGTACATCACCAAATGCTTCCTGATGATGTCCGTCTTGCCCTAACATCACCAAATGCTTCCTGATGATGTCCGTCTTGCCCTAACATCACCAAATGCTTCCTGATGATGTCCGTCTTGCCCTATCAACCATGGACATTGCCTCCTCAGCTGCGGAATACTTAACAAGGATAGAGTATTCAGGGAGTTTACCTCACTGGCCAGCCACACTACTGCCGCCATCATCACCTCAGGCCAAGACAGTGCTGCTAATGCTGCCTCCAGCTACCCACCACAACCTAGCCACTTGCTTTCTCAAGCCAACAGCATTCAAAGCAAACTCCAAGCCCTATGCCAATGCATCAACACCCTGGAACATCTGCTCACTCATTGCCAACCACCCCAAGGTTCTCTGAAACTATGACTATCCAGTGCTAGATGAAACAGCTCTGCATGACACCCTATCACCACACAATGGGACAACGTATGTTGGTTCCACGTCTGTGTCAGCCCTTGTGCCTGCAACTGCGCTGCTCCCTGCACTCTTCAGGATAACTCCATCAGCAAGGGATGGTAGATGCCGCAACTCCCTCGCTTTCACTCTTTCACACAGACACCCCTGCCATGGCTATCAATTCTCTGCAGGTCATCACCCTCCTGCACATCACCAACCACACTGCAAGACTTTGTTACCTTCTCGCCACAGGAGCAACCTTCGGCATCATTCCTGTCTCCTCAATACAACGGCCAGCAGCCTGCCCATAACCTCTTCGCAGCTAATGGATCTCCCATCGCTACTTATGGTGTGCTGACCCTCAACATCGACCTTGGCCCTTCGTTGTTGCTAACATTTCTCAACCAGTCCTTTGCTATGACTTTCCAGCCTACCACAAACTCACCGTTGAGCCATCCAACAACTGCCTTACTCATATTCTCTCAAGACAGAAGGTGGTCGGTAAGCCTACCACAAGGATGGAATTTATTTCCTGCCTTTCACAGCCCAAAGACTTCTCCTACCTCCTGCAGAGTTTCTCTGAACTGTTCTTTCCTTGCACATTGCCAGCCCACACCTCTGCTGGAATCTTTCACCACACCAAAACATAAGGACCCCCAGTTTTCATCTGACCTCACCACCGTCCTCCAGAAGGACTCAACACAGCCAAGAAAGAATTCAGCTCCCTCCTGAACTAAGGCATCATTCTGCCCTCCAAGAGCTCTTGGGCCTCTCCACTCCACAAGGTCCCAAAATCTGTCCCCTATAAGTGGAGATCTTATGGCAACTAAAGAGCCCACAAACAGATTACAAAACCTGACCGCTACCCCATCCCACACATCCATGATTTCCACCACAAGCTGTATGACATGAAGATATGCTCCAAAATTGACCTTGTGCATGCCTTCCACCACATTCCAGTGGCATCTGAAAACATCCAGAAAACTGCAATCACCACTCCTTTTGGATTCTTTGAATATGCCGTCATGAATTTTGGACAACGCAATGTAGCTCAGACTTTACAATCATTCATGGACCATATTCTCCGTTACCTCAATTTCATCACCGTATACATTGACGACTTATTGATTGCCTCCCCACCCACTGCTGACCATCTCCATCACCTAAAGCTTCTTCTCCAGTGCCTCATGGACTTCGGTCTCAAGAATCATCCGACCATGTGTATCTTTGGTGCTGAATCACATTACTTCCTCAGCCACAGAGTCTCTGCAGATGGCATCCGACCTCTCCCACAATAGATCAAAGCCATTCAACAGTACTCTCAGCCTGATACAGCAAAGAAGCTTCAGGAATTCCTTGGTATCATCAACTATTACCACCACTTCATCGCACAAGCAGCTGACCTTCTTACACCTCTCCACAATCTCCTCAATGGGTTTCCAAAGTCATCCCACCAGCTGCTCACTTGGACCCTGGAAGCCAAGGCTGCATTCACCACAATTAAGGACCATAACTTGCGTCTCATTCTGCTCACTCACCCTGCACCGACTGCCACCACCATGCTCACCTTTGATGCCTCAGCCACTGCTGTCGGCACAGGCTTACAACAAGAGATCAATGGCCAGCTAATGCCTTTTATTTTTTTTCTTAAACTCTTCAGCCCTTCCCCCCAAACAATGTACATCACCTTTGATCGTGAACTACTGGCCATATACCTCACCATCAAGCACTTCCTGCACTTCCTTGAGGGCTGCCAGTTCACCATCTACATGGATAATAAGCTGCTTGTCCATACCTTTACCACAAGCTCAGGGATGCACAAACCCAGAGTCCTCCACCACATATCCTATAAATCTGAATTCACCAGCAACATCCAGCACATCAAGGGCAAACACAAAGAAATTGCCGATGTCCTCTCCCACATATCCATTATCACGCCTGAGGTATTCCCAAACTACAAGCTTCTCTCCACTGCCCAGCAGGATAAGGAAGACCTTGCCAAATATAGGAATTCTTGGGACAGACCTCAAGATCTGGTGCAATGTTTCCTGTGGGCAGCCCAGACCCTCCATCTCATGCACCCTTCGTCATGACACGTTCAACAGCATACATTGCTTAAGTCATCCAGGAGAACAAGCCCCCCAGCATCTCCTTACTCAGCGTGTAGTCTGGCCTCGCATCAAGCCTGACACTCCTTCCTGGACTACTCACTGTCTTGCCTGCCAGTCATCCAAGGTCCATCGTCACACCAGCTCCCCTGTCAATATTCTCCCCATCCCTGAAGGACACTTTAAGACGATCCACCTGGACATTGTGGGACACTATTTGTCTTCCTGGGGTTACACCTATTTCTTCACTTGCAATGACTGGCTCACCAGATGGGTCATCCATCCCTATGCCAGATGTTGGTGCAGAAACCACTGCCCTGGCCTTTATGTCTGGGTGGGTTTCTTGTTTTGTCACCCTGACTACGATCATCACTGGCCAGGGTGTGCAGTTTGAATCACAACTCTGGAGAGAGCTGCTGTGAAATCTCGGCACTGCCCAACATAGCACCACGGCCTACCATCCCCAGTCAAATGGCATGGTTGAACACTTTCGCTGCCAACTGAAGCAAGCCATCAAGGCACAGCCTCACCCTAACCGCTATGTGGACGTACTTCCGGTGGTGCTCCTCAGCATCCGTGCTTCATCCAAAGAGACCTCAACTGCAGTCCAGTACACCTAATCCTCCGTGAACCACTATGATTTCCCGGCGAACTCTCACAGTACCCAAGCCCCCTTCTCAGTCACCACGACCTATTGGAGGCATTACAGCACTCAGTGACCTCCTTCAAAGCCACGGCTCCCTGTCAACCCCTGAATAACCAAAACTCTGTACCAACAGCCCTTGCCAATGCTGACTATATTTTAGTTAGACAAGACACCCATACAATGGCCCATTCCAAGTCATCTCCTGTTCAGCAAAATTCATAACGATCACCCACAAGGGAAAACAGGACACTGTGATCATCGACTGCCTGAAGCCAGTGACCATGCCTCCAGATGAACCACAAGATGCTGCACCACCATCCCAACAGGAACCTTTGACATCCAGCACACCACCACCATCGCGCACACTTGACGTATGGGTTCTACTGTCCAACTCACCAGATAACGATACCCATGGCGACACTCACACCTCTGTTCTTCCTCCACAAGTTTCTTTTCCTGATCCTGCCATGAATGCTACCAGGAGATACATAACCTTCTAGTGGCTGCACCATACACATCCCAGAGCACTATGTTTCACAGATTGGAGTGAAGCATCTTACAGTACCCGGAGGGGAAGGGGAGTATTGTAGTGACCACCACTAGCATCCACTATAACCATTTTCCTTGGCGGTCCTGGAGACAACACACACATGCTCCAGGCATCAATGGCAGAGGGGACCTATGGCCAGTGTGCCCTTCTTGCCCACAGGAGCAGAGTGGGCAACTCTGCAGCCATACCGGAGAAGTCAAACCAGGGTGAGCATCAACATTAGTTCACCAGCACCTGGTCCAGCTAGTTCACCAGCACCAGGGCCAGCTAGCTAACAAACAGCACCAGTTCCAGCTAGCTCACCAGCAACACCATGTCCAGCTGGCTCACCAGCAACACCAAGTTCAGTTAGCTCACCAGCAGCTCCAACACCAGCTACTCCAGCAATATCTCACCAGCACTACCAGGAGCCATCTTCACTATAGCAGCTGACAACCCCCTACACACTGCACCTGCTATAATCTTACAATAAACTCAGTAAGCTGCTCTTAGATCCGGTGAGTTTCTTTCCTCCCTTCTCTGAGTGTGTTTGCATCTTGGTATGTGTCACTATGGTAAAAGGAATTAGACAACCATTGAACAGGGTACTACAGATAACAAGACAACACAACTGCAACATACATATGATCCAGGGTCAGCCATCCTTCCTTGCCATATCAGTGTCACACACCGCATCTCCAGACACATTAAACACACAGTTCCTCCTCAACCAAGCTCTCTTCACCAAATAAATGCATATTCATGTTTTATTGCTTGTATCACTTGATTTTTGTTAGCTTTGGTGGGACCAGAGGAGTCAAGAATAAGACATCAGTTTTCACCATGGTCGGTTCAGAAAATGACAGTGTTTATTTTTACTGCTGTGTTGTGCTGACTCCTTCTTCTTAACCTGCTGCATCCCATCAATGAACTGGTACATCAGAACGTTTTTTCACGCTGAGACCCATCGACATACCGGTATGTTCTTCAATTGCGAGGTACACTCATTTGCACATTCTTCATGTTTTGCGGGAGATTTTGGTAGGCACATGTGAGAGACCTTCCTCTACCTGCCGCCAGGCGGTAACACTCCCCGACCCCACGTGACGCCATTGTCTCAGTCACTCACCTGTCAGCAATGACCCAGTAAAGACATGTCGTGCTGCAGTCTCGCCAATGACGAAATTCAAGCTGCCCTTGATGCCTTCACATGAGACAGTGATTCCCCAGATGATGACAATGTGGAGTACAAAGATTATATGGTGCTGGACCATGAAACAAACAGCAGTGATTAAGAGGTATGGTCGCCAAGGAAGGTATGGTATGCATACCATAGGGGTAGGGAATGCATGCCCGGACTCCAACCATGTGCACGCACCTCCCTTCAGCCTGTGGACGAAGCTTCTGACAAGGACGAGGACAGAGCCAAAGGTCGTGGTGTTTCCTCGTGGTTGGGGAGGGAGAGGATTTCGTTGCAGGGAGCTGAAGGGGCGGTGAGGAGAAAAATAAGGTATGGGCCTAGTGCTTTGTCTGGGGAAGGCGCAAGTGGTGGGGCAGGCGTGAGTAGTGAAAGAGAAAGTGGTGGTGGCAGGAAGGCAGCCCCCGGGCGAATGCGTGGTGCACCTGGCGAGCGGGCAGGTGGGGAGCAACCGTGCCCCAGCACCTCTTTCTCCCAGCAAGCTTCCTGTGCTTCTTCCCCACAGCCCTGTGATGTGGGGAAAGGAAGCAAAAGGAAAGGAGGGGGGAAAGGAAAAGGGAGAGGGAAGAGGAGCATGAGTGGGGAATGGTGCTGCTTTCCACCTCCCCAACCACCCCCACCACCCTCTCCACCCCACCCTGATGAAGGTGATGATGGAGACGAGGATGGAGACAGAGGTGTGTCATGGGACTGGTAGGATGGGAGTGATTTCACTCCCAGCATTCACTGCTTGAAGGAGGAGTGGTGGTCTGGCTGTACGGCACCTGGTCTCCATGCAGGCTCCACCAGGCTGGATTTCTTCCACCTAGACTTTAGTGAGGAGTTTGTGCAGCAAACTGTGGAACAAACCAACATTTTCGCTAGCAGCCAGTGTCACAAAAGCAAGCATGAAGGGACAACTAGCAGGCACCCCCAACAGTATGACTACCCAGCAACCAAAGGTGAGGTGTTCATCTTTTTTGCCCTGGTTCTCTTGATGGGTATTGTAAGGAAAAGAGAAATTCCGGCATACTGGTCTACGAACCCTATGATCAACACACCTTTCTTTGGCAAGGTAGTGGGTTGTAATAGATTTCAACAAATTCTGAGCCGCCTCCACATTTACAATGCTGAGGACCCTGCTAATGCTAATAATGCTGATAGAATGAGGAGAGTAAGGATGGTATTTGATCACCTGTGGGAAAAGTCCCGTTCATCCTTCTATCCTTACAGAGACCTGGTCATAGACGAGAGTATCATGTTGTGGAGAGGAAATATTTCTTTTCGCTAGTACATACCCAGCAAGAGACACCAGTTTGGGTTCAAGATCTTTGTTATGTGTGACTGTAAGACTGGTTATGTGCAAGACAGTCTTATACACTGGGGCACAGACAGTCATAACAGAACACTGGAGTCTAGGACTCTCAGGGACCGTGATGAAGACCATGATTGCGAAGTACCTTCATCGTTGTCACGCCTTGCACCTGTACAACTGGTACACTTGACCCATCTCGCTCAGTACCTTCACCTTCGTAACACGGGAGTCTGTGGCACAGTCAAGAAAAACTGATGGCATATGGTCAAGGTTGGAAGGAAGCTTGACAAGAACAAGGTGGTATTTTTCAAGGTAAATAACATCCTTGCCACCATATGGAACCACAAAAGGGAAGTTTTCCTCCTGTTAATGGTACACTGCCCCCTGGTCCACCGCACCACCTCCGTGGATTACTGCAGCAAGAGGAGGCTCCACGTTTGGAAACCAGAGTCAATGATTGACTACAGTGTCCATATGAGGCAAGTTGACCAGTCTGACTCCATGATTTCCAGTGTGGAATGTGCCAGGACCACACTGAAGCGGTAAAAAAGCAGTTTTTCCACTTGCTGGACATCATGGTCCTTGCCCACTACCTTCATGCCATGACTACAGGTGCCTCAGAGACCTTCGAGGGGTTTGTGAGGGAGCTGTCCGCGGAAATTATCTCGAAATATGCAGAAGACAGGTCTCACCACCGCTTCTGCCCCGCCACTGCCGGCCAGACTCCCCTACCCCTCTCCAGACGCCACTTTCCAACCACCATCCCTCCTCAACCGAACCGCCACAGACCTCAGCGCCACTGTCACGTATGAAGTCATTCAAAAGTAAGACCAACCACTCAGAGAAAAGACACGAGGTAGAAGTGTGTTGAATGCAATATTGGATTGTGCGTAGAGACCTGTTTCAGGGAATACCACACCTTAGTGCATTACTGATATTGTGTGTTCTTGCGATATATGATGCTCACTATAAAAGTAAGGCCTGTAAAAATATGTGATAACAGTTATATAAGGTGGAAACTGGTATAATGTTTGTGGAAAAGTAGAATGTAAGTTGAAAAATACAATGTAAGTTGAAACAACAGTCATAGTGAGTCAACTGTGCAAGAATTTGGCAATTTTGATGTGTTTGGTGAGTGAAATAATGCTTATATCATGTATATTGTTGTGTGAAAACCAATATATTCTTGTACTACACTTGAATTCCTACCAAATGAACAAATATATACCTACATTATTCTGAGTGGCTTGCAACAGATACCCTTACCATAGAAAACGTGACAGCAGGAGCACAGCTCCAGAGAAGAAGGTACCAGGTGTTCGGGGAGTCATCTGTATAGCGCACTTCTAAGCTCAGGTGAGCACTTTTTTGGTATTTTCCAATGTTTCTCATAAAAGCAGAGGTTGGAGCCAAAAAAAAAAATCGAAAATCTCCAGAATGAGGGGGAGGGTCATTGGTGAAAAATCGGCCGGGACGCAGCGGGTTAAACTCACATCCCTCAGTCGTCCCTCCCTCCGTTTTCCTCCTCGACTAATCCCGCCCCCTTCCTCACCACCACCCACATTAAAATATCCTTAAACACTCGCTACCTACATTTCAAGTGAAAAAAAATTTTCTCTCCCTTTTATTCCCACTCACTCACTTATGTTTTTTATCATTTGTGTTTCCCCTAATCATTTCCATCCGTGCCTTCACCACCTCTTTGCAGTGCACTAGTTATAACCACCTTGCCCTTTTCCATTCCCATCACTTAACACAATTTTCAACCCCTCTTCATTATCCTCTTGCCATCTTTGTTATCTCTACCATGCATAGATCATCTATTTTAAACCTCCGTCATCACCTTATGCTACTCACAATGAATCATCACTCCTCTTCCTATTTCTTCCATCTGTCTTTCCCAATCTTTTTACTTTTTTTTTCCCCTCTCTTCTTCCTATCGATTTTTCATCACTATCACACCTTTTCTGTTCGTTGATCTTGGCCATTCCTTATTTCCACTTCTCCCCGTTTTCTCTTCGTTCTCTTTGACAACTAGCTAAGGTCATAACTTAGCCCTATGACAATGACATTTGACCCGTTTTTCTCAAAAACAATTGGTGAAACCCTTAGCTGATTCTCATCCACTTCACCACTATTGCGTTATTTCAGATAAAAATTACGAATATTTTTCACACACACACACACACACACACACACACACACACACACTAAAAAATGCAAAGAATCTTATGGAAAAAAAGGAGTTCGAAACTGAATGGATAAAAAGATGCCTTAACACAAGAGGAACTGGAATTACTGAAAGAGAAGAGGGAGGACGAAAAAAAACAAACAGTGAGGGAAGATCAGAGGGGGAGAAGAATACATTATTTTTACAAAGTAAAGCAACGCTGGGTCTGGTTAGTACTTGGATGGGTGACCGCCTGGGAACACCAGATGCTGTTGACATCCCTACATGTCAAGTGGGGTTGGTGGAGGATTAGTGCCCCTCCCTGTAAAACAATTAACTCTAAGCCTTTGGCCACCCCGTCTGGGATACATGGCGTCTGGCAATGAATGAATGAATGAATGAATTGGATTGCAGGTACGAAAGTGGTACATAAACAGGAGGGAATAAAAAGGAGGAAGGTAGTAGAACCAAGTCATGACAAGTATATAAACAAGATGTTTAAGTTGATGTACTCTAATGTGGATGGAATGGTATCTAAATTATTAGAGATGAATGTTTATATCAGAGAAAATGAACCACATATAATATGCCTAACTGAAACAAAATTAACACCAAGGATATCAAATGACATCCTAAACTTAGAGGAATATAATATATGGAGAAGAGATAGGAACTTAAAAAAAAGAGGAGGAATAATAATATTAACTAAGACAAATCTAAAAGTCAAAGAACTAGAACTAGACATACCCTCACAAGTAGAACTGATTGCTGTAGAGATCAATACATCTGAAGGGAAAGTAACTGTAGCAAATTTGTACATTCCACCCAGATCAAACACATGGGAAAGAGGCGAATATAAGGATCTGGCGGAGAGTACAATTCAGAGTTTAAGAGCATTACTACATAGAATGGAAGAAAAGTCGGAAAGAATTGTACTAACTGGAGATTTTAATACAAATATAAATTGGAATACTCTAGATATAATAAGCCAAGAAAGCTGTTGGGACCAAAAGCTCCTGGATCTCGTGCAGGAGTTTTTCCTAACGCAACATGTAAGGGAAAGCACCAGAAAAAGAGGACTCGATGTACCCTCAATGCTAGATCTCATATTTACTAGGCAAGGAAACGATATTGACAATTTAATATATCACCCTCCATTTGGCAAAAGCGACCATGCAGTACTAAATTGCAACTTCAGGATTGCATATGACATAGTTAAAAAAAGTACTTCTTAGAAATTGATTGGGAAAAGGGGCTAAAAAGAACAAGATTTAAATGCTGTATATAAAAAATTCTGTGAACATTATGAAATAGGAGTCCAGAAGTACATCCCACAGCACAAAGAAGCAGAAAAGAGAAGAAAGAAATGGTTCAATACAGAATGTAAAAAATCAAAAGAAAAAAGAGATTTGTTGTGGAATAGATACAGAAGACACAATAGTGAAAGGGCATATAACTATAAAAAGGCAAGAAACGATTATACAAGAATAAGGAGGGAAGCCCAAAAACAGTTTGAGGAGGATATCATAAATAAAAGTAGCGATCAACCGAAGCTATTTTACAGGTATATCAGAAGCAAAACCAAAATAAAAGATAAAAAATACAATCCATTACGGACGAGGGAGTCACCTATACACAAGAGAAGGATATTTGTGAAGCACTGAATAAGAATTTCCAATCAGTTTTTAAAGAAGAAGAAAAAATTGAGAAGGATTATGTGGAACCTTCATGCCCACACCTACTATCAGATATACAAATATCAGAAAAAGTAATACAGGAGGAGTTAAGTAAATTAGACAAAGGAAAAGCAAATGGTCCTGATGAAATTTCATGTTGGATGCTACATGCAAGTGCAAAGGAGTTAAGTAAACCATTATCTTTAATTTTCAAGAAATCCTTGAGACAAGGTAAACTACCTGATATCTGGAAGAAAGAAAACATTGTTCCCCTATTCAAGAAAGGGAATAGACAAAATCCACTCAACTACCGACCAGTATCACTAACCAGTGTTGTAAGCAAGGAATTAGAAAAGCTTATAAGATAAGTTTAGGTAAATCATCTAGAAGAACACAATATAATAAGAGAAAGACAATTTAGTTTCAGAAAAGGAAAATCATGTGTTACTAATCTGTTGAGCTACTATGACAGAGTAACAGACACATTACAGGAAAGAGAAGGATGGGTGGACAGTATCTATTTAGATTTCAAGAAAACATTTGACAGAGTACCGCACCAAAGACTTTTATGGAAACTGTACCATCAGGGAGAAATCCGAGGCAAACTGTATTGTCGGATGCAAGATTTTCTCATAAAAAGAGAAATGAGAACAGTACTAAGGGGAAATTACTCATCATGGAAAGAAGTGATTAGCTGAGTTCCACAGGGCTCAGTGCTGGCACCAATCATGATTTTATTGTATATAAATGATATAGACAGTAACACTGGAAATGAAAGCTATCTAAATATGTTTGCAGATGATGCAAAAATAGAAAGGAGAATTATTAACACAGACTCTTGTAAAGAGCTACAAGAAGAATTAAACTTCATGAATGGAGTAATACATGGCAAATGGAATTCAATGTGGACAAGTGTCATGTAATCAAGTTTGGTAAAAGTGGAAAAAGACCTGATTGGGATTATACATTAGGAAATAAAACCCTACACACATCAGAAAGAGAGAAGGACCTAGGTGTGATTATCAATAACAGACTATCTCCGGCTAACTACATCAGTGAGAAGGTACGGAACATGTATACACTGCTTGCAAATATGAGAATAGCGTTCACATACATAAATGAAGACATGCTAAGAAAGATAATAACATCATTCATCAGACCAACCCTGGAGTATGCGTCATTATTCTGGAGTCCTCATCTCAAAAAACACATAAGACAAGATTGAAAGAGTTCAAAGGGCCGCTACAAGATAGGTACCAAGCTTAAGGGATCTAAGCTACGAAGACTAAAAAAACTGAATCTACCAACACTACAGGAGAGAAGGAAAAGAGGTGACATGATTATACTATATAAATGCATATCAGGGAAGGAGAAAATAGACATAAATGATTACATAACCTATGGGGATGCATCAGCAAGAGGACACTGCATAAAACTGCATAAAAATAGAGGTGATAAAGACGTAAGGAAATTTAGTTTCCGAAATAGAGCAACTTGTCAGTGGAATGCACTACCGAATGAAATAGTGTGCCAAAAAAAAATCACAAATTTAAGGATATGTACGATAAATATGGTTTAAGACATGGGACAGTAATAGCTTGACTCATTCCTGTAAAGATACAATTAGGTAAGAGCAATTAGGTAAGAACACACACACACACACACACACACACACACACACACATTTACTTGACTTGCTTACCTGTTTACTAAAACCTGTTCTGTTGCTAGGGAAGACGACGGCATATGTTCACAGTGGAATAGTGTACAAGCGTGTCTCACTGCTTTGTCAGTGAATAATAACTCAGACTGACCAGACAATAAATCCGTGTCATTGTTGGGGGGTCCCGTCTAGCTGAACCCACTCTTCCCTGCCAATGCTGCATTAGGAAACGTTCATGGCTGGCGCTGTACACGCGCTACAATATGGTGCTGGTGGCGGGAGACAGCCAGGCGGAACATACAGTAAGATGATGGAGACACTAGGAGGTAGGGAAATGGTCGTGAGGAAAAAAAAAAAAAAGACGAATAAGGAGGTAAAGAGAATGGAACGATGACGAGGGGATGATGAGGGTACGGGAATGAGGGCTGAAAATGAAAGGCGAGATATGAACGAAAAGGAAGTGAAGGTGAGTATGAGGGATTACGTGGTCAAGGAAAGTGGAAAGGAGAGAGAGAGAGAGAGAGAGAGAGAGAGAGAGAGAGAAGGAACTGTAAGATGGAAAATGTCAGGAGAAGGAAAGGTCTGGGAGAGGGATGCTAGAGGTAAGGGAAAGGAGGAGCAATGAGCAGAAGTGCGGGAAGTGCGCGGAGAAGAGGAAAGCTGATAAAAGAACCAAGGATGGAAGAGAAGTATGACAGCAAGGGCATGGGAGAAAGGAGAGACAGGGGGAGGGACGATGGTAATGCATGCGAGGAAAAGGGAGAGAGAAAGGAAAGAAAAGGTTTGGGAAATGAAAAGATACATAATGAGAGACAGACAGACAGACAGACAGACAGAGACAGACAGACAGACAGACAGACAGACAGACAAATGGGCAGACAGACAAACGGACGGACAAACATACAAACAGACGGACAGAACACAGCCAGAGACGTTGAGGCAACTAGGGAGTGCGTGGAAAAAGGGTGCGTAATCAGCAAGGAGGAAACAATGTGGAGGGCGAGGATGAGGAAAGTTGTGGAGGTGAAAGGGATTTGGTGAGAAATGTTGAAATGTGTCAGAATATAAGATGTGATGTGTAAGCTGAAAATTTATTGCCTTAACAGGGGGAGTCAGATTCATGACAATGGAAATTGTTGCCATGTACGAGGGAAAAAGGAGTGGGTAAGAATTTCAAACTCAGAGAAGAAAAATCATACTCAGTGTAGTAACGAGGGGAAATGCAGTGGGTAGAGAGGTGATGGAAAAGAATGGAAGGAGAACAGAAGAATTTTACATTCAAGAGGATTTCTAGGATCGAAACATGCATTTTTGGGGGCGATTGAAGAGTAACTAAACACACACACACACACCGAGGCACCGAGAGAGAGCAGAAGCACGTCGCCACCGCTCTATACCTGGCCAACTTGGCCAGCGGCATTACCTAAATAAGTATCTTTATATTAGTCAAGCTCTGTACAAGGTTAGACTAAATGGCGTTCTAATATAAAAAAGAAGAAATTTTAAGTCAGACTTCGTCACACAGAAAAGTAAACAAAGTAGCGCAAGAATGTGCACAATCAGCTGATCGTTGTTTAGTCTACAACTGCCCCAGGGAATGTAAGTACTATATGCACTTTTAGTACTGTAAAATGACCACATACTTTAGTAAACCAAATTTGGAAAAGAAAAGGGATAAAGGTAGAAAGCAGGATGATGATTTCTACCAAAAACTGGTTGAAATGGAGACTCACAATGAACTGGTGGAACGAGTACACAGCTTAGAGACTGCTTTTCAAAATGAGATTGATGAAATTAAGAAACAGATGCACTTGCAAAAGGAAGAAATAGAAACATTAGGAAAGGAAGTCAACAAGAAAGACACAACCATAGATGTGCTAACAGTTGAAGTGGGTACACTTAGGAGGAAAATTAGTGAAATGGTAAGTACAGTAGTCAACCAAGAGAGTATTATGGAAGAGTTCAAAAATGATGCAGAGACAATTAGGCAAGTAAGCAGTCTGATAGACCAGAGCAGTGATATTGAGGAGAAGATAACACAGGTGGATGAAGCTGTGCAAAACTACAAAAATGATGTGGAAACAACTTATGCTGAAATGGTGAAAGTAAAGAAAAACTTAGAAACAAGGGTGGAAACAAAAACATTAAAAAGGAGGTGAAAAGAATAATCCAAAACAATCCTAAGTTAGTCAGAGATTCAGTTGATATTAACAAATCTAAAGTAATCACTGGTATAGAAGAGGAAGAAGTAAAAAACAAGCTCTCAAGAGACAAAAAGGAGATGGCAAATGTAATGGGCATATTGAAAGAAGTATCAGAGGAAATCTGTAGTAAAGACATAGAGGAACACAAAAGGTTAGGGAAATACGAGAAAAGCAAGTCAAGACCCCTAAAGGTAACCTTCCAGAGTGTAAACACGGTGGAGGAGATACTAAAAAATGCAAAGAATCTTATGGAAAAAGAGGAGTTCAAAAATGTATGGATAAAAAGATGCCTAACACAAGAGGAACTGGAATTACTGAAAGAGAAGAGGGAGGAAGCAAAAACAAAAAAATGAGGTAAGATCAGAGGAGGAGAAGAATACCTTTTTATACAAAGTAATTGGATAGCAGGTACGAAAGTGGTACAGAAAGAGGAGGGAATAAAAAGGAGGAAGGTAGTAGAACCAAACCATGACAACTATATAAACAAGATGATTAAGTTGATGTACTCAAATGTCGATAGAATGGTATCTAAATTAGTAGAGATGAATGATTATGTCAGAGAAAATGAACCACATATAATATGCCTAACTGAAACAAAATTAATACCAATGGATATCAAATGACATCCTAAATTTAGAGGAATATAATATATGGAGAAGAGATAGGAACTTAGAAAAAGGAGGAGGAATTATGATAATAACTAAAAAAATCTAAAAGTCAAAGAAATAGAATTAGATATACCCTCACAAGTAGAACTGATTGCAGTAGAGGGAAAGTAATTGTAGCTAATTTGTACATGCCACCCAGATCAACCACACGGGAAAGAGACGAATATGAGGACATTGCGGAGAGTACAATTCGGAGTTTAAGAGAATTACTACATAAAATGGAAGAGAAATCGAAAAGAATTATACTAACTGGAAATTTTAATACAAATATAAATTGGAATATTCTAGACATAATAAGCCGAGAAAGCTGTTGGGACCAAAAGCTCCTGGATCTTGTGCGAGAGTTTTTCCTAACGCAACATATAAGGGAATGCACCAAAAAAAGAGGACTGGATGTGCCCTCAATGCTAGATCTCATATTTACTAGGCAAGAAAACGATGTTGACAATTTAATATCTCACCCTTCATTTGGCAAAAGCGACCATGCAGTACTAAATAGCAATTTCAGGATTGCATATGACATAGTTAAGAGCCTAAACTATAAAAAGGGGAAGTATCATGACCTAAAGAAGTACTTCTTAGAAATGCTTGGGAAAAGGAGCTTAGTGTACAAGATTTAAAAGCTATATATGAAAAATTCTGTGAACTTTATGAAATAGGAGTCCAGAAGTACATCCCACAGCACAAAGAAGCAGAAAAGAAAATAAAGAAATGGTCCAATACAGAACGTAAAAAATCAAAAGAAAAAAGAGATTTGTTGTGGAATAGATACAGAAGACACAATAGTGAAAGGGCATATAATAATAACAAACAGGCAAAAAAAAATTATACAAGAATAAGGAGGAAAGCCCAAAAACAGTTTGAGGAGGATATCATAAATAAAAGTAGTGATCAACCAAAGCTATTTTACAGCTACCTCAGAAGCAAAACCAAAGTAAAAGTTAAAATACAATCCATTACGGATGATGGAATCACCTATACACAAGAGAATGGTATTTGTGAAGCACTAAACAAGAATTTCCAATCAGTTTTTACAGAGGAAAAAAAAATTGAGAAGGATTTGTGGAACATGCATGCCCACACATACTACCAGATATACAAACATCAGAAAAAGAAATACAGGAGGAGCTAAGTAAATTGGACAAAGGAAAAGCAAATGGTCCTGATGAAATTTCATGTTGGGTGCTACGTGAATGTGCAAAGGAGTTAAGTAAACCATTATTTTTAATTTTCAAGAAATCCTTGAGTCAAGGTAAACTACCTGATATTTGGAAGAAGGCAAACATTGTTCCCTTATTCAAGAAAGGGAATAGACAAAATCAACTTAACTACCGACCAGTATCACTAAGCAGTGTTGTAAGCAAGGTAATGGAAAAGCTTATAAGAAAAGCTTGGGTAAAACACCTAGAAGAACACAGTATGATATGAGAAAGACAGTTTGGTTTCAGAAAAGGAAAATCATATTACTAATCTGTTGAGCTACTATGACAGAGTAACAGACACATTACAGGAAGGAGAAGGATAGGTGGACCGTATCTATTTAGATTTCAAGAAAGCATTTGGCACAGTACCACACCAAAGACTTTTATGGAAACTGTACCATCAAGGAAGAATTCGAGGCAATCTGTATTGTTGGATGCAAGATTTTCTCATAAAAAGAGAAATTAGAACAGTACTAAGGGGAAATTACTCATCATGGAAAGAAGTGACTAGTGGAGTACCACAGGGTTCAGTGGTGGTACCAATCATGTTTTTAGTGTATATAAATGATATAGACAGTAATACTGGAAATGAAAACTATCTAAATATGTTTGCAGATGATGCAAAAATAGAAAGGAGAATTACTAACACAGACTCTTGTAAAGAACTTCAGGAAGAATTGAATAAACTTCATGAATGGAGTAATATATGGCAAATGGAATTTAATTTGGACAAGTGTCATGTAATCAAGTTTGGTATAAGTGAAAAAAGACCTGATTGGGATTATACATTAGGAAATAAAACCCTACACACATCAGAAAGAGAGAAGGACCTAGGTGTGATTATCAATAACAGACTATCTCCGGCTGACCACATCAGTGAGAAGGTACGGAACATGTATACACTGCTTGCCAATATGAGAATCGCGTTCACATACATAAAGGAAGACATGCTAAGAAAGATAATAACAGCATTCATCAGACCAACCCTGGAGTATGCATCAGTAGTCTGGAGTCCTCATCTCAAAAAACACATAGACAAGATTGAAAAAGTTCAAAGGGCCGCTACAAGATGGGTACCAAGCTTAAGGGATCTAAGCTGCGAAGAAAGACTAAATAAACTGAATCTACCAACACTACAGGAGAGAAGGAAAAGAGGTGACATGATTATGCTATATAAATGCATATCAGGGAAGGAGAAAATAGACATAAATTATTACTTAACGTATGGTGAGGCATCAGCAAGAGGACACTGCAAAAAACTGCATAAAAAGAGAGGTGATAAAGACGTAAGGAAATTTAGTTTCCCAAATAGAGCAACTGATCAGTGGAATGCACTACCGAATGAAATAATGTGTGCCAAAACAATTCACAAATTTAAGGATATGTACGATAAATATTGTTTAAGACATGGGACAGTACGAGCTTGACTCATTCCTTTAAAGATACAATTAGGTAAGAACAATTAGGTAAGAACACACACACACACACACACACACACACACACACACACACACATGTTGGGTGCTACATGAGTGTGTAGAGGAGTTATGCAGACCATTGTATTTAATGCTCAAGGAATCCTTAAGCCAAGGTAAACTACCTTATACTGGGAATCAATGAATCATTGTTCCCCAGTTCAAGAAAGGGAATAGACAGAATCGACTCAACTGGGAACCAGTAACACTGACCAGTGTTGTAAGTAAGATACTAGAAAATCTGATAAGAAAAGTTTGGGTAAACCAACTAGAAGAACATAGTCTGATAACAGAAAGGCAGTTCTGTTTTAAAAAGGGAATATTATGTGTTACTAATCTATTAAGCTACTATGACAGAGTTACAGAAACACTACAGAAAAGAGAAGGATGTGGGGACAGCATATACTTAGATTTTAAGCTTTTGACAGAAAACCACACCAAAGACTTTTATGGAAACTGTACCATCAAGGAGGTATACAAGGCAACCTGTACTGTTGGATGAAGAATTTTCTCAGAAATAGGGAAATGAGAACAGTACTAAGGGGAAATTACTCATCATGGAGGGAAGTGACTAGCGGCGTTCCAAAGGGCTCAGTGTTGGCACCAATTATGTTTCTAGTATATGTATATAACATAGACAGTAACACTGGAAATGGAAGCTATATAAATATGTACGCGGATGATGCAAAAATACAAAGGAAAATCGGTAGAGAGGTGGCCTGCAGTCCTACCGGACCCAGGTTCAAATCCCGGCTGGGGCAGGGAACAGTTTAAGGATTTGAATTTCACAAAATCAGACTTTACTGATCTACCAGAAGACCCGCCGACATGTCGTAAAAATACCCCCGCTAATATCAGTACACCAGTCCTGTATGAGACAGCCCTAGCATGTATTCAATATGGACGGTGGGTGTTAGCTCCGAAGTGGTGACATGTAGAGGTGTATGGTATGTAGGAGGACTACTGGGCCTTGAGAGCAGGCTGTGAAGCCTATGCCCAGAGTCGGACACATAAAAAAAAAACATTAAAAAAAAAAAAAAAACAGATTCTTGCAAAGAGCTACAAGAACAATTAAATAAGCTTCATGGATGGAGCAACAAATGGCTAATGGAACTTAATGCGGACAAGTGTCATGTAATTAAGTTTGGTAAAAGTAAGAAAAGACCAGATTGGTATAATACGTTAGGAAGATCAACCCTACACATATAAAAAAGGGAGACGGACCTACGAATGGTTATCAATAATAGACCATCTCCGGCTGACCACATCAGTGAGAAGGTACATAACATTTATGCACTACTTGCTAATGGGAGAACAGCATTCACACATATAAATGAAGACAGGCTGAGAAAGATAATAACATCATTTATTAGACCAACCCTAGAGTATGCATCACTAATCTGGAATCCTCATCTCAAAAAACAAGTAGATAAGATTAAACAAGTACAAAGAGGAGCGACAAGATGGATACCAAGCTTAAGGGATCTAAGCTACGAAGACAGACTAGAAAAATTTAATTTACCAACATTACAGGAGAAAAAGAAAAGAGGAGACATGATTATGCTATATAAATGCATCTCACGGAAAGGGAAAATAGACATAAATGAATATATAACGTATAGGGAAGCATCAGCAAGAGGACACTGCAAAAAAATATACAAATAGGCAGGTGATAGAGACGTAAGGAAATTCAGCTTCCCAAACTAGAGCAATTGATCAATAGAACGCACTACCGTATGAAATACTGTGTGCCAAAACTATTCATAAATTTAAGGATATGTACGATAAAAATGGTTTAAGGCATGGGACATTATGAGCTTGACTTATTCCTGTAAAGATACAATTATATAAGAACAATTAGGTATGAACACACACACACACACACACACACACACACACACACACACACACACTTGACTTGCTAACTTATTTAAACCTGTTCTGTTGCTACAGATGACGACGGCATATGTACACGCTAGAATAGCGTACAGGCGTGTCTCACTGCTTTGTCAGTGAACATTAAATCAAACTGACCAGACAATACATCCGTGTCATTCTTGGGTGGTCCCGTCTAGCACTACTGACACTTCTTTTCCAATGTTGCATCAGGAAACGTCCACTGCTGGCGCTGTACACGCGCTACAGATATGGTGTTGATGGTGGCACACAGCCAGGCGGAACATACTGTAAGATGATAGACGCTTAGGAGGAGGGAAAGGGTTGTGAGGGAAATGAAAAGGAAAAAGAGAAGGGAACGATAACTAGAGGATGATGAGGGCATGGGAGAGGGGACTGAAAATGGAAGGCGGGATATAACAAAAAGGAAGTGAAGGTGAGTATGGAGGAATACACGGTCGAGGGAAAGTAGAAAGGCAAGAGAGAAAGAGAGAGAGAGAGAGAGAGAGAAACAGACAGACAGACAGACAGACAGGCAGGCAGACAGATGGACAAAAAGGCAGACAGACAAAACACAGCCAGAGACATTGTTGCAAGTATGGAGGGCGCGGAAAAGGGTGCGTAATCAACAAGGAGGAAACAATGTGGAGGGCGAGGATGGGGAAAGTTGTGGAGGTGAAAGGGATTTGGTGAGAAATGCTGAAACGTACGACAGTGAGAAATGTTGAAATGTACGAGACAAAGAGAAATGGTGTGGAAGCTAAAAATTTATTGTTTTAACAGGGTGAGTGAAATTCATAACAATGTATGAGGGAAAAAGGAGTGGGTGAGAATTTCACACTCACAAAAGAAAATGATACTCAGTTTAGTAAAGAGAGGAAATGCAAATGGTAGAGAGACAGGTGATGAAAAAGTATGGAAGAACAGAAGAAGTATTAATTTAATAGGATTTCTGTGATTGAAACATGATTTTTTTAACAACTGAAGTATATATATATATATATATATATATATATATATATATATATATATATATATATACACACACACACACACACACACACACACAGTATATAAGTGGTAGAGTGTGCGTCTCGCACGCTGGTGAGCACGGGTTCACCTCTCGTCAGAGTTGTAAAAACTTTGGGAAGCGTTCACGAAGTCAATTGCTACTTTGGTGGACACAAGGAGTGCTGTGGTTGAACCAGTGTCGCATACTAGTGTGCTTGCACCCAATCGGCTTAAGGTGGGCCGATTACACTAGGTTCACAGACTACTCACACATCCAAAGCCACTACAACACTACAATCACACCCACAAGCATTTCTCATGCTACATACAGTCTCTACCACAGCCTAAGCCACTGGATAGAGATACATTGGCTGTATAGTCCCTGCTTCGCTAGGGATAGGACGGTACTGCCAAAGTATATAGACTGGAAAAGTTTCTATATACTCTGGGTCCCGCAGTGAACCTCAACGGCTGATGATATATATACATATATATATATATATATATATATATATATATATATATATATATATATATATATATATATATATTTTATATATATATATATATATATATATATATATATATATATTTTATATATATATATATATATATATATATATATATATATATATATATATATATATATATATATATATATATATATATATATATATATATATATATATTTAACCCACTGGATCCCAGGGGTGCTGGGCGAGGCATGGCGCTGGGTGGGTTCTAAGCGTACCGACCTCCGCCTATCGGCTCATAGTCGCGAAGCTCGTAGGTCCCTACCCGGGGTTCCCTGCTTTATAAAGACTTGAAAAATTCCAGTTCTGTCCAGTATTCCGGACGCTGGACTCCAATGGGGAATATATACATACATATATATATATATATATATATATATATATATATATATATATATATATATATATATATATATATTACCAGACACCTCAATCCCCTTTTGGGGTGGCCACAAACAAATCGCCTCCAAGTCGCCCTGTACCCCGCCATTTCACTGCCCTGCTCCCAACTTACACCCCCCTCTCTCATATACCTCTCCACTCCATCCCTCCATCTCATCCTCGGCCTCCCCCTCCCTCTTCCCCCCTCCACCTCACACACATACACTCTCTTCGTCAGTCTTTCACCCTCCATCCTCTCCACATGGCCAAACCACCTCAGTGTGTTCCTCATAACGCTTCCTATCACATCCACATCCACACCACAACGCTCCTTTATATCCTCATTCGTCAGCCTGTCTCTCCTTGTGACTCCACAGGCTCCTCTTAAATAACTCATTTCCACTGCTCTCACTCTTGACTTGTGTCCTTCCAACAACGTCCAAGCTTCACTTCCGTACGTTAGAGTTGGTATCACAATACTGTCATGTAGTAACTTTTTCACTTCCATGCTCACTTCCCCCTTTCTTATCACTGCTTTCAAAGAACCAGCAACCTTTCTTCCCTGCTGTACCCTTTCAAGCACTTCACCCTCCAAACCTCCATCCTTACTCATCACACTACCCAAGTACTTAAACGTAGTCACATTTTCCAGTTCCTCACCATCCAACCTCGCTGTACATTCACTGACTTCACCTCTCTCAAAGACCTTCACTTTACTCTTCCCTACATTCACCTTTAGATTCCGTTTCTTACTCTCCCAAACTCATCCACCAAGCCTTGCAGCTCCCCTTCGTCTTCACTCAACAACACAGTATCATTTGCAAACAACAGTACAGGGAGTTTCCAAACACTATCCTCTCTCACCAGGGCAACTTCAACATCCACTACCCTACCTTGTACCTCTTTTATTACCCCATCCATGTACAGATTGAACAACCATGGAGACATGACACATCCCTGTTTCAACCCAACTTTCAAAGAGAAAAATTCACTTAGTTTACCATCCACACGCACTGCAGCCTTCGCACCATCGTACATACTCGTCACAGCATTCAACAACTTCCCATCTACTCCATATATTCTTAACACTTTCCACAATCCTTGTCTATCCACCCTGTCATATGCTTTCTCCAAATCCATGAAAGCCGCATACAACTTCTTTCCCTTCTCTAAAAACTTTTCCACTAAAGATCTAAGAATGAATATCTGATCTACACAACCTCTTCCCTTCCTAAAGCCACCCTGTTCTTCTCCAACTAATTTCTCTGTTCTTTCTGTAACTCTGTCAATAAGTATCCTACCATACACTTTTCCTATTATACTAAGAAGACAAATGCCCTTATGATTACCACACACTTCTTTTTCCCCTTTTCCATTGTACAAGGGAATAATTATACCTGACCTCCAATCCTCCGGGACCCTTCCTTCCTCCCAGGCCAGTCTGCACATCTTCCACATCCATTCTACTACTATCCCCCCCATGCTCTAGCATTTCACCACACACTCCATCAATTCCTGGGGCTTTCCCCGATTTAACTTTCTTCATAGCTTCCATAACTTCTATCCTACTGATTTCTTCCTGTCTTCTCACCTCCCTCCTTCTCCCAGCCATTCCCCAGTCACTTATACTCGCATTACTTCCATTCTCTATGTTCAACAATTCCTTAAGGTGTTCTCTCCATCTGCTCACTTTTTCTCCCTTCTCCACTAGTAATCTACCATTTTTATCTTTCACTCCCCTGCTAACTTCACTTCCACCCTGTCTTACTCTTTTCACCTCTTTCCAGAACATTTTCTTACAGTCCCTCTACTTTACACTCAAATTCCTTCCAAATTCCTCATCCACTCTCTTCTTACTCTCTCTTACTAATCTTTTCACCTCTCTCTTTCTTTCTACATATAACTCTCTCTTCCGCCTCTCAACTTCTTCCACGCTCCTATTTCTCATCCATTCATTGTATGCTTTCTTCTTTTGTGCCACAGCCTGTTTCACCTCTTCAGTCCACCACGCTGTTCCTTGTGTGGTAGGACCCCATATTATATTTACAAATCATAATAGATAGATAGATAAATAGGTAGATAGAAGCAGGGAGTCAGATGATGAGAAGGTGTTGTGTCTGCGAGAATCGAGCAGTGCTAAACATGCTTACACACTCTTAACACTGAGGAAAGCTGACGACAGCGGCCAGTAAGGAGATGATGCAGTTAGCTGTCAGCAGTCCTCTCGTGAACAAAGACCTAGTCCATCCACGAGGAACACACGTGACACACCCCTGCTACACCAGATTTTAGGAAAGAGAGTTTAGAAGGGGACAATCGATCCTAGAGACAGGTCACGGGAGAAGGGCTTAGCGATTTGAGAGAGAGAGACAGATAGCGAGACAGGGAGGTAGCTACCCGGGACTTATACTCGTTCCGTGTGAGAGACTTGTTAATATTTCCAAGACAAATAAAAATAGTCCCATACTATTCTTTACCTCTCCTGTTACTACATGACATTTGGTGGCAGCGGTGGGATACGAACCTCGTCTACGAATCAACATTAAATTCCTACAAAATATCAAGATTGAAAACAAGAGTATCTATCTCAACCAACAACATAACCAGCTCCTGACGCTTCTCTCCATCCAGCCCCCTCCGTCTCCCAGATCATCATGCTGATGCAGAGGTCAAGAGATCACACGACGCCTTGCAAGTAGCTTAACGACAAACCAGCAAATCTGCGGACATCGTCTCCGAATTAAAAGCAAATTTCTACAAAAGCAACCGAGACTCTACAAGATTAGCTTCAGTTCTACAGTGAATCACTACAAAATACAGCCTACAGTACAAATAGTCTACAAGTCTACGAAACAATTCTATAATCTTCACGTAACTTCAAGCAGCAACAAGAAGAATATAAAACAAAGGAAGTAAAGAAGAGGAAAAAGGACCACAAATACCTCGAGGAAGAACAACAAAACAAACGAAGAGTGAGACACGACTCATAACCACCAGACCTCACCCTCCTCTCTCTGTTACATCCACCCAACCCCCAACCCTTACGCAGGTGTGAAGAGGTCAATACAAGCAGCAAAGCACCAAGTCCATATTCACAACTCGTCTTACTCACCCGTCTTCACTCAAGTTACTCATCACTACTCATTCACTCACCACAGCTACCAGTGTGGGAAGCCGACGTCACCATGTGCTGAGATGACATCACAACGCGAGTCTGCCATGCCAAGCAACATGTGACTGACACCAGGCACTTCTCACCCACTACTCATTACTCATTATTCACATAGCTCCTACTCATACTCACTTATTTTCACAGTTAAGTTGGAAATTCGACGTTCTATGCTGAGGTTTGCCTGGGACAGCCGTTAACCACTACAAATACCAGGCCATGGAGTTTCCTGAGTAATATCGTCCATCAACACACCACCAGAATTATCAAGAGATCTTCAATCAAACCTGTATTTTCTTCCGAGATCGACTTTTGTATCGACACACCTCTACGATCTGTATCAAGTGGGTAAAATTATACTTGCTCATTTCTTCTCAGTGCTAAAATTAGCTATATTCAACTTATTTACTCATCTAGTTTGCTAGGACATAAATAAACAAGAGGCGTATTTCATAACATCATATCTTAATGACAGGAATATTTTCGCCACCACCCACGTTAATACCAGATGACACACAAATTGCCACAACATCAGACTCACAATTAAGAGACAGCCCACCCCTTGTACAACCCTCACCACACGCTAAAGATAAAGAAACAAATACGGGAGTTTCGGATGATGAGTGGGAAACCCCTTCAGACATAGTGTCGACTTTGCAGCTGCCTTGCATACGTATGCCAATATACTTAACAGGGTTCACCGGTCCGGTCATACATATTCCACCATTCCCTCACATAACGATAAACACGTACAAGTTGAATTAACAGGGCAATCATTAAAAATGAATCAAGAAACAAATACTGTTGATCTAAAAACCACACCTCACGTTTTTGTGTATCACGAGGATAAGACTGCCCCAAAATTCTCTGGCACAGACAAAGATCGCATTGATGTCATTTCATTAATCAGTCAGTGCGAACAAATGTTCATCAAGCGCCACATACTAGATGAACAAGAGAAAATTGCTATTTTTTCATCTTGCATAAGCCAGGAAAGATGTCCAGCAAGCAATTTATTGCGCTCCGATAAGCTACATCGTGCTAGGACATATGATGAATTTAAAACTGAATTTCTGAAGAAATTTTCTGGAGGTATGAACTTCTTGCCAGGTATAATTCCAGAATTACATAAAATTGTAGATCTTGTAAGGGAGCACACTACAAACCATGTGCTCAGTGAAATAACTGCTGATGTCTCCACAATCAAGAGAACTCTATTAGCTACTCTGGAGAATTCTAATTGGATAACAGATGATGCAAAGATGTCCCCAGACCTCGTCGTGGACATCATTGGTTATGTAGCTGCCTTGTGTAAATTACCTGATAGGACCCTTAAGATCGCCAAAACGATCCCGTACACCCCAGGAATGTGCTTACTAGACTTAATGAACGAGGCAGAGATGCAGTGCAGTAAAGCAGGTGTGGGCGACACACATGCACATTCTGGTAGAATCAGGGTACCTGAGACAGTATCAGCTGTGAAAACATCTACACCGACCCCAAACAGAGAACAAAATCGATCGCGACCAGAAATGAGGCAGCCAAAACAAACAAAGACGCCTAGAAATCGTTCCCACACGCCTTCCTACAGGCAGTTTCATAAGTTTTCGCGCAGCCCGAGCAGGTCTCGCGCCATAAACAACACTTCTTATGGGA
This sequence comes from Coenobita brevimanus, assembly GCF_032717465.1. NCBI lineage: Eukaryota > Metazoa > Arthropoda > Malacostraca > Decapoda > Coenobitidae > Coenobita > Coenobita brevimanus. Next base: position 17,605,485 of record NC_136956.1, read on the forward strand.
AATCACCTCGTAGGTCACAGTCAAGGGATAGGTCCATTCTCAGTCATTACTGTGCAAAACCAGGACACACAAGGTATGAATGCTTTATCAAGGCAAAAGAGGATAATCAAAAGACACAAGGATTTGGTCCTTACTGTAGGCATCATAGATACCAAGAGCACTGGACTAGTGATTGCAAAACAGTAGAAAAAATTGTGTCTATGTTCAAATCGGGGGAAGACCAAGTCATGACAAAAAACGAACAAACGTAAAGAAGAACAAGGCTAAACTTCACATAGGAGGCATGTTGGGAAATGAGTGTATCTTGATACCAGCGGTGTGTGAGGATCAAAACGTTTCCTTATTTTTAGATACAGGCTCTCCAGTGAACTTAATAACACATGAAGAACTAAATAGAATTCTTAAAAATAAAAAGAAAGTAACTTTTCTGGATGAAGCTGATTTAGATTTATACACAGTAGATGGTCAAGAGATTACAGTAAAAGGTATGATAAGATTAAATCTCAGTTTCACAGAAACTACAAGACCATTCTCTGCATTGTTCTATATCGTTGAAAACTTAGCAATTAAAGCTCATATGTTACTGGGCTTAAGATCCATGAGAACTGAGAACATAACTATACTCCCACAAATGAATGGAATAGACTTTGATAATGAATTCATAGAGGAAATAATTTCAGAGCCCTCACCGATTGGTAGAAGAGAGCCAAAAAGAATTGGTAATATTAAAGGCTTAAACAAACATACACAAACAGATGAGTGTATAGATCCACTTAAACCAGCAACCCCATCCTCCAGGTTAGTGACCCAGATAACAGTACTGATTTATCAATTTTTCCAGCCCATCTCACTAATGATTTGGTTATACCACCTAATTCATACATGAAGGTTACCATAAAGAGCAAATTACGGAATAGTACTGTTCTTGTCTTAGAAGAATTATGTAAAGTAAAGGGATTGTCAGTAGAAAACGCATTATGTCATACGAACGACGAAGGGCTAACTCAGATATTCATTATTAATCACATGAATGGGGAAGTTCAGTTGAAAAAGGGAACTTGCATAGTTAATATTGAAAAATGTTTCGCCCCTGTGAAGGAAATAAATATTGGTGGAGTAACAAGTGAGATAAAATCTACGGATAGAGAAAGAATAAAAGAGAATTTAATTCACTCAGGTGAATTTGACGAAGAAAATGATTTGTTAACCCTGCTGGAAACACACAGGGACACCGTAGCATTGCCCGGAGAACAATTAGGGTGTACTGACTTGATTAATCACATGATTAATGTGCACCCAGAAACACCACCAATTTTCGTACCAGCTTATCGCATACCACACTCCCAACGTACACTTGCAAATCAGTATGTCGATGAAATGTTAAAGCTTGGAATTATTGAGCCTTCAGTTTCTCCGTGGAACGCCCCCCTTTTCTTTGTGCCCAAACGAAATGGAGAAATGCGTGCGGTAGTAGATTACCGTAAACTAAATAATCACACAATACCAGACAGATTTCCCATGCCATTGCTAAGTGATGTTCTACAGAATATTGGTCCTGAGAATAATATATTCTCGACCATCGATCTCCTAAACGGATACTATCAGATTCCGGTATCTCAGGAGTCACGTAAATACACTGCCTTTTCAACAAACAGAGGCCATTATCAATATACAAGAATGCCAATGGGACTGAGGACAGCCCCAAGTACGTTCCAGCGTCTTATGAATTACGTATTGTCCGGAATTTTAGGACAAGGAATATTTGTTTATCTTGACGATATTATTATCGCAACGAAGAATATTAAGGATCATCTCAGGAAATTAGACTTACTCTTACAAAAGCTTAGTGATGCTGGATTAAAAATTAAACTTTCTAAATGCAAATTTTGCTTTAAGGAAATAAATTTATTAGGCCACAAATTAAGTTCTGATGGTATTCACACCACTGATGACAAAATACAGGCAGTGAGAGAGTTTCCTGAACTCACTACGACTGACGAAGTTAGACTATTTTTAGGTCTGGCTGGGTACTATAGGTCATTCGTACCACAGTTCTCTCATATAGCCTTCCCTCTATTCCAACTACTCAAAAAAGATGCTGTATTCCAATGGGAAGAAGAACAAAAAAGGGCATTTAACAATCTAAAAATTAAACTAACAAATGCACCTTGTTTAGCATATCCGAATTACACGAAATCATTTCTTATTTGTACAGACGCATCAGTTAAAGGATTAGGGGCTGTACTGATGCAGGAAGATAAAAGAGGAAAGAATCAACCAATTGCATTTGCCAGCAGACAAACAAGAGGTGCAGAGAAAAATTATTGCACTACAGACTTAGAGGCACTTGCAGTGATTTTTGCATTACAAAAGTTTCGAGATTTGGTATATGGTTACGAAATCCACTTATTCACCGACCATAAACCACTGGTGGGTATGTTTAAAGAAAAACTCCTTTCTGGGAGGAGAGCAAGATGGAAATGTACAGTTGAAAACCACAATGTACAAATTCATTATATACAAGGTAAAATGAACATAGTAGCTGACGCATTATCTAGGAACCCAAACACAATTCAGGTCGCGGCGTTAGATCTCAAAGGAAATATCCCATACCACGAGGATATCGCAAAGGCACAAAGACTTGACCCAGTATGGTCAAAAGTAATATACAAGTTAGAAAGTGGAGATGACATACAATTACCCAAACTTCATGTCCCACTTGAACAATTCACAATGGTCAATAATACATTATACAAAATTAACTCTAAACAACCAAAACGCCAAAGAAATACTAACCAGTTGGTAGTACCTAATGACATGATACCCCAAGTATTACGAATGATACACGACAGCCCACATGCAGGACATCCTGGAAAGGATAAGACATTCAACCAAGCCCAGCTATTATATTACTGGCCTTCATTACGAAGAGATATAAACAATCATATAGACAGATGCGAATCATGTGCGAAACACAAATGATACCCAATCACACCTGCACCGATGGGTAATTACCCAGTACCACATCAACCATGGGACGTTGTCGCTGTTGATTTACTCAAGATGCCATTATCATACAATAAAAACCTATACTTATTCGTAGCAACGGATCATTTTTCCCGTTATGTCATTTTAGCTCCAATTAAAGATAAGACAGCAGAGACCGTAGCAAAAACAATAACAGATAATGTAATATGTCGCTTTACTACCCCAAAGGTATTAATAAGTGATAATGGAGGAGAATTTAATTGTGAGATCTTACAAGAAATATGTAAACAATACAACATCAAAAAGGTTAACGTTTTGGCCTATCACCCAGCATCGAATGGGTTGGTAGAGAGACAAAATAAAAAGGTATTAGATGTGCTACGACACATTCTCAATGAAAATTATGCAAGCTGGGATGATTGGATTCCCAGAGTAGAGGCCTCCATTAATGGGTCTATAAATAAATCCATTGGTGACACACCACATTTCATTATATATGGCACAGATAAAAAATTACCATATGAGCTCCTAGAAGGTGACAGCATGCCTCTATACAATTACGATGATTACTCTAAACTCCGTTTACGTGAATTCCAGGACATTCACAAAAGAGTGAAAAAACAATTAACGATGTCCAAGGAAGAAATGACGGAGGCATTTAACAAGAAGGCAAAAGATTCACCTATCAGCTTAGGAGACATTGTTTACGGAGTCATTCATACGAAAGACAATAAATTATCCCCAAAATTTGAGGGCCCATACAGAGTAATTAACATAAAAGCAAACAAAGTTTTAATTAAGTCACTTTCAAGTGGCGAGGAAAAACAAGTTCATATTGACCATTTAAAACGAGTTTCAAGGGAATTATCACATAATTATTCAGCCTCGGATACAACCGAACAGGTGAACGTACCTCAAGAAACCAAGCAAGAACACAACAATGATTACAAAATGAAATTAAGGTCATATACCAAACAATCGAACATAGGTGCAACTATTCCAATAAAATCTACAGTACATCATTTACGAGAATTAAATATCGATTTAAACTCCTTCTATAAATGAAATAACAGCCAACCGTAACGCACATCATCACTATCGTCAACCACAGCTTTATAGGAAATTAATAGATTTTTTTTTCGGTAGGTTACGATGAAGGGACTTATGCTATGGATTCTCCTCTACATAGTAAGAGTATATGCGCACCTAGACCCCAAGCATATAGTACGACAAGGATGCCTCATAGCTCCAACGGCCACGACTACAATCGTTAAGGACGTCATGAGTACTGAAATAAGTCTAGATTACTTGTATGACTTACCTACTTATCTAGAAAGACTTGCGACGCCGATGCGAACTCTGGACTTCAAGATAGGGAATTATGTTTCACAAGCACATAACACCAAGGAAGTGGATGAAATGGTGAAGTTAGCGAAATGGAAACTAGAACAGGCGAAGTCAACTATGCTCGTCATGATCCAAGATCTCCCATCTTATGGAACGGAGGTACTGAGCGACAGGAACAACATCACACGTACTCGCCAAAAACGCGGTTTGTTCGATCTGGGCAGCGCAGTTCTTGGGAACATCTTTGGATTGGCTACAGAGGATGACCTTAAAGAAATAAACAACAAATTTAATAAGATAGCTCAGATACTATCATACCAAGATAAATTAATTCATCACAGGACAAAACTCAGCAATGAAGACAATTGTGAAAAATCTGAAACAAGCAGAAAACGTAGCTCTCGAGAGTGTAGATGAAATAAATGAATTAGAGGGCAACGTTACTCTTTTCCAGCACTTCTCCATCATCACAGAACATATTGACACGATTCTACTACAATTAGAGAACACTAGAGATCGTTTCAGGGCACTTATGCAAGGAATTTCGAATGCTGGTGATGGCAAGATCACAAATGACTTACTCCCAGTTCATGAGCTACGTCAGATAGTTAGTCAAGGCATACATAAACATAAATTGAAGCCATTGTTCCGCAGTAGGGAATTTATGCAATGTTACCCGTACTTAGAAGCAACACTAACACCAACATCAGTGATAGTTCATGTACCATTCATCACTGAAGACCTGTTCACAGTATACCAAATACACCCTTTTCCCTATAAAAATAACAACACTTTGGTCATCATCAACATCAACACAGACACCGAACTCATCATGGTCTCCAAGAGACGAGACACTGTCACTTTCGCAAGTGAGTCAACGATTGAGCGAAAGTGCCGCACATCCTTGCATGCTGTTCATCTTTGTCCTGCGTACATTTTCACGTTTCAGCCTACTGATACGGTCCCTTGTGAAATGGCTATCATCAGCAATAACAATATTCATCATCATTGCAACTTCACTTTTGCTCCAGATAAACTTGTACACCATCAACGCATTGGACACTCACAGTTTTTTTATTTCCCTCATAACACATCAGTTTACATAGTCTGTCCAGATATACCACCATCTCATACATCAGCCTCAGGATTATACATAGCACCAGACTACTGTGCGGTATTTACACCATCCATGTCTACTTTATCCACCATCAATCACTACGCCATTATCAACCATACACACAAACATTTCCACCCACTGCCTGATATGGACTTAAACATGAGCACAAGTATTAAGCTGACTTCACCTAAGTTTGAAACTATGCAGCTGATCAAAGAAACAATGAAGCCCTGGGAAGATTTGAGTTTGAGTATGTTCAACCCATATTATGTGTATAGCCAAGCACCTTCTGTCTTTATAATCGTCTGCATTGTAGTTGCAGTACTGCTGTTCGCAATGCACAGAATGCATGCAAGAATTGCTAATTTGGAGTCATTATTTAGTGGGGGGAGAGTTAACATCACAGTTAACCACCCTGAATGAAGTGTATATATTTTGTATATAGTATTAATTATATATATAAAAAAAAAATAATAATAATAATACAAAGAAGAATGACCCATATATGGCAGACCAGTACCATTATCTTTGAATGAAATATTAATAACTCTTACAATAATCTTAATTTTAAACTATTTTTATTCTTGCATGTATGCATTTCACTATAATAACCCAAGTACATACTGTATTACAATTAAATAATTTACCTTAATGCATTATTTCAAATATGTATACAACTTATTTAAAATGTAATATTACTGAATAATCACTATTTACTATGAATAATATATGTATACAATATTCATACATTTATGTTACTTTACAATATTATGTATTTCACTTAATTAGTTTATAAGTTCATTATAATGTGTATGTAGTATGTATTAATATATTATAACTATTAAATGTCGATGGTACGCCATTTTTGCGCGGCCGAGCAGTGTGGTAGGACCCCATATTATATTTACAAATCATAATAGATAGATAGATAAATAGATAGATAGAAGCAGGGAGTCAGATGATGAGAAGGTGTTGTGTCTGCGAGAATCGAGCAGTGCTAAACATGCTTACACACTCTTAACACTGAGGAAAGCTGACGACAGCGGCCAGTAAGGAGATGATGCAGTTAGCTGTCAGCAGTCCTCTCGTGAACAAAGACCTAGTCCATCCACGAGGAACACACGTGACACACCCCTGCTACACCAGATTTTAGGAAAGAGAGTTTAGAAGGGGACAAACGATCCTAGAGACAGGTCACGGGAGAAGGGCTTAGCGATTTGAGAGAGAGAGACAGATAGCGAGACAGGGAGGTAGCTACCTGGGACTTATACTCTTTCCGTGTGAGAGACTTGTTAATATTTCCAAGACAAATAAAAATAGTCCCATACTATTCTTTACCTCTCCTGTTACTACATGACACTTGCACACCCCTCCGTCTTCTCTTCCTTCCACACACCACATCACATGCTGCACACATTTCTTCTGTAAATATCCTACACACACCTTCCACGTCTCCCATCTGCTCCAATTCATATTTGCCCAATCGTTCCTCCACTTCACTCTTATACTCTGCCTTTTTCTCATCCTCTTGTAACCTTTCCACTCTCCTTGCAACTACTCCTTCCTCTCGTCTTTCCCTTCTTCTATTCCTCCATCTTACTTGAACTTTAATTCTGGCCACCACCAAGTAGTGGTCAGAAAGTCCACTCCCCCAACCTCTATAAACTCTTGCATCCATTACACATCTTCGCATCCTTTCATCCACACACACATAATCATTCATTGCCTTCCTTTCATTCATTTCACCACCCACCCTTCTCATCACTCGCCATGTATACCTGTGGATCATTTTATGCCTGATCTCTCTCTCTCTCTCTCTCTCTCTCTCTCTCTCTATACTGCGTATATATGTTTATATGTATATCTATGTGTCTACCTACCTGTCTATCTATTTATCTATGTACCTATGTATCTATCTATCTGTCTATCTATCTATCTCTCTAAATATTGGAATCCGATGGCATTTCCATTGCAGATTACTCTGGTCAGGCGGTGGTCAGATTTAAATATTTGAACTTGCATATTGGTCTGAATAAGTAATGTAAGAAGTTAGGTCATCGCCAGTGGGCAAGGGATGTCGGAATTAAATGTTTCCATTAAATATTTGCACTGAACAAAATTGTAGAGAAACCATATAAAACTAGATTATTCACAAAAGTTATGTCTCTGCATAAAGCATAATTGGTAAGCAATCTGGCATTAGGAAAAACGGTATATAACTTGATACTGCCATTGCTCTAATGCTATAATGATATTTTATGACAGAAGGGATGCTTTACAGTGGGCGATAAATGAGTAAGTGGTTCGTATCATTACTGGAATGGGACTAGTGTGTATAATATCGTGGTGGTTCAAAACTGAGTATTCAGAGCTGAAATCGAGCTAGCGAGGTATGGTGAAATGTGGAATACTTTATAAATCTGATGTCTACATATGAAGAACAGCTGCTTGCTAAATGTCATCAATGCTTCCTAGTTCACACTATTTATCTATCTATCTATTGCCAGACGCCTTAATCCCTTATACGGGGTGGCCACAAACAAATTGCCTCCATGTCACTCTGTCCTCCGCCATTTCACTGCTCTGCTCCCAATTCACCCCCCCCCCTCTCTCGTATACCTCTCCACTCCATCCTTCCATCTCCTCTTTGGCCTTCCCCTCCCCCCCTCCCCCTCCATTTCACTCACATACACTCTCCTCGTCAGTCTCTCACTCTCCATCCTTTCCACATGGCCAAACCACCTCAGTGTGTTTCTCCTAACGCTTCCCATCACATCCACATCTACAGCACAACGCTTCTTTACATCCTCATTTGTCAGTCTGTCTCTCCATGTGACTTCACATGCTCCTCTTAAATAACTCATTTCCACTGCTCTCACTCTTGACTGGTGTCCCTCCAACAAGGTCCAAGCTTCACTTCCATACGTTAGAGTTGCTATCACAATACTGTCATGTAATAACTTTTTCACTTCCATGCTCACTTCCCCCTTTCTTATCACTGCCTTCAAGGAACCAGCAACCTTTCTTCCTTGTTGTACCTTCTCAAGCACTTCACCCTCCAAACATCCATCCTTACTCATCACACTACCCAAGTACTTAAACGTACACACATTTTCCATTTCCTCACCAACCAACCTCACTGTACATTCACTGACTTCACCTCTCTCAAAGACAATCACTTTACTCTTCCCTACAGTCACCTTTAGATTCCGTTTCTTACACACTCTTCTAAACTTATCCACCAAGCCTTGCAGCTTCCCATCGTCTTCTCTCAACAACACAGTATCATCTGCAAACAACAGTACAGGGAGTTTCCAAACACTGCCTTCTCTCGCTAGGGCCACTCCAACATCCACTGCCCTACCTTGTATCTCTTTTATAACCCCATCTATATACAGATTGAACAACCAGGGAGACATGACATCCCCATTTCAACCTAACCTTCAAATTGAAAAACTCACTCAGTTCACTATCCACACGCACTGCAGCCTTTGGACCCTCATACATACTCTTCACAGCATTCAACAACTTCCCATCTTCTCGATATATTCTTAATACTTTCCACAATCCTTGCCTATCCACCCTGTCATATGCTTTGTCTAAATCCAAAAAGGCCGCATACAACTTCTTTCCCTTCTCTAGAAACTTTTCCACTAAAGATCTAAGAATGAATATCTGATCTACACAACCTCTTCCCTTCCTAAAGCTTCCCTGTTCTTCTCCAGCTAATTCCTCTGTTATTTCCCTAACTTTGTCAATAAGTATCCTACCATATACTTTTCATATTACGCTAAGAAGACAAATGCTCCTATAATTACCACACACTTCTTTTTCCCCTTTTCCTTTGTACCAAGGAATAATTATACCTGACTTCCGATCCTACGAGACTCTACCTTCCTCCCAGGCCAGTCTGCACATCTTTCACATCCATTCTACTACTATCTCTCCCCCATGCTTCAGCATTTCACCACACGCTTCATCAATTCCTGAGGGTTTCCTCATATTGACTTTCTTCATTGCTTCCACAACTTCCATCCTACTGATTTCTTCCTGTCTTCTCACAAGTTCCTTCCAAGTTCCTCATCCACTCTCTTCTTACTCTCTCTTACTAATCTTTGCACCTCTCTTTTCCTTTCTACATATAACTCTCTCTTCCATCTTTCAACTTTTTCCATGCCCCTATTTTTCATCCATTCATTACATGCTTTCTTCTTTTGTACCACAGCCTGTCTCACCTCTTCATTCCACACTGCTGTTCCTTGCACCCCCTTTCGTCTTCTCTTCACCCCACACACCACCTCACATGCTGTACAAATTTATTTTGTGAATATCTTGCACACACCTTCCACGTCCCCCATGTGCTCCAATTAATAATTATCCAATCGTTCCTCCACTTCTATCTTATGGTCTGCCTTTTTCTCATCCTCTTGTAACCTTTCCACTCTCCTTGCATACTGTATATTCCTCCCTCCCATCCTTTCGTTCTTCTATTTCTCCATTTTATTTGGACCTTGATTCTGACCACCACCAAGTGGTGGTCAGAAAGTCCACTCCCCCAACCTCTATATGCTCTTGCATCCATTACATATCTTCGCATCCTTTCATCCACACACACATAATCGATCATTGCCTTCCTTTCATTCAGTTCACCACCCACCCTTCTCATCACTCGCCATATATACTTGTGGATCATTTTGTGCCTGAGGATGGTATTGACTATCACCAGCCCCCTCCCAGCACAAATGTCCACCAAAGCACTGCCATTCTCATCTATCTCAGCAGGCACACCCCACTCACCAACTACTCCATCCACCTTCACATTCCCTACTTTACCATTCATATCACCAATCAAAAACACTCTCTCATTCCTTTCAAACTTTTCCATGCACTCTTCCACTGATGCAAGTAATTGTCATTGCTTACAGCTGAGTATCAGTACAGGTAGGTGTACATTCATATTGCTTAAGAAAATGGTAACTAACAGTGCAAGGCTGTGGTAAATGAGGAAACATTAGTTTGACGGTATAATAGGTTGGGAAGAGCGGAAAGGAAAAGAAAAAAAAAAATAAGGAATCTGGTGCAATAAAGATCTCGGTATTGTACTAATGAAACAGTTGAGGTATATGCATGTCGGTTTTGCAAAATGAATATGAATATAATTGGAAATGAAGAATTTTGTGAAAGGCATAGAGGCAAAACGTTCATTCATTAAAAAAAGAAGAACATGTTTAATGGTCTGCTTAAAGAAAACTGAATATGGTTATAGTGGAAAACAATGAGAAGGGCACACTTATGTGAATGGGTTTGAATAAGATAAGATGTGAAGATAGTTTTTTATGGCATGCTACTATATGAGCAAATGAAGCTTGAATGGTACCCTAACAAAGGAAAAATAAATCTGCGTACAACTGAACAGATGAATTACGTATTGTGATGACTGCAATAAAGGTTGGATTCTAGTAATTAGAATCCAACCTTTTACTAGAGTCATCACAATACTACCAAACTAATATATTTTGCTTGGTAGTAGATGGAAATGCTATGTTCAGCTCTGATACAAAGCAACATACCTATTAAGAAACACACTTAACATTGACATTGTTGTCTACAAAGTATATACTAAGTCAGGTTGACAAAGGTAACTTTTAAAACCACCTTTTATTTGAAAACAGCATTAGAACAACCATGACGAACCTAAATATTTTATTTACAATGCCGAGTGATATGAAAGATTTGTATGTTGCCATATCTGTGTGGATAACCTTCATAAAGCATGAAGTGGGTTACACTCAGTATGTTTTCGACCATAGAAATTCTAGTAATAGCAGGGGAAGTCAAGTTAGTACTGTCAGTGGCTCTCCCGATCTACGATACCAAAATGACTTCCTTGAAGGTTACACAGACTTTTTTGAAATAATGAAATAGGTTACAGAAACAAAGCTGCCATCAAAAGAAGTGAAGTAAATGACTGAGAAATTATGCATAAGGGTTGATAATATGAAAGAGGAAAGCAATTCAGAATTATGTCCAGGGTGATCAGAGATAGGTGTAAGTTGCTCTTGGTCATGAAGGGTACAGAAGAGAGGTTTCTTCACCTGCTTGATCAGTGAATGGAGAACAGAACCATAGATGGCTGTGAACAATGAAATCTCGTAGAACTGAGAATTCTGAGACAGGGGAAGTGGAAAGAATGTGCTCCATTTTAAAGGAGGATAATAACAGAATTTTCCTTACTGAAGAAATAGAAGTAAGCAAACAGAACATATATATTTTGTAAGGAGCTGACACTATTGCTGTAGAAATCATATCGAAAAAAAAAATAATAATAATCTGAAGGTCGAAACACAAGAACTATTTAGTGTTTTGTCTACATACCTGTAAATGCAATTTCTGCTTTTGAGTTCGAAAAGAGTAAGATGAAAATTCAATGCAGAACAGGGACTGTTATCAGTTGCCTCAGTTAGCTGGGTTTCAGTGATGAAATAGTGGTCTAGCTTAGAGGTAAAACACACACACACACACACACACACACACACACACACACACACACACATTTCAACAAAGCAAAATTTGGAATGAAAGCCATTAGTATTGCTTAAAAAAACATAAGTAATATGGTGTTCAATGTGGTTTGTGAGCTTATTAACATTTACAATATTTTGATTTGTGGTGCATTATCTATAATTTTATCAGGAGATTAGTCTATGCAGTTAGAGAAAAATATTTAGGTGAGTATACTATACTACTTACCATAATTTATTACGCACAAAAAAGGCAAAGCAATGAGGTCTGAAGCTGAGTTACGAAAACCAGTGAAAAAGGAGCTCCAGCTCACCCTACCACCAACACTCCATCAACCTCGGCAGTACCGCCCTATTTGACTGGCGATGCAGTCTGTGTGTGTGTGTGTGTGTGTGTGTGTGTGTGTGTGCTCACCTCTATAAAATCATTAAGGTATGAACCGCTACTAATCCCCTGCCTTCCCAGTCACCTGTTAACTTACTAACCAGATCGCAAACAGACATGGCTTGGGGAGGGGATGGAGGAGTCTTGTGTGGTAGGAGAGAGAGAGAGAGAGAGAGAGGTTGTGGGGTGGAGATAGGCAGGCAAATAGGTAGGTAGGCGTATGGTAGGTGGAAAAGGTGCGACTTGGTTCGTTAGGAGCGTGTTCAGGCCTCACTCATCTTCTGAGTCTGAACCAAAGGCAACTTCAGATTTCACAGTCCCCCCAAATGACTTTCTGGAACTTATTAACATGGATATGTCTGCATGTGTTGATGTGGTAGGGTTGGTGGTTCTGGGCAGCCCAAACTTAGATGCAGTAAATCATTAGTTGGGTGGGGGCATCCATCATCCACCCATTCAATGTAGGGATGCCATATGGTCTCTACACTGAGTGACAAGCCAAATGGTTTCCTATAGCCTACCCAGGAAGCCATTTACTACGCTGGGTGGTAACCATATAACCTGAGTTATTGACCGGTTAAGTGTCCCCCAGATTCCCCTACCTAAAATCACTTAACCATGGCAGACGTTTCGGTGAGTCTTGGAGGGCTCAATACCTGCCAAGGGCCCCAACCAAATGGGAAGAATAGCATGGCCATGTGGAATGTGAGAGATGTGAATAAGGAGAACAAGAGGATGGAAGTGGAGAATGTGTTCAAGGGTGCGAGATGTGCCATGATGGCATTGTGTGAAACAAAGATGAAAGGATGTGGAGTGGAGGAGTGGGAGGATGTGAAATGTGTAAGATCGGGCATGAATGGGCGAGGAAGAAGTTGCTTTGTTGATGAATGAGGTGTGGTAGAGTGGAATGAGAGATAACAAATCGTTAGCTCGAGATGTATGTATATCAAGTTCATGTTTTAGAACGTGAAAGTGGCAGTGATTGTAGCGTATGCACCATGTGATGACAGGAGTGATACAGAGAAAAACAGGTTCTGCGATAAGCGGGATGAAGCAGTGGGAGAAATGCTCAGGAGCTATAAGGTGATCGTAATGGGCAATGTGAATGAAAGAGTAGGCACGGTCCTGAGGATGACATAATGGTTTGCAATGGAAACCGGGCGAAAATCATAATTGGGAGCGAATGAACGATATGTGTCAGGAACGAAAGTTGTGCATTTGTAACTAGTATTTCAAACACAAAGATGCACATAAATATACTTGGAATAGAAGGAACAAGGATCATGATGAAAGTAGCCTGTTTGATTTTGTGCTCGTAGAGAGGTCAATGCTGGAAATGGATGCTGATACGAGGACCGTGAGAGGACAATGTGGAGGTCTGTCAGATCATATGATAGTGGTATGCAAGATCAAGCTGAGAGGAGTGAGGTGGACAAGGAGAGAGGAACAGTCAGGGAGAAAGACAAAGTCGAGAAGCTGAGGTTCAAGGAAATGGCGGGTGAATACAGAACCAATGTAGGGGAGGAGTTGAAATCAGTGAACTGGGATGAAATGGCTCTGGACAGCCTGTGGAATGCATATAGGGACTGCAAAGTTTGGAATGCTAAAGCGGTGTATGATGTGGCATGAGAAACAACAAAGAAGAAGGTACGGCATGGTGGGATGCATGGGTTAAGAAAGCAGTGGAGGAAAAGAGGAAGTGGCTAGAGTGGTTACAGAACAAGGGTTCAATTGAAGAAAGAAATGAATATATTGAGTGCAAGAAACACGTAAAAAGGCTAGTGAATATGAAAAAGAAGAAGGTAAATGATCATCTTGGAAGAAAAGTGAATGGAAATTTCTCTGAGAATAGGAAATTATTGTGGAAAGAAGTGTGGAAATGTTACAGTGACAGCAGAAAGAAATTGTGAAAGTGTGAAGGATGTAAGTGGTAGGTAGTAACCCATGGAGATGAAGTAAGGACCAGATGGAAAGAATATTTTGAATGCCTGATGAATGAGAATAAAGAGAGCAGAGCCACTGTAAACATCACTGGTTCTGGGGGGTTGCAGAGAAGGAATGCAGTGCCAGGAAGCGTGACACTCGCAGAGGTGAAGAACGCCGTGAAGCGGCTGAAAAATGGAAAAGTAGCTGGGGTTGATGACGTGTATGCAGGGATGATTAACCCGAGGCGTCCCATCGATGTATGAGTACGTCACAACGTTTTGTCACAGCTAGACCCATCGACGGAGCAGTATGTCACACAATTGCAAGGTTCATAATTTGCACAATTTTAAGTTTTCGTGCGTGATTTTTGATACGTATACACAGGACACCTTCCTCTACAAGATGCCAGGCAGGGACAATGCCTTACCCCGCATGACATCCCCCCCTCCCACACGCCATTGTCTCAGCAGTTCACCTGTTACCAGTGACCTGGCCAATAAAGACATTCAGGGCCAGAGTGATTCCCCAATCAATGACAATGTGGAGGACAAAGTTTTAATAGCATTAGAGAAAGAAACAGTCAGAAATGATGATCAGGTAATGTCACCAAAAAAGGTCAGGTATGTTGATGTGTTAGTGAGTGAAACAATGCTTATATTGCCTATATTACAGTTTGAAAACCAATATACTCACGTACTACATATAAATTCGTACCAAATAAATAAATAAATATCGTTTATGAGTGGTGTGGAATAGTTACCCTTCCATAGAACTCGTTTTCTTTGGAGCCAGCCTGATAGAAAACACAGTAAGGTAAGGGAGTACTGCTACCTGTATCGAGTATTTTAAACCTCAGGTGAGCGATATATCTATGAATTTTCGATGTCTCTCACCAAAAGTGGAGGTTTGAGCAAAAATTTTTTTTCCAAAATTGGTCGGGATTGGGGGAAGTCAGTGGTGGAAAATCGGTCGGGACAGGGCGGGTTAACTGTAGTGGAGAGAGTGAAATGAAGTGCTTGTTGGAGATATGTAAGAAGGCATGGATGAGTTAAACTGAGCCAGCAGAATTGAAAAAGCTGTGATTGTACCCTTGGGCCCTGTACAAAAATAAAGGTGAGCGAAGTGAGTGCAAGCATTATCGTGGCTTAAGTTAACTGAGTGTGGTGTTACGAGTTGGCGCGATTTTCTATTTAATTAAACTCGTGACATTGAACTTGGTGGGAACTCGTGAAGTCTAGTGGAATCCCAGTATGTATCACTCAGTCAACTGCCACGTATTCACCCGATCGGGAGTGTTTTCAGAACCATTTTTCACTGTTTCATAAGTGATCGTCTTAGTGTGCGACATTAGCACCTCTACTGAGTGATTTAATGTGAGTGTGTATTGCTCACACTAAATTCGTTAAGCCGTTAACAAGTGCGGCCCGCTCTTGCCTCTCTCACAATTTGAACTTAGTTAGGATTGAAGCGCCGTGAGACCAGGTCGTTCTTCAGTGGGTTCCTGAAGTCTCCACCTAGTGTGAGCCGGCAAGAGGTTCAGCGAGTGTGGCAGTGTCCTTCCTCAGCAACGACGCCCAGTCCATTCCACTTAGCCCACTTTTCTGACCAGTATTTTCTTTTCGCTTTTCCTAGGTTTAAGAGTTTAGCTTTTGAGTGAGCGAGTGAGTGAGATCTCCTTATTTTGAATTCATTTTGAAACATGTAACGTAAATTTATCTCATTGTAATCAATAAATTTACAGTTCTTTTCTCTTGAGCTTAATGTAATGTAAACTTGTGTTTTATTACTCCACATTTAGCTTATTTTAGTTATAGCTCCTAGTTTGCATAAACGCTTTGCATTATTCACAACTGGTACTTAGGCCAGTCCTTTTTATTAACTTAAATCCGTTGTGCAATCTAGGAGTTAATTGCACCAGCGAGAACCTGTTTATCATTAATAGCATTAGTTATTGATTGTCAGGGGTGGAGTCACTTTCTCCAGAGGCCAACAGTACTAATAACCAGCACGTGTGAGTAATTAGTCTCTGCTATGTACTGTTGAGAAAGTTTATAAATTCTCGTCCTTAGAGAATTGGCGAAGTAAGCCGGCATAAAGTAATCATTGCTTGATTTTCACAAGTCAATTCTTTGTCCCTGTTCTCAAGTATTATTGAATATTATTTTTTATTATTGCATACTCTTAAAAACCCGGTGACTTGTGGTAAGGAAGGTATAAGGAAGAATTATTTTAGAGAAAGTAAGAGAGATATCAGCAGTCCTAATGAGTGATGAACAGGGTGGCTTTAGCAGTGGCAAAGGATGTGTGGATCAAATATTTTCTGTAAGACAGATAGAGGAGAAGTCTTGTGAGAAGGACTCAAAGGTGTTTATGGCATTTATGGATCTGGAAAAAGCATGTGACAAAGCAGACAGAGAAGGTTTGTGGAAGGTATTGCGCATGTACGGTGTAGATGGTAGGCTGCTAGGCACTGTCAGGAGTTTTTACGATGGTTGTGAGGCGTGTGCAAGGGTAAATGGGCATCTAAGTGAATGGGTCATGATCAATGTGGGCGTGTGACGATGTTGTATGATGTCCCCATGGTTGTTCAATGTGGATGGGGGTAATGAGAGACGTAAAAACACGAGTAATGGAGAGAGAGATGGCGTTGGTAATGAATGGTGAAGGATGGAATATCTCAGACTTACACTATGCTGATGATGCAGTGCTACTTGCAAATACTGGACAAGAATTTGGTAGACTAATGCAGAGTTTTGCTGATGCTTGTGAGCGTCATGCCTTGAAAGTAGAGTGTAGAGAAGAGTAAAGTGATGGTAATCGAGAGAGAAGGTGACTCCCAGTATGTTGCAGTGAATACAGAGAGACTGTAATTGATAGGAGAGTTCAAATATTTGGGTACAGTGATAGAAAAGAGAGAAAAACGTGCAAAACAAGTGGAAAGTAGAGTGACACAAAGAAGGAAAGTAGCTGGTGCTACGAAGGCCTCGATAAGAAACAGAGGCTTGAGTGTTGCAGCTGTGAGAGACTTACATGAAGGGAAAGTCAGGAGTGAAAGCAGTGGAGATGGGACTGATGAGGAATGTATGTGGAGTACAGGGAGTGGATGGGATAAGAAATAATGTGATTCGTGAAAGATGTGGAGAGAGGAAGTCTGAGAGCATCAGAATCAAAGAGAGTGTGCTGAGATGAAATGGTCATGTGGAGAGAATGGATAACAATAGAGTGGTGAAAAGGAATATCTGAGCCAATTTGAAGGAGGGAGGAGATAAGGTAGTCCAAGGAGAAGGTGGAGGGATATGGTGGATTAACCAAGGCAAAAAACATAGAATGTTATTAAAGTTGCATTTTTTGCATTTGTTTTTTTGTTTTTGGCTATAATACTTGTCTAAGAGGGGTAAATTACCTAACCACAAAACACACAGAAAATGTATATGACTAATCTGAACGTCTGTGACTACAACCCTTGCCTTTTGCTCTGTTGAATCAATTTATTCAATAGTTTTGAAGTTATGCAGCAGTATCCAGCCCATAACATACTGGAAAACAACTTCTTCACAAGGTCTCCTCAGCATATAATTTTATGGCAAGCCCATGTCACAGATAAGCTTGACAAACCTGCTATAAGGCTGTTAATCCATTAAAATATAATCTGCGATATACATCACAGCGTTGATATTTCAATACACATTTTCATCACACCTGTAGATGAATTATGTACACAGATGCAAGTGATTTTTTTTGTAGATATATTTTTACTTGGTAGTCGACGGATTATCCTGTTCCACAAGTATTTGTG
This sequence comes from Coenobita brevimanus, assembly GCF_032717465.1. Taxonomy (NCBI): domain Eukaryota; kingdom Metazoa; phylum Arthropoda; class Malacostraca; order Decapoda; family Coenobitidae; genus Coenobita; species Coenobita brevimanus. Next base: position 17,623,565 of record NC_136956.1, read on the forward strand.
AATTTTGTCTTTCATAAAGAAAAAAGTGTCTGAAGTTGTATGAATACTGCTTTCATCTGTGCGATGGAGCCAACCAAAGAATTGAACAATGAAAGAAAGGCTATATGGCTTTTATAACTGGACACTTTGTTTATAACTTTCATGCTTTTAAGCATTCCTTATCCTAATTCAGATATCAGACCAGTTTTTAGTTGACAATCGTGCCATTTTGACAAGGGAAGAGTCTTATTTTTTTACAAATACTCCCCCTGTGGCAGGGGGGACACAATCTGGCCGCACTATGGAGTGGTACTACTACTCTGCAGCCAGGTTGTGTTAGGAAGAATACTGCCACCGTATTCCCTGCGTATCGTAAAAAGCGACTAAAAGGGGCTGGGTGAGCGGACTAGGGACTCCCTCCTCTGTTATTTAGTTCCTAAAAAGAGAAAGGGCAGAGAAAGGGATGGGGGATTGAGTTATCCCCGTACCCTGAAGATTGGGTCTATGAATGTGCTTGGATGTAGTACGATTGAGGCTAAAAGGGAGAAGACTGGGAGAATATTTGTGAGAAGAAAGTTGGACGTGTTAGCTTTGAGTGAAACGAAGATGAAAGGGAAGGGTGTCTATGTTTGGAAATGTGAATGGAAGATTGTCAGGTGATGATAGAGGAAGGACAAGAGAAGGTGTGGCCTTGTTAGTGAGTTCGGAAGTACAGCAGTGTGTGAATGAATGGAAGGAGGTGTCATCGAGACTGATGTGGGTGAAAACGAAATTTGAACGTGAGTTGTGGGTGTTTGTGAGTGCATATGGGCCTGGTAGTGAAAGGGATGAGGAAGAGAGGGAGTCTTTCTGGAATGATGTTGATGAGTGTCTGCAGAGTTTTGGAGCGAATGTGAATGTGGTAATGATGCGAGATCTGAATGCTTGAGTGGGAAATGTAGCATTTGAAGGTGTAGTTGGTATGCATGGTGTGCCTGGAAGAAATGAAAATGGGGAACGAATGATAGGGATGTGCGTTGACCAAGGGATGGTGATTGGAAATATGCTGTTTGAGAAGAAAGATATTTATAAGTATACATGGGTGAGACAGGAGGGTGGGAGGGTTGTTGATAGAGCTTTGATGGACTATGTGGTTGTGTCCAGGAATGTAATAGGAAGATTGTTGGATGAGAGAGTTCTGTGGGGGGAAGGTGGAGGTATGTCTAACCACTACCTGGTGGAGGGAAAGTTAAGAGTAGGTAAGAGATGGGTGAGAGCTAGGAGGGTTAAGTGTGGCAGGGAGATTTTGAAAGTGAGTGAGTTGGATAAAAGAGAGAAAATAATAGAGTATCAGGAGAAATTGAAAGATGAGTGGAACGCAGTGAAAGATCGGGAAAATGGCAGTGTGGAGAAGGAATGGCAGTTGTTTAAGAGTGCTGTGGTGGGGCATGCAGAAGAGGTGTGTGGTGTGAGACGTGTTGGTGGTATTGTAAGAAAAGGAAGTGAATGGTGGTGCAAGGAAGTAAGTATGGCTGTGGCTGAGAAGAGACGTGCATATGAAATGTGGCTGCAGAGGAAGGATGAGGTGTCATATGAGAGGTATAAGGAAAAGAGGATTAGGGCGAGAAGGGCTGTGCGTGATGCTAAAATGGCAGCAGATGAGAGGTGGGGTAGGCGGCTGACTGTTTTATTTTTTCAACAGAGTAAGAAAATGTTCTGGAAAGAGGTGAAAAGAGTGCGAAAGGGAAAGTCTGGGAAGGAAGAGTGAGTAAAAGCAGAGGATGGAAGGATGTTCATTGAGATGGATGCAGTAAGGAAGAGATGGGCAGAGTATTTTGAAAGATTGTTAAATGTAGAGGAGGAAAGGGTGGCTGAGATTGTGGCGGATGGAAGGGTGAAAGGAATAAATGTGTTAGGAGAGTTGAATGATTCTTTGGTCACGAAGGAGGAAGTGAAGACGGCAGTAAAGGAGATGAAAACAGGGAAAGCTGCAGGTATGGATGGGTGTGCTATGGAATGCCTGAAGGGTGGTGGAGTGACTATTGTTGACTGGTTAGTAAGATTGTTGAATGTGTGCTTTGTGAAAGGTATGGTGCCAATTGACTGGGCAAGTGCTTGTGTGGTCCCGTTGTATAAAGGCAAGGATGATAAGTATGAATGTACTAGCTTTAGGGGTATAAGTATCTTGAGTGTTGTTAGTAAGGTGTATGGTAGAGTGTTAATTATGAGAATTAGAGAGGGTACAGAGGGAGTGATTGGTGATGAGCAGTGTGGCTTTAGGAGAGGGAGAGGATGCGTGGATCAGGTGTTTGCTGTGAGACAAGAATGTGAAAAGTATTTAGTGAAAGGCAAGGATGTGTTTTGGGCATTCATGGATTTAGAGAAAGCATATGATAGAACTGATAGGGAGGCTTTGTGGACTGTTTTAAGACTGTATGGACTTGATGGTAGGTTACTAAAAAGGGTGAAGAGTTTTTATGTAAATAGTAGAGAGTGTGTAAGAGTGGGAAATGCTGTGAGTGATTGGTTTCCTGTGAGAGTGGGGCTGCGGCAAGGATGTGTGATGTCGCCTTGGTTGTTTAATATTTATATGGATGGTGTTGTAAGGGAGGTGAATGCAAGAGTTTTAGGTGGAGGTCTGAGTCTGACGAATGTTGACGGTGGAGAGTGGAATCTGAGGCAGCTGCTGTTTGCAGATGATACTGCACTGGTGGCTGATTCAGAGGAGAGATTGAGACAGTTGGTAGGGGAGTTTGGAAGGGTGTGTGAAAGGAGGAAATTGAAAGTAAATGAGAATAAGAGTAAAGTGATGAAGTGTACGAGGTTGGTAGATGGTAGGGAGTTGCATATAGTTTTGAATGGTGAGTTGCTTGAGGAGGTAGAGTGTTTAAAATATTTAGGGTCACATGTTGCTGTGGATGGAAGAATAGATGCAGAACTGAAGTTTAGAATAAATGAAGTAGGAAAGGTGCTGAGAGGAACGAAAAAGGTGTTTAGATGTCGTTCGCTTAGAATGGATGTAAAGAGAAGGCTGTGTGAGGGTGTTGTGGTGCCGAGTGCATTATATGGGTCTGAAACATGGAATATGGGTTTAGCAGAGAGGAAAAGTTTGAATGTAATGGAGATGAGGTGTCTGAGGAGTATGTGTGGAGTGACGTGTATGGATCGAGTGCGAAATGATGAAGTGCGAAGGAGAACTGGAGTTGTTCGGGAGATGGCTGATAGAGTTGAGCAGAGGGTGTTGCGATGGTTTGGGCATATGGAGAGAATGGATAATGAGCGATTGGTGAAAAAGATAACTAGATCTGATGTGAGAGGTGTAAGGCTAAGAGGGAGACCACGAATAGGATGGATGGACAATGTGAAGAGAGTACTGGATGTGAGAGGGATGTCTGTTGAGCAAGAAACAGTGGTTGTGCGTGACAGAAATAAATGGAGAGAAATTGTGAATGAATAAATGATGATGCAGCCCTGAGGGGATATTCTCCCGCATTTGGTCTGATCTGCTAGTCAGGTCTGGTACGGGTAAGGGGATGGGTCTATTATGATATGGCAGGGGTAAACCAGCTCTGCTGTCGGGCTCTGCTGCGGATGTCACTGATTGCACTGCGAAGTTGACTCTTGTGCGGTGAGGATCTGTCCCTTCTCCTCTTTGGGGCTAAGATGCGAATGAATGTGTTTGAATGGATGAGTAAATGAGGAGCGTGTCGTCCTGTCTCGGCTACCTCTCTCTCCCTGGGGGAAGCAGCCTAGGTATATAGATCGATAGATAGATTTTTTGTTGCGATCTGCCTCTTTTGAGGTCTGGTTGTGCTACTTTTGGTCACAAGAATCTGGCAACCCTGGTCTTTATGATGATGATGGAAATATATTGATTAAGATTTTTTTTTTTTTTCACATTCATTTTGATGAATGTGGTAAATGGTTTGGCTGCAGAATCTACTTCACATACCTCCTGCAATTATATCCAGGAGTGAAAAATTAGGTTGGTGGCAGAAACATTATTATTCATCAGAATGACGAAGCTAATTAACAGCAACTTCATTACTATCCTAGTTGAGACATCGGACTTGAAACTGAACTTTGACGGCCATTGAGACTGTAAGAAATGCATAAGTAGAAACAAGTATGGAAAAGTAAAAAAATAGGCCATACCCCGTAGCAGATGATAATTGGATTTGATTTAATACTGTATCAGGTATTGTTACATATGAACATGAAGTATTTTCTAAACGAGGTGTGTTTGTTGTATCTGGAATATTACATTGCACATTGACATGAAAATTTTTGTGAAATTTTGTATTAGATAATTGTTCTCATAATTCTTTGGGGTCCGTCTGCTGAAGCCTCCAACAGACTCCAAAGCAAACACCGATGAACTGACCTGTATATAGGTAATTCATAGTTTCTTAAGTGTGCATAAACTTGAGGAATTTTTTTTAACACGATGTATAATTCTCTCAGCAATATTACACTGCGTCTCTTTTTTCAAAACATATACAAGTATAAAAACATGCATTAGACTATGACTTGTTTATGTACAGTACAGTAAACTCTCAATTATCCATCATCACAATTTCCAGCCCAAATCGATATCCAGTGCCGCTTTTGGTTCTATTAAAGCAATACCCAGAGTTTTTAAACAACATCCGGCATTGAAACGGGACGTAACCAGTGGTCCAGTGCAATAACTGGCATTGAGGGGTCTCAACCGGCTCGTAAGCGGTAGCCGACCAGCACCAAGGGAAATCCCCAAACTCGGAGCCAATGAAAACACCTGCTACATGCCAGCCAATCAGAAACTGTCATGGGGGTGGCTTGTCTGGCCCATGAAGTATACCCCCACTCTTTCATTCTTGCCTGTGGATGTCGTAGAGTCAATGTGTCTCTGCTCTCCCGCTCTTCTGACAATGTGGTCACAAAACCCTAGTGCTTTGACTAACTCTGTGGCATCCTATGTTCAAGCTACTGCACTGAATTGACAATACAGTACAGTGGCTTGAACACAGGATATGAGCACTGACAGGCAATACAATACAGTATTGTATTGCAAAGCTAGTTTTCTGTCAGAGCTCATGTCCTAGCACTCTATTGTGATTGTTAAACTACCCTGTGCTGTACTGTGTACGGTTCTGTTTACGAGTGTGAACCCCCGGTGCTGTTTCTCCCCAGCGATGCCAGCACTTGGTGACTACCTTCAATAGTACACTATGTAAAGTACTGTATTACTGTACTGTGTCATTACTGTTAATTTTATATGCTTAGTTTTCATCTTTCACCCATGGTAAAGTTTCTAGGATAGAGGGTCGAGACAGATAGAATCACAATATTGGGCTCAAATCTAAATGTTGTGACGGACATGCAAAATCCGGCGTTTCGTTTTCACTGGTGTTGGGCTTGGCTGAATTACAACGGATAACTGAGAGTTTGCTGTATTTCTTTCTGGTCAGTCTGTTGGGATGCCTCTGTGCTCCCCCTCAATGTCCCAGTATTACATCCTTAATCCAGTCCCAGAATGAAGGTCCCAGAAGGCTGGTTGGAGGCGACTGTGAAAACGAAAGCGTGTGATCAGACCTGTATTAAATGTTAGGGATGGAACAGGGGACGACTGTGAAAACAGCCCTTAGTGAAGTAGGAATGTTGATAGGCAGGTAGGAATACTTTGTGTGACGAGGAGGTAAGTAGGACAGTCTGTATGCTTGAAAGACGGATGGGGTGAGTGAAAGGTTAATACGAGTAGTTAGTACGTAGATAGGTATGTCGAACAGAAGACAATTTTATTTTTTAGTACGTTGGTAGATTGCAGTATGTTGCACGAGTAAGGGGATGACATGGATAGCTAGGTAAGTAGATAGGTTGGTAGGTAAAATTGGTAGGAACATGGACAGAAATAAAGATGGAACTAGGAGGGAGGAGAGAAGTTTTAGTATTAGTGTTAGGGAGAAAGGTGCCATGTGAAGGATTATATAATGTTAGTAGGTTGGCTAGTTGACATTTATTATCATTGGTGTTAACATGTTTACTACGATAGTTCTGACCTACGGGAATTCAGTCGATCAGCAGTTAAGAGAATAAAACAGAACTGGCAACGTCCTAGTAAAGTACAAATGGATACTGACTAATTCCATTGCTGAAGGCTTCTGAGATACAAATGAAATAGTATGAGGTATATATATATATATATATATATATATATATATATATATATATAACAGAACAGAGGAAGGAAAAACAAATGAACATAAAAAACTAATCCATACACCAGATTATTGGTGACCTCTGTTCATAAAGTATCTGTAACAGTTAAACTTGAACAGCTGTAGGTTGAAGTTTGGAGGGAAGCAACTCTGGGGAAGCGAGTTCCAGGGAGATGCAGTTCGGGGAATGAAAGAATTCTGATAGGCAGAAGTTGTGCAATATGGTAATGTGACAGTCCAGTCATGAGCGCCACCAGATGTCTGTGTGGCATAAAGGAAGGCATGGAGAGGTGGCACAATGGACACAACTTCCTCTAAGCATTTGCTGTAAAAATATCTGTAAAATAATGCAAGGGAGGCAACATTCCTTCTTACTTGCAGGGGAGGTAGTTAATTAGTATTAGCAGGGTTATTAATAATTCTAAAAGCTTTGTTCTGAATTTTGTCTAGTTGTCTTAATGTAAGCTCTCCACATCCATTCCACAAGGGTGAGAAGCATTCAAGCTGAGAGCGCACATGACTGTTATAAATTATAGGTAACTGCTCGTCAGTGAAGAAGTTACTGATTCTGTATAATAATCCAAGTTTCTTTGAGACAGTATTAGCAAGTGATCTGACATGAGAGGTCCAGCTGAGAGCATTGTTAAGTGAGACACCGAGAAGTTTAATACTTTTAGAGATGGGAATATTTGTAGCATTGAAAGTAATATACGAATCTGGTAATACCTGTCTGTTAGTAAATTGTATATATTTTGCTTTACTAGCCTCTGTGGTACAGTGGTAGAGTGTGAGTTTTCGTACATGGGAGAACGAGGGTTTGCGCCCTACCAGGGTAATAAACTTTAGGAGCGTTCTTCCGGCCACGTACTGCTTTGGCAGACATAAGGAATGCTGTGGTTGAATCAGTGTCGCGTATTATAAAGCATACTTGCACCCAGTCGGCTTCCGCTGGTCGATTGCACTTGGTGTACAGACTACACGCACATCCAAAGCCACTCCAACACTACAGTGACACTTACAAGCACTTCTCACCCTACATACAATCTCTACCAGACAGCCTAAGCCACTTGGTAGAGATACATAGGCCGTATTGTTCCCACTTCGATCGGGATAGGCCAGTCCTGCAGTGGACACTCAAACGGCTGATGATGATTTTTTATCTATATCTATCTATCTGTCTATATATATTTCTATATCTATATATCTCTCTCTCTCTATCTATCTATCTATATATAACATTCAAGTAGAATCATTCATTGCTTCCATGCACAGCAACCTGAATTACTTGGCCAGTTAAGAAGAAAAGAAAAGAGCTTACCGGGTACTTCCAAATATACATCCCCGAAGTTGTTGAGCTAAAATAGCCAGTGACTGTTTACTAATGAGTGTTCTCTTTGCACCGCATTGCTTTCGCGCTTATGGTGCTATTTCATTTCTTTCATGCCACTATTGGAGGTTTTCAGTTCTTTCTGAAGGTTGGATATTTTCAGTATGAAGTGAATGCAATTATTTCCGTTTGTTTCTTTTTTTTCTTTCTCTGCTACCCAATGACAATTATATTTACCTGTGGAGAGATTCCCTTCGTAGTAGAAAGGACTAAAGAAATCCCTTATCTTTTTTTCTTTTTTTTTAGTTACCAAAACTTATCAGAGGTGGCAGGTAGATGAGGTGGAATGTAGGTAATCGTAAGGCATATAAATAGGTAATATAAAGTAACTGAGGATGAAGAGAAGCAACGTAATTACAGTATGATAGGGTTAAGGTAGCTAGAGAGGCATATTAAGAACAGCAGTGAATTTGAGAATGAAGTAAATGACAAGGGAGATACTGAATGCGTTTCGTGTGGTAGGATATGAGGCTGCCAATGAACTGAGTGAGATTGGGAACATGAATGTAGGAAGGCGGATAGATGGGCAGGAAGGCCGATCAGATAATAATAATATTAATATCAATATTATGTCGATAAATGAAGGAGAAGGGGAGGGGGAATAGGAAGTTGAGAAGGGAGTGGGAAGACAACGGAAATAAAAAAAGAAGGACAAAATAAGAAGAGAAGGAGGAGGAGAAGAGGGGAGTCAAGAGAAGAGTGTTAGGTGAAAGAGAACTTGAAAGGGAACGCGAGTCATAGGAAAGGATCGAGATGGAACAGGAAAAAGGAGCAAATGTGGAGAGACAGAAGGCGAGGAGGACATAAGGGAGAGAGAAGAAAAAGGTGTGTTGAGGGAAGGAGATCATTGGTTTAGCATAGAATCATAAATATCGGCGTACTCATTTTCCTAGCTCGTTTTCTCTTCCGGTGTCTCCTTCATTTCCCCTTCTCCCTACTCCCTCTTCTAGCCGTCCCTTTCCCTTCTTCCCTCCTGCTTTCACTTCTTCCAGCATTCACACTATCCTTCCTTTTCCTTCCCTCTTCTACTTTCGCTTCCTCCTTCTTTCGGTCCCTTCTTCTCATCTTTCCTTTTTCCTTTTTTCCCTTCCTTTCCATCTTCCCTTCGCCTTTTCTCCTAACGTCCTTCACGCTTTCCCTCCCTTTTATGTCTCCTATCCCCAATTTCTAGTTCACTCCATTTTTCTCTCCAGTGTTCCTTTCTCCTCGCTTTCCCCATTTCCCTCTTTTTCCCTCCTTCCCTCTTCTCACCTGTCCTTGCTTGTTGTTTACTACATCACTTTCAACTTTTCCTCCAAGTTTTTCCCTTCACTCCTTCGCCCTACCCTCCTCCAGCTTCGACATTTCTTCTCTTCTTTACTTCCCTCTCCCACCCACCTTTGCATTTCCTTCCTCCAAGTTTCTCCTTCCATCAATTCTGTTTCTGTTCAACTTACTTCCCTCGCATTTCCTTCCTCCTCATCTCCCTCTTCTTCCCTTTCTCCTTCAAGCATTTTCCATAATGCCTCCCTCCTTCCCTTCAGTTCTTTCCCATTTCCTTCGTCTTCCGTTCTCTCTCTCTCTCTCTCTCTCTCTCTCTCTCTCTCTCTCTCTCTCTCTCTCTCTCTCATTAATCAATTAAGACAAAACTTCAGAAAGAAGCTTTGTTTCTTATGACGTAATGATACTGAAGGAGTCATGGGGATAAGGTGAGGAAGGGGTGGGGTAAGTGCGCTGTTGAACGTGTGTGTGTGTGTGTGTGTGTGTGTGTGTGTGTGTGTGTGTGTGTGTGTGTGTGTTTTAGAGAGAGAGAGAGAGAGTGAGTGCTATTCACATTAAAGAGGGCGAGGAGAGGCGTTGACGGGACAGAGAAGAAGATGATGAAGTGTAATATATATAATGAATAGAGGAAGTGAGAAGAAGTAATGGAGGGATAGAGGCAGGAGGGGAGGGGTGCGGCGGAGAGAAAGGGGAAACGGCATGGCGGAGCAGAAGGAAAGAACGTGAGAGTACATAGGAGTACGTTGCATGCACAGATAACAGGAGGCCTATTAGCCTATGTCGAGGATATCGGTTGTGAAAAACAGCTAATTCCTCTAAGATGTGACGAACGTGTAAGAGAAATGGATAGAATAGAGATGGGCTCTCCCTCACCCACCACACCATTGTGCAATTTGGTAGGAATAATACAGAAAAAGCATCATGTCTGATTGGATGAACAAACATGAAAATTATTATGGGAGATGCAGAAGAGAAACAGTTATGCTATGTAATCTCAAATCTACAAGTTTGTAAAGAAAGAGCATACTCTTACACAATGGCTGAAAGTCCTAATTATTAAGTAAATGTCTCACTGTCGTCGGCATATACTTCAAACTGGAAATAAATCACAGTTAGAGCCTTTTGCCTGGAAATACTCGTATTTGTAGAGCCAAACTTAAGGCATATCAATAGTTTTATCATTCACTAGTGTTTTATGTAGTTTATGTCATTGCTCTACTTCTCGAATATTAATTTTTTATCAGTGTTGCATGTCTTGGTTTTGACTTTCCATTATTCTAGTCAAAATGCCATTCAGTATTTCCATTAAATTATCATACAGTACATGACTGAATGTTTTATGAGTTTCAGTACTTACTCGTACATATCCTGGGCATTTTTTTAAAGGATAAAAAAAACTTATTTCAGTTGCTCTTCCAAGGGTAAATTTCGCAGTGATCGGATCACTTTTGTGGCTCCGAAGTACACTCTTTTGAGTCTTCATTCATAATAAGGTCTGGAACCAGTGATGCACACAATATTCCAAGTGTGGCCTACCTTTATGATTTATTTCCCTTATGATGAAGCAGAGTATATTGTTTGCTTGTTACTCGCTGGGATACAGTGTTTTGAGCTTCTGAGGTCTTAACCCCTAAGCACCGGTTGATGTGTTATACCATCACAATTTGGGGTGAGGAACAAGGCCGGTTGACTGGTATAGCCGCTAGCGTCTTCCCGCCACCCTTTGAACCAGCAATCGTTTTCTATGACAACCATAGGTTTGGTAGGTACCCAAGGTACCCCACTGGCGAATGGATCAGTCTGTACACAGGACTGGTAGAGTGTAGAGTAATGTCTTCCTTATCCTTCTCGTCCGATTCCACTCCCCCATGCGCAGGGCCAATTGCATCATTGACCCCCGGGAAAGTTCTGCCCTTACCGCTGGGGAAAGGGCTCAGTGACAGAGCAGGTGTGTGGGAAATTGTAAGTAACAAACAGGTATTCACAAGTGTGTGTGTGTGTGTGTGTGTGTGTGTGTGTGTGTGTGTGTGTGTGTGTGTGTGTGTGTTTCTACATAAGTGAAATGTAAGATATATAAGTTATATCTAGTAAGTCAAAAAGTAACAAAGACAGAAATTAAGTCATGTAAAAATGGCGGTCAGAGCACAAGAGCAGCGTATAAGGCCATAAAGGAGTTAACTGGGACTGAAAAGAGAAGGAAGGAAATACCTGTACGAGATAAAAATGGTAACTTGATAACTAAAGATTTGGATATAATAGGAAGGTGGAAAGAGCATTTTGAATCTGCTCTAAATAGACCAATCCCAGCTGAAGAGCACATTTTGCCAGCCGAGAGAGATTTGCAGATACAAACAGGGGATATAACCTTGGAAGAGGTGGCAAAATCTATTAAGGAATTAAAGAATTTTAAGGTCCCAGGGAAGGATGGAATATTTCCTGAAATGCTTACGGTGGAAAATGGTGAGTTGATGAATGTGCTTTTGAAACTTTTTAATGTGGCTTGGGATAATGGTGGAATTCCAGAAGAGTGGAAAATGGAGTGATTATAAAAATACCCCAAAAGGGAGATTTAAGTATGTGTGGAAATTGGAGGGGGATAACTTTGACACCCGTAGTTGTAAAAGTTTTTTCCAAAATCTTGTTGAACAGAAGAGAGCCAGTAATCGAAAAAATTTTCAGAGAAGAACAAGCGGAATCTAGAAAGGGTCGAGGTTGTAATGATCAGATTTTTATTGTATGGCATCTAATGCAACAAGCTAATGAGATGAAAATGCCACTTAGTATGTGTTTTGTGGATTTTGAAAAGGTGTTTGATATTGTTTCACGTGGAGCTATGTTGAAAATTATGAGATCCTATGGTATACCAGAAAAGTTTGTAAATATTACTAGAAGCCTGCATGAAGGTACTTCTTGTAAGGTAATGGTGGGTGGTTCTTTGTGTGATGCATTTGAAGTTAGGTCAGGAGTGATTCAAGGAGTTCTTTCACCTTTGCTGTTTGTTTTGGTTATGGATTATGTTATGAGAGAGGTTGCAAGGAGAACAGGTGCAGGAATTAACTGGAAAGAAAATAAGCTGATGGATTTGGACTATGCTGATGATATTGTACTGATCTGGGGAAGTATTTACGAGATGTAGAGGGTGGTTAATTGTCTGGTGGAGGAAGGAGAAAAAGTGGGATTGGTAATAAATTGTGGAAAGCCTGACACTATTAATATGAACGTGGAGAACCAAAACGATTGTGTAACTGGGAATAATGTGGTGAAGAATGTACAGCAGACATTTTAAATATCTGGGAACGATTGTATCATCTAAAGGATCATTAAACAATGAAACTGAGGAGAGGATTAGACAGGCTTGGCGAGCTGTTGGAATGTTGAAATCTGTTTGGAATAATATTATGCTTTTGGTACAAGTCCATGGTTAGACCAATTTTAATTTATGGGGATGAGTCATGGTACAGTACAATTGCAACAGATCAGACAGTATTAGGATTTGTGAATACAATACTGAGAAGGATTTTTGATGCATAGTGGCAAGACAGAGTTACAAATGAAAGAGTAAGGGATATTATGAGAGTGGAACCAGTTGATGAATATGTGAGACTGTCTCGCTGTAAATGGCTGGGGTACATGTATAGAAAAGATGGTAGTTCAATACAGGATGTGCCGGAGTAGACTGCTAGAGGAAGAGGAGGCAGAGGTAGGCCGAGGGAAATCTGGTTGAGGACAATGTACAGAGAAGCAAGAGAGGAGTGTTGGTGGAACCTGAAGGAGATGGCAAGAGACAAATATTGGTGGAGAGAGTTCATCGAGGCCCTATGCATCCCGTGGGGTGACACAGGAAATGACTGATTGATTGATTGTCATGAAATAAGTGTTTTATAATCGGTTTTACAAGTGCATTGCAATACGTGTTACTGTTCATGGATATTTGTGGAACAATGATTGAAAATACCTTGAGTAACCCTAACTGCTACACGAAAGAAAACAGGGAATGCTTGGAGGAGAAAGAAAATCACCTGGTTGGCTGTAACTAATATCTTATCCCTCGTTGCTTAGAACATAATGGTGTATGTGTGAGAATTAGCGTACTTGTGATGTGAAGCACAAAAAATGTTAGTTGTGTATAACATTAGTAATATTTTCATGATGCCCCTGTTTAGCCCAAATTGGTCACAATTTTCGTACAAATATTTACCTCGTACTCAACCATACTGCATAAACAGCCACAGCATTTACTTCTCAAAGTGCAGTTGCCCATAACAGTGATGTCAAGTGAAAATACAGAAAATGATTATTATTGATGCAAGACGTGAGTACAGAAAATCAAAGAGCTATTCTTTTCCCACACACCTACGGGGCATAGTGGCGCTATGAAACGGGTGGAAAGCCCTATGGGAGCCACATGAGCTGGGTAATGATTTATCCTTACAACGGTGAGTAAGGAAAAATTGAAGACTGAGTGGAAAAATCCGGGGTTTTCAAAGGAAAGCCGGGCAGTGTTACAATAATGACTCCGGTCAATGCTCCTAGTGTTAGCCAGAGTCTAAGGCGCGCTCACTCAGGCAAGCCCCCCAAAACACGGCAAACCAGTAATCTTTAACTTATCCTTTCTCATCAACAGGACCACCCGGAGACTTGGAGATACTTTCATTTGAAAGAGGACTAGTTGGTGAGTCTTATGTATCTTTAATCTCTATTATAATCTGGCAGATATTAGGGTTTGAACTTAAGGTACTTTTCCCAAAATCATAGAAATCCCCTGCAGGGAGGAGTGGGCGACTTCACATAACCTCCGGTGTGTGAGGGTTATTATAGTCATAACTTAATATGTAATTGTTATAGGCATCACAGCACAATATGTAACACTAACACAATATATAATAGACAGGTAGATATGTCTAGAGCATCAGGAAGGGAATCACACAGCATCCCCAGGTTCTAGACAACCAAGAATGAATGAAGTATGTCAAACACACTCATGGAGGTCAGTTAGCTCATGTGTCGGAAGTGTGCCATACATTACAAACACACACACACACACACACACACACACACACACACACACACACACACACACACACACACACACACACACACACGCACACATGTCATCCAGCCGGAATTCAGGCCATAATATATACCAGATATCAGGTGTATAGAGGGCCAGAAGGAAATTGGGAGACATTACAGATGGGATGGGAGATTGGTAGGAGGTAGGAGATTGGAGAGAAGAGATTAGCTCTTACAATCAGTGAAGTCACGTCACTCCGTCCATCGCAGGGATAGGCAGTGAAACAATATAACTGAATAATATATCTGTGTCACAGTATACCTGTGTCACAGTAAACCACCCCCCAGAGTGTTTATATGTCACCTTCACCTACAAAACAATCTCCACACTTTATATAGGTAGCTGCCCACATTACCGGTGACAGAGGTGCCTCACTAGTCTACAAACTCCAGAGCTACAGTACATTTGGCAGCGGAAGAAATCTACGATACTCTACGATACCGACATCGGTGGCAATGATCCGCTTCAATATCCATTTTATTACCACTGGTGGCACCTATCTACCTAGCCACCTACGTATCTACCAATCTACCTATCAGTATCAGATGTTGCTTAATTCTCCATGAAGGAATTAAGGAAGAGCCACCAACCTTGGTGGATTTATAGACTAGGATGACCTAAGGTGGTAAACATAAGATCAGTGACCTTGGCTTCAAGGTCCCTCTGTAGCTCGGCTTCTAGTAGCCAATGACTGTGGGAAGTTTGTTCTTTATCAAAATTGTCCTTGGACAGTTTTGCAATGTTCTAGCTATTTATTATTATTATTATTATTATTATTATTATTATTATTATCATTATTATTATAACTTTCATTGCTCTTATTACTGATACCATAGGCCGACACATGCAAGCATGTTGGAGCCTTTAAAAACGAAACGAAACGAAACGATTATCATTCATGTACGATACTAAGTTTTTTAAGAGTTATGTGCATTTATTTTTCCTTCGTGTCATAGCAACAACTGCATAATGATGTGTTTTTGCTGCGATCGAGTCGCTTCTCGTTGGGTGGAAGGAAAGAAAGAGGGAAGGAGAAACATGCTATCAGATGCAGAAACAAGAGATGCCATACTTTCCTCAAAAGATGCCGACCTTCCACAAAGCTTACACGCATTTGGGCACGTTTTTCACTGAAGTCTCTTCATTAAACATATTTATTACATATTACTGTCTCTATGTATTATGTAGTGTGTTATGATATTTTAGTGCCTTGACAATGTTGCGGAGTGACTGTGAAATAAGTGAGCGTTAGAAATAGAGGAGGATAGCAGTTTTAAAATATAGAGGCTATTTTAACAACGGTTAATAACAACGGTTGAGAATAAGACATTCGTTATACTTCCACACCACACACTATCCCAGCTATACCCCAACTACCACTCCCCTCCCCCTCACACACACACCATCCACAGCCATAGCTACCTACCACACGACACAATGCGAAGCCATCTTTAGTCTGATTATACGGAAGTGGGAATGGCATATGATCATACATAGAATACTAACTTCAACCTTTTGTGTTTAAAGACTGAAAGTGTGAACTAAGGGAGGCAAACTAGGAATGTATAATATGTGTGATAAAGAGCTACATGGTATAGCGTTTAAAAGAAGAAAACCTATTCCATTCACAAAAATGGTGGTCCTAATAATGACAGGTTCGAGGTCTGCATTTCAAGGAGATACGTTGGTATAGAGTAGGTTATAATTCTATTAAATATAGAATGCATATCATAATACCCCGGACACTCTGGTTTTTGTTGTCAGTATACCCGAATG
Organism: Coenobita brevimanus; assembly: GCF_032717465.1. Lineage (NCBI taxonomy): Eukaryota > Metazoa > Arthropoda > Malacostraca > Decapoda > Coenobitidae > Coenobita > Coenobita brevimanus. The sequence goes on from NC_136956.1 coordinate 17,639,217, forward strand.
TGTTCCAGTCCATACATTCAAGTAATGGTGTGATCATGTACAGTAGTTCTAAAGTAGTGCCAAAATGAGTGAAAGAAATGTCATCACGTAATAACAACACTTGAGCAAGGCAGTACACAACAGCAGGATCTGAGAGGACAGTTGAATTTCAGGGAACGAACTTTCTAGCTCACGTCCAGAATCGGATGTGTAATATGTATGAGCATCACTCTGGAGACAATTTTATAACCTCACAGTCCCTCTAAGTTACTGGTTGATGTTTTAATTGCGTGTGTGTGTGTGTGTGTGTGTGTGTGTGTGTGTGTGTGTGTGTGTGTGTGTGAGAGAGAGAGAGAGAGAGAGAGAGAGAGAGCATTAGTTTGTTTTTTTAAAGACGAGAGGGCGAATCAGATTTACAGTAGGTCGTTAGGTGGGAATTATCTAGGTAGGTAAACATTGAGAAGGCAAAAAAAGGAGTGTGTATTGTTGTGAGTAAAAGATGGAAGAAGAACATAAGAGAGTATGGATCACTTGGCTCAAGGATTGTGTGGGTAAGATTGAAAGTTGGAACACAAATGTGGGCGATTGTGTGTGTGTATGCGCCAAAGCAAGATCGTGGAAGCACAGTGAGAGAAGAGTTCTGGACAAATGTGGACGTGTGCATGGAAAAGTTTGGAAGGAATGAGAGTGTTTTTGATTGGTGATATGAATGGTAAAGTAGGAAATATGAAGATGGATGGAATAGTTGGTGAGCGGGGTGTGCCTGCGGAGGTAGATGAGAATGGCAGTGTGTTAGTGGACATTTGTGCCCGGAGAGGGTTGGTGATAACCAATACCCTCTTCAGGCACAAAATGATCCATAGGTATACATGGCGAGTGATGAGAGGGGTGGGTGGTGAAGTGAATGAAAGGGAAAGCAATGATTGATTATGTGTGTGTGGATGAAAGGATGCAAAGATGTGTAATGGATGCAAGAGCTTATAGAGGCTGGGGGAGTGGACTTTCTGACCTCCACTTGGTGGTGGCCAGAATCAAGATCCAAGTGAGATGGAGAAATAGAAGAAGGGAAGGGCGGGAGGAAGGAGTGGTTGCAAGGAGAGTGGAAAGGTTACAAGAGGTTGAGAAAAAGGCAGAATATAAGACAGAAGTAGAGGAACGATTGGGTAAATATGAATTGGAGCAGATAGGGGACGTGGAAGGTGTGCGCAAGATATTAACAGATGAAATATGTGCAGCATGTGATGTGGTGTGTGGGATGATGAGAAGACGGAAGGGGGTGCAAGGAACAGCATGGTGAAATGAAGAGGTGAGACATGCTGTGGCACAAAAGAAGAAAGCATAGAATGATTGGATGAGAAATAGGGGCGTGGAAGAAACTGAGAGGAGGAACAGAGTGTTATATGTAGAAAGGAAGAGAGAGAGGTGAAAAGATTAGTAAGAGAGAGTAAAAAGAGAGTGGTTGAGGAATTTGGAAGAAATTTGAGTGTAAAGTGGAGGGACTGTAAGAAAATGTTCTGGAAAGAGGTGAAGAGAGTTAGACAGGGTGGCAGTGAGGTTAGTAGAGGAGTGAAAGATAAAAACGATAGATTACTAGTGGAGAAGGGAGAAAAAGTGAGCAGATTGAGAGAACACTTTAAGGAATTGTTGAACATAGAGAATGAGAGAAATGCGAGTATAAGTGGCTGGAGAATGGCTGGGAGAAGGAGAGAGGTGAGAAGACAGGAAGAAATCAGTATGATAGAAGTTGTGGAAGCAATGAAGAAAGTCAAATTGGGGAAAGCCCCAGGAATTGATGGAGTGTGTGGTGAAATGCTGATGCATGGGGGAGAGTGAGTAGTAGAATGGATGTGGAAGATGTGCAGATTGGCCTGGGAGGATGGTAGAGTCCCGGAGGATTGGAGGTCAGGTAATTATTCCCTTGTACAAAGGAAAAGGGGAAAAAGAAGTGTGTGGTAATCATAGGGGCATTTGTCTTCTTACTGTAATAGGAAAAGTGCATGGTAAGATACGTATTGACAGAGTTAGGGAAATAACAGAAGAACTTGTTGGAGAACAGGGAGGCTTTAGGAAGGGAAGAGGTTGTGTAGACCAGATATTCATTCTTAGGTCTTTAGTGGAAAAGTTTCTAGAGGAGGGAAAGAAGTTGTGTGTGGCCCTCATGGATTTGGAGAAAGGATATGACAGGGTGGATAGACAAGGATTGTGGAATGTATTAAGAATATATATAGTAGATGGGAAGTTGCTGAATGCTGAGAAGAGTATGTATGATGGTGCTAAGGCTGCAGTGCGTGTAGATGGTGACCTGAGTGAATTTTTCTCTTTGCAGGTTGGGTTGAAACAGGGATGTGTTATGTCTCCATGGTTGTTCAATCTGCACATGGATGGGGTAATAAAAGAGATACAAGGTAGGGCAGTGGATGTTGGAGTGGCCCTAGTGAGAGAGGGTAGTGTTTGGAAACTCCCTGTACTGTTGTTTGCAGATGATACTGTGTTGTTGAGTGAAGACGAAGGGAAGCTGCAAGGCTTCGTCAATGAGTTTGGGAGAATGTGTAAGAAATGGAATATAAAGGTGAATTTAGGGAAGAGTAAAGTGATGGTCTTTGAGAGAGGTGAAGTCAGTGAATGTACAGCGAGGTTGGATGGTGAGGAATTGGAAAATGTGAGTACGTTTAAGTACTTGGGGAGTGTGATGAGTAAGGATGGAAGTTTGGAGGGTGAAGTGCTTGAAAGGGTGCAGCAAGGAAGAAAGATTGCTGGTTCCTTGAAAGCAGTGATAAGAAACAGGGAAGTGAGCATGGAAGTGAAGAAGTTACTACATGACAGTATTGTGATACCAGCTCTAACGTATTGAAGTGAAGCTTGGGCGTTGTTGGAACAACACAAGTGAAGAGTGAGAGCAGTGGAAATGAGTTATTTAAGACGAGCCTGTGGAGTTACATGGAGAGACAGGCCGACAAATGAGGATATAAAGGAGCATTGTGGTGTGGATGTGGATGTGATAGTAAGCGTTAGGAGGAACATACTGAGATGGTTTGGCCATGTGAAGAGGATGGAGGGTGAGAGACTGACGAGGAGAGTGTATGTGAGTAAGGTGGAGGGGGGGAGAGGGAGGGGGAGGCAGAGGATGAGATGGAGGAATGAGGTGGAGAGGTATACGAGAGAGAGGGATGTGAGTTGGGAGGACAGGGGGACGTGGAGGCGATTTGTTTGTGGCCACCCCGTACAGGATTAAGGCGTCTGGCAATAGATAGATAGATATATAGTAAACACTGACGTTCCAGTAGATATCTCAAAGTTTAAAACGTGTTCTTATTTTGTCCTGGGGGAACGAAGTGTTTGTTATATTTTACCATATTACTTTAGCCATCGTGCTTAATGCACATACGACTCCGCCAACAGCAGATGCCTGTTTCCTCTCATTTCTGGGATTAAGCTAGACCTTTGTTTAGTTATAGCTATTCACAGATCAGCCGGAAGCCCAAGAATCTAACTCTGACCATCTCATACCTTATCTCCAAGCACAGCAACTTGAGTAATTGAACCAGTACAAGAGCAGAGTGCACAAGTAAATGTACAGTACGTCCCGGCATCTGTTGAGGTTTGTATTACAGCTAGTGACTGTTTTCAGAGAAGGGTCCTAAGCACCGCATCACACTCGCTCTTCATTCGTGCTACTACTGGATGTTTTCAAACCTTTTTAATGGAAGGATACATTTTCTTGGGATAGGAATACAATTCCCTCTCTGTCTCTATCTGTGTGTGTGTGTGTGTGTGTGTGTGTGTGTGTGTGTGTGTGTGTGTGTGTGTGTGTGTGTGTCTCTCACTGCTTGTGTGTGTGTGTGTGTGTGTGTGTGTGTGTGTGTGTGTGTGTGTGTGTGTGTGTGTGTGTGTGTGCGCGCGTGCGCGTGTGTGTGAGGGGAGGGGGGGTTGCTACCAACATACGATGTTACTTTGTATCATCCAAATGCCCTTTGTTGGAAAAGTGGAGTAACGATTGTTACGGAACAGAGAAAGATAACGTACACTTTAAGTGAGAATACTAAGAGTCACTACTGTCCCGTAAAGTTCCAGGTTCAAAACAAAAGAGTTAGGTAAAATTACAAGTTAAAGTTTAATGCTCAAACTAACAACAAAACATTCAGGACTCATAAGGATAATGTAATGGCAAATAAACAGGTTAAATATATGGTTAACTGCAATAGCCTCTAGTAACACGAAATTAGCAAGAGTAAATTTATCTAAGTCAGCCCTGATAAAATGAAAATACACCAGGTAATGCTCAGTTAATGCAAGATAAATTATTACAGATACAAACTATTATCAAAAATGACTGACATAAAACCCAACACCAACCAAAAACCTCACTAGGCCTAAGAATTAAGCTTATGTTACACAGTACAAGAAAAAATACAACAGTTATACTCAAATTACACACAGCTGCTAGATGTTTGGAGATTTCTTGAGCACTCACAATAATAATATCTGTACAGGGGAGGACAGAGATGTGAACAAAATGAGGAGCAGATCTAAGTGGCAATGATGCAGAGACTGAGCTCATTATATAGGGGCCGGCAGAGCTTGATACAACTTGTAAGAAGGACGCGCAAATGAAGCCATGGGGACAAAGAGTTGACAATCCTGCTCTGAACTCCAGAAATGACGACTTACTCTACTATAACGGTAGAAGGGGCGAACTGAGGCAGAACACGCTCGTGATCAAACATGCAGCATACTGTGCGTTAAAATTACACAAAGGATGATGAAATCATAGGCTATGTAACACCTCCCCACAAAGAAAAAGAAATTTACAAAGGAAATTTCTTATTACTCTAAAACAATCTGTCTAAAGTCTAGATAAGCAATCTGCAATAACATTTTCTTTCCCCTTGACATGTTGTATGTCTAATGAATACTCCTGAAGAAGTAGACTCCATCTTGTCAATCTCTGATTTTTATCTTTAAACTTACTAAGGAATTTCAGTGGGTTGTGATCGGTAAAAATGACTATGGGGTCAAAACCAGAACACAAATAAAATGAAAACTGCTGTAAACCCAAAATCAAGGCCAAAAGCTCTTTCTCAATAGTGGAGTAGTTCTTTTGAGGTGGAGTGAACTTCTTACTGTAATAAGATACAGGATGTTCAATACCCTGATCATCCTCTTGCAGCAAAACAGCCCCAGCTCCTGTATCACTGGCATCAACAGCCATCTTAAAAGGCTTAGCAAAATTTGGAGTAGCGAGCACTGGCTGACTTAATAGAATAGCTTTAAGTTTGTTGAAAGAGGATTCACAGTTATCGGTCCAGACAAATTTAACTCCCTTTTTCAGTAGGTCTGTAAGTGGTGATACAAGAATTGAAAAGTTAAGAACAAATCTCCTGTAATAACCTACCATTCCCAAAAATCTTTGTAGCTCTTTCCTACTTTTAGGACTGGGAAGATCACTTATAACCTGAACCTTAGCTCCTGGTGGTGCAACATGTCCATCACCAATTACATACCCAAGGTACTGAACTTTAGCTTGACCAAACTCACACTTTGATAAATTAGCTACAAGATTAGCCTGAACTAAACGGTCAAGAAATTTACTGACATGGCATAGATGATCTTTCCAGTTGTCACTGAAGATTAATACATCATCAATATAAACAACACACCCTGCCAAACCCTCTGTTACAACATTCATGAGCTTGTGAAAGTGGCTGGTGCATTCTTCATACCATATGGCATTACCGAACATGCAAAAGCCTTCCTAGTGTTACGAAACATGAGATCTCCCTAGCACGTTCAGTCATAGGTACTTGCCAGTATCCCTTTAACAAATCAAACTTACTTATGTACCTAGCCTTTCCGATCTTGTCTATGCAATCTTCCACACGAGGGAGAGGGTAAATGTCTGTTTTAGTTATCTGATTAACACGTCTGTAGTCGATGCAAAGCCTCTGTGACCCACCTGGCTTAGGGACTAGAGTGACAGGAGAACTCCACTCGCTCTGACAGGGCTCAGTCATCTTGTGGTCCAACAGGTAGCCAAGCTCCTTCTGGATGAGAGGAACTTTCACTGGGTTCACACGGTAAGCAGGCAGTTTAATTGGCTTTGCGTCTCCAACATCGACATCATGCATCAACACAGTAGTTCTTCCTGGAGTGGCACGGAACACTTGCGGGTACTCCTGCAGTAATGCCGAAAACTCCTGCCTTTCCTCGGGAGGTAGATGAGAAAGCTTAGTCTGGAGATAATTCATGATATCAGGATTCTTCCCCAAACTATCACTCAGGCTCATACTGCATGGGAGAGCTTCACTTGCAGACTCGGGTGGAACAGCTACAGTGCAGACTGGATTATTTTCATCCCGCCTGCGATATAACTTTAGCATGTTGATGTGACATAGTTGCTTGCTCTTTCTACGATCTGGTGGGGCGATGACATAGTTGACATCACTGAGTTTCTTCTCCACGAAATAAGGACCACTAAACTTGGGTTGAAGAGGTTGCCCATGAACTGGTAGCAGAATCAAAACCTGATCTCCTGGCTGAAAGTGGCGTAACCTGGACTTCTTATCATACCAAGTCTTCATCTTCTCCTGAGCAGCTCCTAAATTCTCTCTCGCCAGCTGTAAAGCAGTGGACAGCCGTTCTTTGAACTTCATCACATACTCCAGCAGGTTGACGTCATCTTCCTCCGACAGCCAGCATTCCTTGAGTAACTTAAGGGGTCCTCTTACTTCATGGCCAAACAGTAGTTCAAAAGGTGAGAAGCCCAGTGATTCATTTGGAGATTCTCTTGCGGCAAATACAACAAATGGAAGACCTTTGTCCCAGTCTTTCTGATGTTCCAAACAGTATTTCTTGAGCATCGATTTAAGTGTTTGATGATATCTCTCCAACGCTCCTTGGGTCTGGGGATGGTAAGCTGAAGACGTGATCTGGGTGATGCCCAACTCTTTCAGAGACTGCTTGAAAACATTTGACATGAAATTACTTCCCCGGTCTGACTGTACCTCCTTGGGCAGACCAAACTTTGTGAAGAACCCTAGCATTTCCTTAACCACGTTCTTTGCTGAGATATTTCTAAGTGGAATGGCTTCAGGATAACGAGTAGCCATATCAATCAGGGTCAACACATAAGAAAATCCTGAAGAAGTCTTAGGAAGAGGGCCCACAATATCCACCAACACACGGGTGAAAGGCGCCTCAAAAGGAGGAATGGGAACTAGAGGTGCAACCTTTTCGGTCTGATTACACTTCCCCACAACTTGACAGGTGTGACAAGACTTACAATACCAGGAAACATCCCTGAAGATACCTGGCCAGAAGTGTTTCAAAATGCGTTCCACAGTCTTCCTCACTCCAAGGTGTCCTGCCAAACTGGTATCATGAGCCACTCTAATGATATCCTGCCTACAAACACGAGGGATGACAACTTGATGTACAACCTCCCATTCACAGTCTGCTGATGCTGTTGGGGGTCTCCACTTCCTCATACGTACTCCTGACTTTACATAATAACAAGTAGAAGCACCGGCTGACTCTTCTTCACTGAAAGCAGAGTTAGCTAGACCTTTCAACTCAGGGTCAGCAACCTGCAACTCAACCAACTCTTGACGAGACAAATTATCAACACTACGGGGTACTGCCTGATCTGGTGAGTGGTCCAAATTAGCAAGAAACGTGTCAGCTAGGATAACATCATCATCATCATTATCCTCTAAATCACCAGTAACTTGAGACTTAGCCCTAGTGACAGCACATGCAGGGAACACATCAAGGATATCACAATCCTGGGTCGCAGCCACTGGCTCACTAGACAACTGAGGAGCTGGACACACTTGACTTCCACCAATATCATTTCCAAGTAAGAAAGTTACACCTGACATTGGGAGTGTCTGAACCAACCCAACCATAACGGAACCATTAACAAAACCAGACTCTAAATTCACTCTGCACAGAGGGACAGAGAAGTAATTATTCCCTACACCTTGTGAGATTACAGTTTCATCAGAGGAATTAACATTAGAGCCTAGAACACTGGTCAGCATAAGGGATTGGCAAGCACCTGTATCACGATATATTTTAACTGATTTCCTGTCATTACTGTCCAGAGGACTGACAAAACCATCGGACAGGAAATTAGCACATGAACTCTTGAGAGTGTCACCCACATTACTGTTCAAAAGAGGAGCTCCATCATGAGAATTTAAGTTACCCCTCAAAGCAGGTTTAGTTAACTCAGTTGAAGAATTCTGGGAACTCTCAAGAGTGGACACTAGACCAATTGACTGAATATTCAAAGACTCCTTTTTGTTCACATCACGCTGTCTCCTGAAACATCTCTCCGTAGTATGACCAAGCTTACTACAATAAGTACATTTACTTTTCTGAAATCTAGAGGTGAAGCTGGTATTTACTTCTTGAGAAACATCATCCTTATTCTCTTTCCTGTTACCTGTACTCTGAGTAGAGGCAACGTACTTACTCTCAGCTTTCCCTTTTTCTCTAGAATATCTCTTGTGAGTGAGAACATACTCATCAGCTAAAACTGCAGCATCAGACAAATTATCTATTCTTTTCTCATCAAGATATAGGCTTACATCTTTACTAATACACCTTTTGAAGTCCTCCAGCAAAATCATCTGCTTAAATTTGTCAAAATCAGAATCCACATTCTTAGAATTTAACCACTGCTCTAACAGATCTTCTTTGATTTTTGCATACTCAACATGGGATTGCTTATCTTGCTTGTAAGTTGTCCTAAATTTTACTCTATAAGCTTCAGGAACAAGCTCATAGGCCTTAAGAATCAAGCTCTTAACTACATCATAATTATCACATTGATCCTGAGGCATAGATGCATAAGTTACTTGAGCTCTACAGGTGAGAACAGTTTGAAGGAGTACTGGCCAATACTTTTTGGGCCAATTAAAACCTGTAGCTACCCTCTCAAACAACTGAAAATACTTTGTTAAATCAGATTCATTAAAAGGAGGGACAAGTTTAACATTTTTAGCCACATCAAAATCATCAGAGCTAGATGATCCTGTTCCACCTTGTTTCATGCGATACTCATGGTCTGCCTGAATCCTAGCAATTTCAACTTGTGCCTCAGCCTCTTTAGAACGGGCCTGAAATTCAGCCTCCTTAGCACGAGACTCCTGCAGGGCTAGCTGTAACTTAGCTAATTCAATCTGCGTTTGCTCATTTCGAGGAGTTACATTAAACAAGCTTTCATTAATCATGTCAACAATTTGATCTTTAGAATGATGAGAGCGAACAGCAATTCCCAATTGTTGAGCAACAAGCTTAAGTTCATTCTTTGTTCTGTTTTCTACATCACACACTGTTTGTACATTTGACAAAAATCTTTGGCTTCATCAAGTGTAGTAATAGTAGACATCATAAATAAGTAACAGTCACAAAATATCGAGCAATATCCTTATGATAATATCCTGAATATCCTGATAAGAGGTCGCCAAATTTATGTTACGGAACAGAGAAAGATAACGTACACTTTAAGTGAGAATACTAAGAGTCACTACTGTCCCGTAAAGTTCCAGGTTCAAACCAAAAGAGTTAGGTAAAATTACAAGTTAAAGTTTAATGCTCAAACTAACAACAAAACATTCAGGACTCATAAGGATAATGTAATGGCAAATAAACAGGTTAAATATATGGTTAACTGCAATAGCCTCTAGTAACACGAAATTAGCAAGAGTAAATTTATCTAAGTCAGCCCTGATAAAATGAAAATACACCAGGTTAATGCAAGATAAATTATTACAGATACAAACTATTATCAAAAATGACTGACATAAAACCCAACACCAACCAAAAACCTCACTAGGCCTAAGAATTAACCTTATGCTACACAGTACAAGAAAAAATACAACAGTTATACTCAAATTACACACAGCTGCTAGATGTTTGGAGATTTCTTGAGCACTCACAATAATAATATCTGTACAGGGGAGGACAGAGATGTGAACAAAATGAGGAGCAGATCTAAGTGGCAAAGATGCAGAGACTGAGCTCATTATATAGGGGCCGGCAGAGCTTGATACAACTTGTAAGGAGGACGCGCAAATGAAGCCATGGGGACAAAGAGTTGACAATCCTGCTCTGAACTCCAGAAATGACGACTTACTCTACTATAACGGTAGAAGGGGGGAACTGAGGCAGAACACGCTCGTGATCAAACATGCAGCATACTGTGCGTTAAAATTACACAAAGGATGATGAAATCATAGGCTATGTAACACGATGTACATCAAAAAAATTTTGTGCATGGAAAATTTTCCGAGTAATTTGAGGTAATAAGTAGATATGCTTGTAAGTTGGTAGTTATTAGGAACGAAAATACGAAAAGTTTTTATGTATGTAAATATGGACGGATAGAAGGAAGGTAGTTACGGAGGCAGTAGGGCAGGAAGGAAAACATGTTAACAGCAGTAAAGGTTTGAGGAGGTATTAAAAGATAGAAAGGAGAATATGAGTTCTCAAGAAGGAAGTAAAGAAGTAAGAAAACACTGAAAGGAGATAATGAGATTCGTGTGGTAGAAGACGAGGTTCCCATTGTAAAATTGAGGATGGAAGCAGGAATAAAGGAAAGTGGGCAGTTGATAACAAAGGTAGGCAAGATTGAAATAATATTGACCTCGTTACTAAACCGCCAAGTGAAGGATCAGAGATGAATGGGGGGAGGGCAGAAGGGAGGGAGAAGGGAAACGTGTGGGAAAAATGAAACGGAGAGAGAAAGAATATGTGAGAAGGAGGAGAAGAGAGATAGTAATCAATGTAAGAAAGGAGGAATGTAAAGAGGAAGGAAACGAGAGTATGAGGACAGGAGTAAGAAGTAAGAAGAAGAAAAAAAAATGCAAATCGGGAGAGAAAGATGGGAAGGTTAGGAGGTGGAGAGAAGAGGAAGGTAAGTGGAGGGAGGGAGATCATTGTTTTAGCATACAGTCGTAAATATCGGTGGAATCATTTACCTCGATCGTTTCCTCTTCCGGTGTCTCCTTCATTTCTTATATTCCTCCATCGTCTTCGCGCCTTCCCTCCTTCCCACCTTCTTTCCCTTCTTCGTCCAGTCACACCATCCTTCCTTCTTCTTCCCCCTTGTAATTTTGCTCCAGCTTTCTATCGGTCTTTCCTTCCTTCCCTTTTCCTTTCCATCCAATATTCCTATCTTCCTGTCTTATTTTCACCTTCCTTAACTTCCACCTTCCCTCCGCTTTATATTTTCTCTCTCCCATCTCTCGTTCATTTCCTCCTTCTCTCCGTCTCTGGTTTTTTTTTTCTCAGTTTTCCTCCTTTCTTCTTCTCCATCCCTTCATTCAATTCACTATTCCTTCATCGTTCTCTCCCTCTGAAATTTTAACCTTCCCACCGACATTTTCTCCTTTCCTCCAAAGTTCTGCCTTCCACCCACTTCTGTCGTTTATCACTTTTTTACTTCCTTCAATCACCGTCCTTTACTACATCATTCTCTGCGCTCCTGCCTCCGTCACTCGCTGTTTCTGTTTAACTTTCTTTCCTCGTCTCTCCTTCCTCCTCTTCCCCCTCTTCTTTCCCCTCTCATTGAAGCATATTCCATAACGCCTCCCTTCTTCCTTACACTTCCTTTCCATTCTCTTCGTTTCTTTTCTTCGCCTTCTTACTGTTCCGCCTCTCTCTCTCTCTCTCTCTCTCTCTCTCTCTCTCTCTCTCTCTCTCTCTCTCTCTCTCTCTCTCTCTCTCATTAATTAAGACACAAAGCATCAGAAAGAAGCTTTCTTTCCAATGGCGTAATGACACTGATGGAGACATGGGGACAGGGTGAGGGAGGTGGTGGGGGAAGTGAGCTGTTGAACGTGTGTGTGTGTGTGTGTGTGTGTGTGTGTGTGTGTGTGTGTGTGTGTGTGAGAGAGAGAGAGAGAGAGAGAGAGAGAGAGAGAGAGAGAATGAAGACAGTGAGAGTACTATTCACATTAAACAGGGTGAGGAGAGGAGTTGCCGGGACAGAGAAGATGATTATGTGTAATATATATAGAAGAGGGGGATTGATGGAGGGACAGAGGCCGGAGGGGAGGGGCGCAGCGGAGCAAGGAATGGAAAATGGCATGGCAGGGTAGAAAACAAGGAAGTACAAAGGCGTACAGAGGAAAGCAAACAACAACAGACCTAATGGTCCTTTCGAGGATGCATGTTACAGTGAAGACAATCATATGATGTCAGATTCAAGAAGCTGAAGGTAAGGATAGTAAAACAAGAAAGCTCTCCCCCACCCACCAAACCCTCCAGTCGAAGCTGGCAGGACAAATGTGAGAAGAACCACCATGCAGTAAGGAAAAGCTAACATGGAATTTTCATAGGACAGACTGAAAAATGGTAAACTATATTCTGTCTTACAGATGTCAATAAGCTACAAATAACATTAATTACATAGTATTTCCCTGATATCGTTTCATCACGATCTGAAATGGAGAAAAACAGCTTACGTTCTTATTCAGTCATGAAGGCGTTTGGCTGAGGATTTGAAGAGAGATACTTATCCAAGCTATTTTTGAATGCCACCACTGTACTGCAATCAGCGACATCCCTGGGCAGTTTATTCTAAATGTTAACAACGCGAAAAAAAAAAATGATTGGCTTCATTAGACAGGAAATGTTTTCAGATAATCTTACTGTCTACCAGTTACCTCTGCTGTAGTTCGAATGATCAATTGCAAAGTACTTGTGAACATCCATATTATCATTTCTTTTAATAATCTTGAATACTTGATTCAGATCCCTTTATAGTCTGCCTTTAATAGGTTAAACAACTTTAGCTCATTTAATCCCTCCTCGTATGATTCGTTCCTCAGTCTGGGAATCATTTTTGTTACTCGTTGCTGCACTCTCTCTAACTTCTTTCTTTCCTGTAATATGGTGACCAAAACTGCACACAGTACTCTAGATGTGGAGGCACTAAATAACTGTACAGGGTAAGAATTTTATTTTCAACTTTGAACTCAAATGATCTACCTATAAATCCAACTAGTTTGTAAGCTTTCTTTAGAGCTTCTGTGCACTGTTTGCTTGGCTTCAGATCATCTGTTACAATTATTCCTAGATCCTTTTCATGGTTTACTTTCATGAGTTCAGAATGATTCATTGTATAACCAAATCTTCCATTTTTATTTACAATATTGAGACTTTGCATTTATCAATAATAAAATCCATTTACTATTTTTCTGCTTAGTTAATCAGATTATCAAGATCGCTTTGAATCAGTATTCTTTGTTCTGGGGTATCTGCTCTATTACCAGTCTTCATATCATCACCAAATTTTGATATTATACAGAACATGCTTTCATCAATGCCATCTATATAAATCAAGAACAATATAAGACCCAAAATTAAAGCCTTGTGGTACTCCATTTATAACATTTTTCCAGTCAGATTCCGTACCACTGATTGCAACTCCTTGTTTACAGTTCGTAAGCCAGCTTTCAATCCATCTTAGTACACTGCCACTGATACCATAGACGTGCAGTTTCTCAACAAGTCAGATATGTGGAACTTTATCAAATGCTTTTTTGAAATCAAGGTAAATGACATGGACTGATCTAGTGCTGTCGTACAAGTTGATAATATCATTGAAAAAATCAAATAGTTCAGTAAGACATGAACGCTTATTTCGGAATCCGTAGGCTACTGAAAGTGTTTGATGAGATTGTTCTGTTCTAAAGACTTGACTAATTTATCTGTAATTACTGTTTCCAACAACCTGCAAATTACTAATGTCAAGCTTATTGGTCGGTAATCGTTGGGTCGAGATTTATCTACCTTTCTGAATATCAGATTTATTTGCTAATTTCCAACTGCTTGGTACTGTCCTACTTCTGAGAGACAAAGTGAATATGTATGTGTTAAGGGTTTCACTATTTCGTCTTTTGCCTCCTTTAAGTAAGAATACATAGGAGAACGTTGCAAGTAGATAACAGGAGGCCTGTTGGCCTAGGAGGAGTATACCACTTAATAAAAGAGCTAATTTTGCTAAGATGTAACCAACGTGCAAGAGAAATAATGATGCAAAAGGGGAGGGCTGTCCCCCACCCACAGCATTATCTGGTAATCACGACAGGAAATAGAAAAAAACATCATGCTTGTCTGGATGAACAAACATGGAAACTATTATGTGAGATGAAGAAGAGTAACAGCTATGCTATGTAATTTCATATATGAAGGTTTGTAAAAGAAAGAGCATACTCTTACACAGTCACCAAATGTCATCATCATTAAGGAAATGTCTCATTGTCGTCAGTATGTACCTCAACCTGGAGCTCAGTTAAAACTTACTGTGTGGAAAGATTTGTCTAACCGAACTGAAATCGTATGAACGTTATAGCATTAACAGTGTTATTGTTGGTGGTTACTTATTCCATTGTTCTGTCATAAAAGACTTTGTAGTTACTTGTAGTGGAGTTATATATATATTAGACTTGTGGACGAGCGGTTATTATACTGGAGTAGCTTGTAGTAGATAATCTTCTTTCCCATTTGTCATGTAGTGACAGGAGAGGTAAAGAATAGTATGGGACTATTTTTATTTGTCTTGGAAATATTAACAAGTCTCTCACACAGAGCGAAGTATAGAGTCCAGTCCCGCTAGCTATCTCTCTGTCTCTCTCTCAAGTTGCCAAGCCCTTCTCCCTGCGACCTGTCTCTTGTATGGCTTGTCTCCTTCTGCCCTCTCTGTTCTGTGGCTAACCTCCTTCTGAGCTCTCTTTCCTAAATTCTGGTGTAGCAGGGGTTGTATCACGTGTGCTCCTTGTGAGTGGAAAGTTCTAGAAGCCTGTGTATGAGTATGTGTGTATGTGTGTGTATGGTCACTAGGGCTTTGTTCACTGGTGGATTGCTGACAACTAACTGCATCACCTCCTTACCGGCCACTGTCGTCAGCTTTCCTCAGTGTAATTTGCAAGCTCATTTCCCATTCCCAGGCTCGCATAGAGCTGTCTATCTATCTCTTTATCTATCTATCTATTATGATTTGTAATTATAATATGGAGTCCTGATATCTGCTCGGTCACGCGAAAATGACGTACCATCGACAGTTAATAGTCCTAACATATTAATACATATTATATACACATTATAATGAACTTATAAGCTAATTAAGTGAAATACATAATATTGTAAAAGTAACATAATTGTATGAATATTGTATACATATAATATTCATAGTAAATAGTGATTATTCAGTAATATTACATTTTAAACAAGTTGTATACATATTTGAATAAATGCAATGGTTGTTGTATAACACTTTGTAAGACGTGCATGTACAACAGACGTACGCATATAATTGTGCAATGGTAATACTGCTAGGTTATACATTACATAGAGTTATCACTTTAGTAATGTCTAATATTTCACCTAACTTGTATGATGATACTGGTAATACAGAATTGTGCTATAATTGTATGACTTATAATATTGTACTAACATTGTGGTACTACATAATTGTAACATTTTATGAATTGTTACAAAATATTGTGTTAATGCATAATTGTGTTGGCCTTATAATTGTAGTTACATTTTCTTAATGCAACTGTTAATTGGCAAAGTGTAACATAATGCAATCGTTTGTCGTTACATAATTGTTACATATCGTTTGTAGTTACATAATTGTAGTTAAAGTTACATAAAAATTACATCTTGTTAATGCAACTGTTACATAAATTGGTACATATTGTTTGTAGTTACATAATTGTAGCAAGTGTAACATAATGCAATCGTTTGTCGTTACATAATTGTTACATATCGTTTGTAGTTACACAATTGTAATAAGTGTAACATAATGCAATCGTTTGTCGTTACATAATTATAATATGGAGTTACATAATTGTAATAATTGCAGTCCTAACATATGCTGCGGTCGATGATAGTGATGATGTGTCATGCCACTTGTTTGTGGAGACAACAATTTGCTTTTTTGTTTGTAGTTTATGTGGTATTTTGGCATATGTAGTAACACTTACACTTATTTTCATTTGTTTGTTATGTGATCTTACTCCATTTCTCTCTTTTTTCTTTCTTACTTTTTCTTTCTTTCTTTTTGTTTTTTTTGTATGTATTGATTTTCCATAGTTTGTTTTACTTCGCTTGTGTACGCTTTTTCTATGTTGTTCATGGTTGCATAATTACTGGCTAATTTCCTTGGGATACTTTTTTAAAGTTTAGTTTATATTGCACAGATATTATTGAAAATGATATTATATAGTCCCATATTTTGTTATTTTATATAAAAAATATATATACACTATATACAGTATTAACTATATACACTGACTTGTTGTTCACTTGTACCTATCGTGGGTAATATGTGTGTCAGCACTGTGTGGAAATCATTGTCTTCACGATTGTGTTGAAGATGTTCACTCTTGCTAACGTCATTTGTGTTGGCCATTTTTTTTTTTTAACTTAATTTATATGTTTCCACTAGGTAGCTTTAATTAATAAATGTTTAATACAGTTCTTTTAATCGCTCACTGAGTAACTGTGATGGTATATTTTCTTTATTACTTTGTAGATGTAATAATGTATAGCTGTATGTATGAAACACGTATTTTATGTAGGTATAATTGGTAACACTCGTTGGTGGTAAATAAATGTTATAATAAATGAATGAATATATACAGTGTAGAATATTTATTGTTCGTGATTATTTAGTGTTTGAGTTATGCAGATGACTGAAGTAAGTATGTGTATTTAAGCTGTAACTATACAGCACGTTTTATATGTTTGTGCAGAAGCTTATTGTCTATCACTGTGTATTGCATAAATGAAGTAACTATGTAACTCACTAATTTTTACCGTGGTGGGAATGGTGTGGGTGGTGTTGCACGTGGTGATAGCGTTGTTCTTCACGGGTTGATTGGTGTGTTGTGGGGTGTCAGACACACGGCTTGGCGTCGTCTCAGCACACGTATGGTGACGTCAACTTCCCACACTGGTAGCTGTGGTGAGTAAACGAGTAGCGATGAGTAACTTGAGTGAAGATGAGTAAGATGCGTTATAAATGTGTCTCTGGTGTTTTGCTGCGTGTCTTGACCTCTGCGTCAGCGATGGAGGTAGGCGGGAGAGAGTGGTGGGGGTTTGTGTGCTTGTTGCTTTGGTCTTTCCTCTTCTTTACTTGCGTTGTTTTATATTCTTCTTGCTGCTGCTTGAAGTTACGTGAAGATTATAGAGTTGTTTTGTAGACTTGTAGGCTATTTGCATTGTAGGCTGTATTTTGTAGGAATTCACTGTAGAACTGAAGCTAATCTTGTAGAGTCACGCCTGCTTTTGTAGAAATTTGCTTTTGATTCGGAGACGATGTCCGTAGATTCGCTGCTACCAAATGTCATAAAAGACTCTGTGGTTCCTTAGTGGTTACTTGTAGTGGAGTTATATATATATTAGACATGTGGACGAGCGGTTATTATACTGGAGTAGCTTGTAGTAATCTTCTTTCCCATTTGTCATGTAGTGACAGGAGAGGTAAAGAATAGTATGGGACTATTTTTATTTGTCTTGGAAATATTAACAAGTCTCTCACACAGAGCGAAGTATAGAGTCCAGTCCCGCTAGCTATCTCTCTGTCTCGCTCTCTCTGTCTCTCTCTCAAGTTGCCAAGCCCTTCTCCCTGCGACCTGTCTCTTGTATGGCTTGTCTCCTTCTGCCCTCTCTGTTCTGTGGCTAACCTCCTTCTGAGCTCTCTTTCCTAAATTCTGGTGTAGCAGGGGTTGTATCACGTGTGTTCCTTGTGAGTGGAAAGTTCTAGAAGCCTGTGTGTGAGTATGTGTGCATGTGTGTGTATGGTCACTAGGGCTTTGTTCACTGGTGGATTGCTGACAACTAACTGCATCATCTCCTTACTGGCCACTATCGTCAGCTTTCCTCAGTGTAATTTGCAAGCTCATTTCCCATTCCCAGGCTCGCATAGGGCTGTCTATCTATCTCTTTATCTATCTATCTATTATGATTTGTAATTATAATATGGAGTCCTGAGAGTTCCACTTCCCGAATATTTGTTTTTCTTATTAGTGTTGCATGTCTTGCTTTTGATTTTCTTTCTATTATTCTTGTCACAATATCATTCTATATTTTGAATTAATTATCATAATATTTTAAATATCATTTTTAAATTGTTTTTTCATGTATCTCCTGAGTCTTTTTTATAAGAGAGAGAGAGAAAAAAAACATACCTAGTCTTTTCAGTTGCTCTCTGTAGAGAACATTATGCAGCGATGGGATCACTTTTGTGGCTGCGAGGTACATTCTTTCGAGTCTGCCTTCATCTATAATAAGGTTTTGAGCTACTGCTGCACACAGCATTCTTGGTGTGACCTACCTTGATGATTCATGTTCTTTACGATGAAGCAGAGCATATTGTTTGTTTTGTTACTAGCTGCGATACTCTGTTTTGGATTTTTGAGGTCGTTAAAAAGTCTTAAATCTTTCTCGTTCTTTACGTGTGTTGTTGAAGTAAGAAATATGTGGTATTCACATGTAATGTTTTTTGTTGTCACGGTGCATTCTCGTACACTGATCTATTTTAATTTTCATCTCCCATTTTTCGCTCAATTTTCTTTACTTATCCATTTCGCTTTTTGTAGGTAAGCAGTCCACTATCGTAATTGATCTGCCTCTAATCTTCGTGGGATCTCCACATTCACTGGGTTACAAAAGAATCCATTTTCTACATCATTGATATAAGTTGTGAACCGACTGGCCCTTAAGTGACCCTTGAGGAACTACGCTTGTTACTTCTAACCAGTCTGATAATTACCGGTTTCAGAAAGAAAGCGATAGAAGTTAGAATGGAATAAAGGTCAGAATAATATTCTGACCTTATATTATAGGGGTTGTGGGATCAGAAGGAGCAGGATCAAACAGGATAGTCAGCTTACGATATGATATTTTAGGAAGACAAATAAAAGAAGGAGGAACTAGAGGCGTAAAGAAAAAAGACGTGAGTTGAAGGAGAGAATAGGGACACAATAATAAAAGTACATACGAAATCAGGTAAGGAAAGATATAATAGAAGTGACAGAAAACAGAAAAAAACGAAAGCCCATTTGGCGAAAATGAAAGAAAATAATGGGAAGAAGAGATAAGAGGAACAAGGAGAATGAAACACTGAGAATGGAAGAATTAGGAATGACGTTAATAGCTGAAAAAATCTGAATGTTATTAAACAGAAAGAAATTGAAAAGAAGGAAGAAGAGGAGCAAGAGAGGTAAAAAGCAAAGTATGAGGAATAAAGAATAAGCTTATAGGAGAAAAACTGAATGAATGAATGAATGTACGAAAATGTGACATGGTGGCGCAGCAGCAGAGGTCATATGCCGCCGAATACAAACATTAAAACAAAGTCAAATTATATAAGACAATACGATAAAAAGCAAAGAGAAAAACGATGCAAAAAACAAACCAACAGTATAAAAGAAACAACCAAAACTTAAAACTTGGTGGAAAGATAGAGGTTAAAACTTGAACATTATCATTAAAATACAAACTGAAATATGGTAAAGCCCTACAGCTTGTGGAGAAGGCCAGAACTCAACACAAAGGAAAAGGTGCCTCCCCCCATAGCTCAAGCCTCTTCCCCAAGCACCGAGGAGAGAAGGTACGATCCATTGCTGGTTCGGCATCCGGAAAGGTACCGCCGACGAAGGTCCTCAAGACTGGAGCATTCGACAAGGAGATGCCGCACAGTCAAAGGAACCAGACAGTCATCACAATAGGGAGAGGGAGTCATCTCCATTAAAAAAACATGAGTCAGCCTAGTGTAGCCAATCCAGAAACTGGCTACACTAGGCTGACTTTAGTCTGCTCTCTCACCCAAGTTGATCTTTTCCTGTCTCTTAATGATATTCCCAATACTGACCTTTCCATTGCTCTCTGAGAACGAATTAATTTATTTTTCATCGATTTTGTCAGTTTCCAAGTCTCACAACCGTACGTCATAGCTGGAATAATACATTCGTTATATACTTTTCGTTTCATAAAAACTGGCAAGCTACTTTTCATAATGTCCCTATGTTTATCGCAAGCTTTCCATCCAATTGTAATACGTCTTTTTATTTCGCTATCATGAGCTTTCGTTAATTTTAGTATTTGTCCCAGGTAATTGTACTCCTCGACTTCTTCAAGAATTTCTCCACTTATTCTGATGAAGCTCTTTGGTGTTTGAGGATTAAACATTAGTTTTACTCCGGTTCGTCTTTAGTCTTACTTTGAGACTTTCTCTGTTCAGGTCGTTTAACATTTCTTGCAATGTCTCTGCTGTTTCCGAGATTAGGACAATGTCATCTGCAAATCTTAAAAGGTTTAGCTTTTCTCCATCTATGTTCATTCCTTTGTTTTCCCAGTCTAGCTTTCTGAAAATACTTTCTAGGCATGCTGTAAATAACTTTGGTGAAATTGTATCTCCCTGACGCACGCCCTTCTCAATCTTAATTTTTTCTGAGTCCTTATGTAATTTAAATGTAGCAGTTCCCTCTTTATATATGTTCTCGAGTAGTTTTACAATATTCTCATTCACTCCTTGTTCTCGCAATGAATTTATAATTGCTATGTGCTCCACTGACTCGAAAGCCTTTTCGTAATCAACAAAACCTAAGCACAGTGGTTTATTATATTCTGTAGTTTTCTCAATTAGCTGATTCACTGTGTGTAGATGATCAGTAGTCGAGTACCCGCTTCGGAATCCTCCCTGTTCACGAGGTTGGTTTTCCTCCAGATTTGTAGTTATTCTGTTTGTAAGGACTTTAGTGAAGAGTTTGTAAATGACTGATAGCAAGCTAATGGGTCGATAGTTACCAAGGTCTTTTGAGTCACCTTTTTTGTAAAGTAAAATAACTATTGCATTACACCATGTTTTGGGAATTTTCTTCCTTTTAATACACTGAGTAAATAGGTGAGCAAGCCTAGTTTGTACTTCTACTCCTGCATCCAACAGTAAATCTGCTACTATTCCATCTTTTCCCGGAGCTTTCCCTCTTTTCATATTTCTGAGAGAATTATTTACTTCGTCTGGTGTTACCTCAGGTATTTCACTTGTGTCAACTGACAAGTTAGCTGTTGGTACTATTGTCTTTGATGCATACAGTTCTTTGTAAAATTCTTCAACTCTCTTCAACATCTTACCTCTGCATTTAATGACTTCACCGCATACACGTAATCACTGGGGGGGCAGGGGGGGCATGTTGCCCCCCCTGGGAAAATTTTGGGGAAATGCTGAAAGGGATTTTTGGCATAGTTCTTGTATGACAATACAGTTTTCCTAATTTTACCACTAGTATATTAAACAACATTATCGGTTTTCAAAAATATTTATGTAGGAACAATAATTTCCTTTGGAATTGAAAACTTGGCTAAATATTATAAAACCCTTGAGAAAAAATGACCAGTTATAACTTAACAATTTTCCCTGTTACCTTAGATTATGTGGTTAATATTAGAGCTCTAATAATGTTTTGCACTTGAATCCTAACAAGGTGTAAAAATGGCCTTCCACTGTCCCCTCAGCCACATCCTCTCATCCTGCAGCCATATCTTCTCACTGAGCAAGTACTATAACAAACAGCTGACACAAGCAGAATTTTTGAAGACTGCATGAAGCCATTTTGATCACCTCAAACTACATTTTAGAAGGTAAGCAGATATAAATATGTGTGCCGGAGGCCTCATTTGAGTGGGGAATAGGGAAACTTGTCTCCCCCACTTTTTGGAGCTTGGGGGACAGAGTATCTTTTGTCCCCCCCACTTTTCTAGGTGAGAATTTTCAGGATGAAAAGCAAACGCCGTTTTTCGTTTTTACAGTAATGGAAAAATCCTTTCTATACAGTACAGTACAGGTAATGTGAAAATCATTCCCTGCTGAGCGTGGAAGGTCGAGTGGTCACTGAGTCAAGGATTATCCCACCAGATGCATTTACTTAGGTCAGTCTTGACGTATGCACCACCCCTGATGCCTGAGCCAATGAGAATCAAACTAAAAGAATAAGTAGTGGAAAACAGAATTTCTTTTGGCTACCACCACAGCAATAATACAAATCAGAATACCACATTGGGGGTGGGTGCGGCAGCGGATTTTAATTTACACGTACGTGCTAAGTAGAGTGAGAGAGAGAGAGAGAGAGAGAGAGAGAGAGAGAGAGAACAGCTAAGGAAAATAGAAAAATAGCGATATTATCACGAATGTGGGAAAATGTGTATTCGGGACACTCACGCCAGATCTCGAGTTTCGTTGGCTTATCCATTCCGCCACTTTTCTTCCAGCAGCCAATCAAAATACAAGGTTTATTTCCTAATATAAACAGATAGTACGGACGCCATTGCCTCTCCTATGGTAGGTGCTATGCCGATGCGTGGTATATTTCATCATAATTTCTTAGGTTATTACGCAAAATAGCTGTACTTCCTTATATGTACAGATAGATAATGACAGCAGGTAATGATGCGCTAAGAGTATAGTGTGACAGTGCTTTTTTAGTACTAAAAGTGCACAAGAAATTTGTCGTACCGGAAAAAAAAAAAATGTTTTGAGGTAGAATTGACTGAAGTTAGCATGCATATATCGATAACAGTACCATCAACGAGACTGACCATGATGACCAACGATACTAGTGACAAGGAGATGTCTTTGCTGTGGAAACTCCAATGCCTTCTAAATTATTGCTGGTGTTTCCTTTTGCTCTCTAATGAAAGAGGAGATCTCTGGTAATATTATGTACTGAGTGTTTTTACATACTCTCCTCTGAAAGGGTTATTAGCTATATACTTAAAGTTACTCCAAGAAAGCTGTGAAAATGTGGGGAAAAGATAGTTTTTCAAGACATTGCAACAAATGTGATAGTAATGATGTAAATTTATTTCTGATGACATAAAGCATCAAATCTAAGAAAATTTGGGGTGACAGATATTTGGGGGAAATATTCCAAGTGTTTGCCCCCCCTGGCAAAAATCCTGGATACGCCACTGCTTCACCGATTTTGTCTTTTAGTGATGTAATTTGTTGCTTTCCAAGTGCCATTTTACTTCGGACCTGTTTCAGACTTTTTCCTTTTTTGATGGTTTCTTTGATTTGATCCATATTTCTCTTTCTTTTTTCTTCTCTTTGTCTTTTGTTGATAAGCTTATTTAATTCTGCTCGTTCTATTTCATCTTTCTTTGTTTTTACTTTCATTTCATTTTTTTTTTCTCATAAGCTCAAGTGTCTTTTCTGAATACTTCTTGGCTTTGGTTGTATTTGGTTTTCCTACTACCTCTGCTGATTCTTTTTGCACTCTTGTTAGTCTGTCATTCAACTCATCAATGTCACATTCAGCATTACTGAGAGCCTGAAATCTGTTCCTTATTCCCACTGAAAGGCTGCTTTGTTTTTGTTTACTTTTACTGGGCATATCTTTTTTATCTTTAATCATCTTCTTTCTTTCACTTTTGAAATTGAATCTTGCTGTGCAATCCACCATTCTATGGCCACTTTCGATATTTACTTTGTTGATAACTGTGACATTTGTGATCGTGTTATTCTTATTTGCTGTAATGAAGTCGATTTCATTCTTTGTTTCTCCATTTGGGCTTCTCCAGGTCCACTTTCTCCTTGTTCTTTTGTGAAAGAATGTGTTCATCATTCTCATGTTAAACAATCCTGCAAAGTTTACCAGCATTTCTCCTCTTTCATTCCATTCTCCCACTCCAAATTTTCCCATACATGCTTCTCCATTTTTTGATTTTCCAACATTTCCCTTGAAGTCTCCCATGAGTATAGTATAGGTGGTCTTTTCCTCTTCCATAATTTGGGAGATGTCATCATAGAATATTTCAATTTCTTCATCTGAGCTCTGAGAAGTTGGTACATATACTTGTATTACTTTCAGGGTATATTTTTTGCACAGTCTAATTACAACCACTGCTGCTCTGTCAGCTACACTGCTGATTTTAATAATGTTGTCTGCAAGATTTCTCTTAATTAGAAATCCTACACCACTAACTCGTTCATTTTCCCTTCCTCTGTAGTAAAATAGGTGGCCACTGTTATCGAGCTGAATTACTTTTTCTTCTTTTCTCTGGGTCTCACTCAAACCAAAAGTATCCCAACTAATGTTTTCCAGTTCAGCTATTAAGCGATCAAGATTGTAAACTTCAGCGAGGCTTCTTACATTGTATGTATAGATCTTCATGGATTTAAGAGTGTTTAATATCCCAGTCTCTAACTTGTCAACACAGTGCCTATTCACTTTCGGTGGCACACTGCCCGTAAGCACAGGAGGCAATGCGGTATACAGTATATTCTTTCTCTCTCTCTCTTTGTATATATATATATATATATATATATATATATATATATATATTGTTACATAGCCTATGATTTCATCATCCTTTGTGTAATTCTAACTTACAGTGTGCTGCCTGTTTGATCACGAGCGTGTTCTACCTCAGTCCCCCCCTTCTACCGTTATAGTAGAGTAAGTCGTCCCTTTCTGTTGTTCAGAGCGGGATTGTCAGCTCTTTGTCCCCATGGCTTCATTTGCGCGTCCTTCTTACAAGTTGTATCAAGCTCTGCTGGCCCCTATATAATGAGCTCAGTCTCTGCATTATTGCCACTTAGATCTACTCCTCATTTTGTTCACATCTCTGTCCTCCCCTGTACAGTTATTGTTGTGAGTGCTCAGGAAGTCTCCAACCATCTAGCAGCTGTGTAAATTGAGTATAACTGTTGTTGCATTTTTTCTTGTACTGTGTAGCATAAGGTGTTAATTCTTAGGCCTAGTAAGGTTTTTGTAATCCATGTAAGGTTCTTTTTGTCAGTCATTTTTGATATTTTGTATCAGTAATAATATATCTGGCATTCACTGAGTATTATCTGGTATCTCATTTTAACAGGGCTGACTTAGATAAATTTATTCCTGCTAATTTTGTGTTAATAGAGGCTATTGCAGTTAACCATATATTTAACCTGTTTTTGCCATTACATTATCCTTATGAGTCCTGAATGTTTTGTTGTTAGTTTGAGCATTAAACTTTAACTTGTAATTTTACCTAACTCTTTTGTTTTGAACCTGGAACTTTACGGGACTGTAGTGATTTTTAGTATTCTCACTTAAAGTGTACATTATCTTTCTCTGTTCCGTAACATAAATTTGGCGACCTCTTATCAGGATATTCAGGATATTATCATAAGGATATTGCTTGATATTTTGTGACTGTGATTTATTCGTGATGTCTACTGTTACTACGCTTGATGAAGCCAAAGATTTTTTGTCAAATGTGCAAACAGTGTGTGATGTAGAAAACAGAAGAAAGAATGAACTTAAGCTTGTTGCTCAACAATTGGGAATTGCTGTTCGCTCTCATCATTCTAAAGATCAAATTGTTGGCATGATTAATAAAAGTTTGTTTAATGTAACTCCTCGAAATGAGCAAACGCAGATTGAATTAGCTAAGTTACAGCTAGCCCTGCAAGAGGCTCGTGTGAAGGAAGCTGAATTTCAAGCACGTGCTAAGGAGGCTGAGTCTCAGGCTAAGGAGGCTTGTGTTAAGGAGGGTGAATTTCAAGCAAATGCTAAGGAGGCTGAATCTCAGGCTCGGATTCAGGAGGCACAGATACAGGCACAAATTGAAATTGCTAGGATTCAGGCAGACCATGAGTATCGCATGAAACAATGTGGAACTGGATCATCTAGCTCTGATGATTTTGATGTGGCTAAAAATGTTAAACTTGTCCCTCCTTTTAATGAATCTGATTTAACAAAGTATTTTCAGTTGTTTGAGAGGGTAGCTACAGGTTTTAATTGGCCCAAGGGTTATTGGCCAGTACTCCTTCAAACTGTTCTCACCGGTAAAGCTCAAGTAACTTATGCATCTTTGCCTCAGGATCAATCTGATAATTATGATGTAGTTAAGAGCTTGATTCTTAAGGCCTATGAGCTTGTTCCTGAAGCCTATAGAGTAAAATTTAGGACAACTTACAAGCAAGATAAGCAATCCCATGTTGAGTATGCACAAATCAAAGAAGATCTGTTAGAGCAGTGGTTAAATTCTAAGAATGTGGATTCTGATTTTTGTAAATTTAAGCAGATGATTTTGCTGGAGGACTTCAAGAGGTGTATTTATAAAGATGTAAGCCTATATCTTGATGAGAAAAGACTAGATAATTTGTCTGATGCTGCAGTTTTAGCTGATGAGTATGTTCTCACTCACAAGAGATATTCTAAAGAAAAAGGGAAAGCTGAGAGTAAGTGCGTTGCCTTTACTCAGAGTACAGGTAACAGGAAGGAGAATAAAGATGATGTTTCTCAGGAAGTAAATACCAGCTTCACCTCTAGATTTCAGAAAAGTAAATGTACTTATTGTAGTAAGCTTGGTCATACTACGGAGAAATGTTTCAGGAGACAGCGTGATGTGAACAAAAAGGAGTCTTTAAATATTCAGCCAATTGGTCTAGTGTCCACCCTTGAGAGTTCCCAGAATTCTTTAACTGAGTTAACTGAACCTGCTTTGAGGGGTAACTTAAATTCTCATGATGTAGCTCCTCTTTTGAGCAGTAACGTGGGTGACACTCTCAAGAGTTCATGTGCTAATTTCCTGTCTGATGGTTTTGTCAGTCATCTGGACAGTAATGACAGGAAATCAGTTCAAATATATCGTGATACAGGTGCTTGCCAATCCCTTATGCTGACCAGTGTTCTAGGCTCTAATGTTAATTCGTCTGATGAAACTGTAATCTTACAAGGTGTAGGGAATAATTACTTCTCTGTCCCTCTGTGCAGAGTGAATTTAGAGTCTGGTTTTGTTAATGGTTCCGTTATGGTTGGGTTGGTTGAGACACTCCCAATGTCAGGTGTAACTTTCTTATTTGAAATGATATTGGTGGAAGTCAAGTGTGTCCAGCTCCTCAGTTGTCTAGTGAGCCAGTGGCTGCGACCCAGGATTGTGATGTCCCTGATGTGTTCCCTGCATGTGCTGTCACTAGGGCTAAGTCTAAAGTTACTGGTGATTTAGAGCATAATGATGATGATGATGTTATCCTAGCTGACACTTTTCTTGCTAATTTGGACCACTCACCAGATCAGGCAGTACCCCGTAGTGTTGATAATGCGTCTCGTCAAGAGTTGGTTGAGTTGCAGGTTGCTGACCCTGAGTTGAAAGGTCTAGCTAAATCTGCTTGCAGTGAGGAAGAGTAAGCTGGTGCTTCTACTTGTTATTATATAAAGTCAGGAGTACTTATGAGGAAGTGGAGACCCCCAACAGCATCAGCCGACTGTGAATGGGAGGTTGTACATCAAGTTGTCATCCCTCGTATTTGTAGGCAGGATATCATTAGAGTGGCTCATGATTCCAGTTTGGCAGGACACCTTGGAGTGAGGAAGACTGTGGCACGCATTTTGAAACACTTCTACTGGCCAGGTAACTTCAGGGATGTTTCCTGTTAGTGTAAGTCTTGTCAAACCTGTCAAGTTGTGGGGAAGTGTAATCAGACCGAAAAGGTTGCACCTCTAGTTCCCATTCCTCCTTTTGAGGCGCCTGTCACCCGTGTGTTGGTGGATATTGTGGGCCCTCTTCCTAAGACTTCTTCAGGATTTTCTTATGTGTTGACCCTGATTGATATGGCTACTCGTTATCCTGAAACCATTCCACTTAGAAATATCTCAGCAAAGAACGTGGTTAAGGAAATGCTAGGGTTCTTCACAAAGTTTGGTCTGCCCAAGGAGGTACAGTCAGACCGGGGAAGTAATTTCATGTCAAACGTTTTCAAGCAGTCTCTGAAAGAGTTGGGCATCACCCAGATCACGTCTTTAGCTTACCATCCCCAGACCCAAGGAGCGTTGGAGAGATATCATCAAACACTCAAATCGAAGTTCAAGAAATACTGTTTGGAACATCAGAAAGACTGGGATAAAGGTCTTCCATTCGTTGTATTTGCCGCAAGAGAATCTCCAAATGAATCACTGGGCTTCTCACCCTTTGAACTACTGTTTGGCCATGAAGTAAGAGGACCCCTTAAGCTACTCAAGGAATGCTGGCTGTCGGAGGAAGATGACGTCAACCTGCTGGAGTATGTGATGAAATTCAAAGAACGGCTGTCCACTGCTTTACAGCTGGCGAGAGAGAATTTAGGAGCTGCTCAGGAGAAGATGAAGACTTGGTATGATAAGAAGTCCAGGTTATGCCACTTTCAGCCAGGAGATCAGGCTTTGATTCTGCTACCGGTGCATGGGCAACCTCTTCAAGCCAAGTTTAGTGGTCCTTATTTCGTGGAGAAGAAACTCAGTGATATCAACTATGTCATCGCCACACCAGATAGTAGAAAGAGCAAGCAACTATGTCACATCAACATGCTAAAGTTATATCACAGTCGGGACGAAAATAATCCAGTCTGCAATGTAGCTGTTCCACCCAAGTCTGCAAGTGAAGCTCTCCCATGCAGTATGAGCCTGAGTGATAGTTTGGGGAAGAATCCTGATATCATGAATGATCTCCAGACTAAGCTTTCTCACCTACCTCCCGAGGAAAGGCAGGAGTTTTCGGCATTACTGCAGGAGTACCCGCAAGTGTTCCGTGCTACTCCAGGAAGAACCACTGTGTTGATGCATGATGTCGATGTTGGAGACGCAAAGCCAATTAAATTGCCTCCTTACCATGTGAACCCAGTGAAAGTTCCTCTCATCCAGAAGGAGCTTGGCTACCTGTTGGACAACAAGATGATTGAGCTCACTCAGAGCGAGTGGAGTTCTCCTGTCACTCTAGTCCCTAAGCCAGGTGGGTCACAGCGGCTTTGCATTGACTACAGACGTGTTAATCAGATAACCAAAACAGACACTTACCCTCTCCCTCGTGTGGAAGATTGCATAGACAAGATCGGAAAGGCTAGGTACATAAGTAAGTTTGATTTGTTAAAGGGATACTGGCAAGTACGTATGACTGAACATGCTAGGGAGATCTCATGTTTTGTAACACTAGGAAAGAAAATGTTATTCCAGATTGCTTATCTAGACTTTAGACAGATTGTTTTAGAGTAATAAGAAATTTCCTTTCTAAATTTCTTTTTTCTTTGTGGGGAGGTGTTACATAGCCTATGATTTCATCATCCTTTGTGTAATTCTAACATACAGTGTGCTGCCTGTTTGATCACGAGCGTGTTCTACCTCACTCCCCCCCTTCTACCGTTATAGTAGAGTAAGTCGTCCTTTCTGTTGTTCAGAGCGGGATTGTCAGCTCTTTGTCCCCATGGCTTCATTTGCGCGTCCTTCTTACAAGTTGTATCAAGCTCTGCTGGCCCCTATATAATGAGCTCAGTCTCTGCATTACTGCCACTTAGATCTACTCATCATTTTGTTCACATCTCTGTCCTCCCCTGTACAGTTATTGTTGTGAGTGCTCAGGAAGTCTCCAACCATCTAGCAGCTGTGTAAATTGAGTATAACTGTTGTTGCATTTTTTCTTGTACTGTGTAGCGTAAGGTGTTAATTCTTAGGCCTAGTAAGGTTTTTGTAATCCATGTAAGGTTCTTTTTGTCAGTTATTTTTGATATTTTGTATCAGTAATAATATATCTGGCATTCACTGAGTATTATCTGGTATCTCATTTTAACAGGGCTGACTTAGATAAATTTATTCCTGCTAATTTTGTGTTAATAGAGGCTATTGCAGTTAACCATATATTTAACCTGTTTTTTGCCATTACATTATCCTTATGAGTCCTGAATGTTTTGTTGTTAGTTTGAGCATTAAACTTTAACTTGTAATTTTACCTCTTTTGTTTTGAACCTGGAACTTTACGGGACTGTAGTGATTTTTAGTATTCTCACTTAAAGTGTACATTATCTTTCTCTGTTCCGTAACATAAATTTGGCGACCTCTTATCAGGATATTCAGGATATTATCATAAGGATATTGCTTGATATTTTGTGACTGTGATTTATTCATGATGTCTACTGTTACTACGCTTGATGAAGCCAAAGATTTTTTGTCAAATGTGCAAACAGTGTGTGATGTAGAAAACAGAAGAAAGAATGAACTTAAGCTTGTTGCTCAACAATTGGGAATTGCTGTTCGCTCTCATCATTCTAAAGATCAAATTGTTGGCATGATTAATAAAAGTTTGTTTAATGTAACTCCTCGAAATGAGCAAACGCAGATTGAATTAGCTAAGTTACAGCTAGCCCTGCAAGAGGCTCGTGTGAAGGAAGCTGAATTTCAAGCACGTGCTAAGGAAGCTGAGTCTCAGGCTAAGGAGGCTTGTGTTAAGGAGGGTGAATTTCAAGCAAATGCTAAGGAGGCTGAATCTCAGGCTCGGATTCAGGAGGCACAGATACAGGCACAAATTGAAATTGCTAGGATTCAGGCAGACCATGAGTATCGCATGAAACAATGTGGAACTGGATCATCTAGCTCTGATGATTTTGATGTGGCTAAAAATGTTAAACTTGTCCCTCCTTTTAATGAATCTGATTTAACAAAGTATTTTCAGTTGTTTGAGAGGGTAGCTACAGGTTTTAATTGGCCCAAAAAGTATTGGCCAGTACTCCTTCAAACTGTTCTCACCGGTAAAGCTCAAGTAACTTATGCATCTTTGCCTCAGGATCAATCTGATAATTATGATGTAGTTAAGAGCTTGATTCTTAAGGCCTATGAGCTTGTTCCTGAAGCCTATAGAGTAAAATTTAGGACAACTTACAAGCAAGATAAGCAATCCCATGTTGAGTATGCACAAATCAAAGAAGATCTGTTAGAGCAGTGGTTAAATTCTAAGAATGTGGATTCTGATTTTTGTAAATTTAAGCAGATGATTTTGCTGGAGGACTTCAAGAGGTGTATTTATAAAGATGTAAGCCTATATCTTGATGAGAAAAGACTAGATAATTTGTCTGATGCTGCAGTTTTAGCTGATGAGTATGTTCTCACTCACAAGAGATATTCTAAAGAAAAAGGGAAAGCTGAGAGTAAGTGCGTTGCCTTTACTCAGAGTACAGGTAACAGGAAAGAGAATAAAGATGATGTTTCTCAGGAAGTAAATACCAGCTTCACCTCTAGATTTCAGAAAAGTAAATGTACTTATTGTAGTAAGCTTGGTCATACTACGGAGAAATGTTTCAGGAGACAGCGTGATGTGAACAAAAAGGAGTCTTTAAATATTCAGTCAATTGGTCTAGTGTCCACCCTTGAGAGTTCCCAGAATTCTTTAACTGAGTTAACTGAACCTGCTTTGAGGGGTAACTTAAATTCTCATGATGTAGCTCCTCTTTTGAGCAGTAACGTGGGTGACACTCTCAAGACTTCATGTGCTAATTTCCTGTCTGATGGTTTTTTCAGTCATCTGGACAGTAATGACAGGAAATCAGTTCAAATATATCGTGATACAGGTGCTTGCCAATCCCTTATGCTGACCAGTGTTCTAGGCTCTAATGTTAATTCGTCTGATGAAACTGTAATCTTACAAGGTGTAGGGAATAATTACTTCTCTGTCCCTCTGTGCAGAGTGAATTTAGAGTCTGGTTTTGTTAATGGTTCCGTTATGGTTGGGTTGGTTGAGACACTCCCAATGTCAGGTGTAACTTTCTTATTTGAAATGATATTGGTGGAAGTCAAGTGTGTCCAGCTCCTCAGTTGTCTAGTGAGCCAGTGGCTGCGACCCAGGATTGTGATGTCCCTGATGTGTTCCCTGCATGTGCTGTCACTAGGGCTAAGTCTAAAGTTACTGGTGATTTAGAGCATAATGATGATGATGATGTTATCCTAGCTGACACTTTTCTTGCTAATTTGGACCACTCACCAGATCAGGCAGTACCCCGTAGTGTTGATAATGCGTCTCGTCAAGAGTTGGTTGAGTTGCAGGTTGCTGACCCTGAGTTGAAAGGTCTAGCTAACTCTGCTTGCAGTGAGGAAGAGTCAGCTGGAGCTTCTACTTGTTATTATATAAAGTCAGGAGTACTTATGAGGAAGTGGAGACCCCCAACAGCATCAGCCGACTGTGAATGGGAGGTTGTACATCAAGTTGTCATCCCTCGTGTTTGTAGGCAGGATATCATTAGAGTGGCTCATGATTCCAGTTTGGCAGGACACCTTGGAGTGAGGAAGACTGTGGCACGCATTTTGAAACACTTCTACTGGCCAGGTATCTTCAGGGATGTTTCCTGGTATTGTAAGTCTTGTCACACCTGTCAAGTTGTGGGGAAGTGTAATCAGACCGAAAAGGTTGCACCTCTAGTTCCCATTCCTCCTTTTGAGGCGCCTTTCACCCGTGTGTTGGTGGATATTGTGGGCCCTCATCCTAAGACTTCTTCAGGATTTTCTTATGTGTTGACCCTGATTGATATGGCTACTCGTTATCCTGAAGCCAATCCACTTAGAAATATCTCAGCAAAGAACGTGGTTAAGGAAATGCTAGGGTTCTTCACAAAGTTTGGTCTGCCCAAGGAGGTACAGTCAGACCGGGGAAGTAATTTCATGTCAAACGTTTTCAAGCAGTCTCTGAAAGAGTTGGGCATCACCCAGATCACGTCTTCAGCTTACCATCCCCAGACCCAAGGAGCGTTGGAGAGATATCATCAAACACTCAAATCGATGTTCAAGAAATACTGTTTGGAACATCAGAAAGACTGGGATAAAGGTCTTCCATTCGTTGTATTTGCCGCAAGAGAATCTCCAAATGAATCACTGGGCTTCTCACCCTTTGAACTACTGTTTGGCCATGAAGTAAGAGGACCCCTTAAGCTACTCAAGGAATGCTGGCTGTCGGAGGAAGATGACGTCAACCTGCTGGAGTATGTGATGAAATTCAAAGAACGGCTGTCCACTGCTTTACAGCTGGCGAGAGAGAATTTAGGAGCTGCTCAGGAGAAGATGAAGACTTGGTATGATAAGAAGTCCAGGTTATGCCACTTTCAGCCAGGAGATCAGGCTTTGATTCTGCTACCGGTGCATGGGCAACCTCTTCAAGCCAAGTTTAGTGGTCCTTATTTCGTGGAGAAGAAACTCAGTGATATCAACTATGTCATCGCCACACCAGATAGTAGAAAGAGCAAGCAACTATGTCACATCAACATGCTAAAGTTATATCACAGGCGGGACGAAAATAATCCAGTCTGCAATGTAGCTGTTCCACCCAAGTCTGCAAGTGAAGCTCTCCCATGCAGTATGAGCCTGAGTGATAGTTTGGGGAAGAATCCTGATATCATGAATGATCTCCAGACTAAGCTTTCTCACCTACCTCCCGAGGAAAGGCAGGAGTTTTCGGCATTACTGCAGGAGTACCCGCAAGTGTTCCGTGCTACTCCAGGAAGAACCACTGTGTTGATGCATGATGTCGATGTTGGAGACGCAAAGCCAGTTAAATTGCCTCCTTACCGTGTGAACCCAGTGAAAGTTCCTCTCATCCAGAAGGAGCTTGGCTACCTGTTGGACCACAAGATGATTGAGCCCTGTCAGAGCGAGTGGAGTTCTCCTGTCACTCTAGTCCCTAAGCCAGGTGGGTCACAGCGGCTTTGCATTGACTACAGACGTGTTAATCAGATAACCAAAACAGACACTTACCCTCTCCCTCGTGTGGAAGATTGCATAGACAAGATCGGAAAGGCTAGGTACATAAGTAAG
Source organism: Coenobita brevimanus (assembly GCF_032717465.1). NCBI lineage: Eukaryota > Metazoa > Arthropoda > Malacostraca > Decapoda > Coenobitidae > Coenobita > Coenobita brevimanus. The sequence continues at coordinate 17,672,801 of NC_136956.1, forward strand.
TTTGATTTGTTAAAGGGATACTGGCAAGTACGTATGACTGAACGTGCTAGGGAGATCTCATGTTTTGTAACACTAGGAAAGAAAATGTTATTGCAGATTGCTTATCTAGACTTTAGACAGATTGTTTTAGAGTAATAAGAAATTTCCTTTCTAAATTTCTTTTTTCTTTGTGGGGAGGTGTTACATAGCCTATGATTTCATCATCCTTTGTGTAATTCTAAAGTACAGTGTGCTGCCTGTTTGATCACGAGCGTGTTCTACCTCACTCCCCCCCTTCTACCGTTATAGTAGAGTAAGTCGTCCTTTCTGTTGTTCAGAGCGGGATTGTCAGCTCTTTGTCCCCATGGCTTCATTTGCGCGTCCTTCTTACAAGTTGTATCAAGCTCTGCTGGCCCCTATATAATGAGCTCAGTCTCTGCATTATTGCCACTTAGATCTACTCCTCATTTTGTTCACATCTCTGTCCTCCCCTGTACAGTTATTGTTGTGAGTGCTCAGGAAGTCTCCAACCATCTAGCAGCTGTGTAAATTGAGTATAACTGTTGTTGCATTTTTTCTTGTACTGTGTAGCGTAAGGTGTTAATTCTTAGGCCTAGTAAGGTTTTTGTAATCCATGTAAGGTTCTTTTTGTCAGTCATTTTTGATATTTTGTATCAGTAATAATATATCTGGCATTCACTGAGTATTATCTGGTATCTCATTTTAACAGGGCTGACTTAGATAAATTTATTCCTGCTAATTTTGTGTTAATAGAGGCTATTGCAGTTAACCATATATTTAACCTGTTTTTTGCCATTACATTATCCTTATGAGTCCTGAATGTTTTGTTGTTAGTTTGAGCATTAAACTTTAACTTGTAATTTTACCTAACTCTTTTGTTTTGAACCTGGAACTTTACGGGACTGTAGTGATTTTTAGTATTCTCACTTAAAGTGTACATTATCTTTCTCTGTTCCGTAACATAAATTTGGCGACCTCTTATCAGGATATTCAGGATATTATCATAAGGATATTGCTTGATATTTTGTGACTGTGATTTATTCATGATGTCTACTGTTACTACGCTTGATGAAGCCAAAGATTTTTTGTCAAATGTGCAAACAGTGTGTGATGTAGAAAACAGAAGAAAGAATGAACTTAAGCTTGTTGCTCAACAATTGGGAATTGCTGTTCGCTCTCATCATTCTAAAGATCAAATTGTTGGCATGATTAATAAAAGTTTGTTTAATGTAACTCCTCGAAATGAGCAAACGCAGATTGAATTAGCTAAGTTACAGCTAGCCCTGCAAGAGGCTCGTGTGAAGGAAGCTGAATTTCAAGCACGTGCTAAGGAAGCTGAGTCTCAGGCTAAGGAGGCTTGTGTTAAGGAGGGTGAATTTCAAGCAAATGCTAAGGAGGCTGAATCTCAGGCTCGGATTCAGGAGGCACAGATACAGGCACAAATTGAAATTGCTAGGATTCAGGCAGACCATGAGTATCGCATGAAACAATGTGGAACTGGATCATCTAGCTCTGATGATTTTGATGTGGCTAAAAATGTTAAACTTTTCCCTCCTTTTAATGAATCTGATTTAACAAAGTATTTTCAGTTGTTTGAGAGGGTAGCTACAGGTTTTAATTGGCCCAAAAAGTATTGGCCAGTACTCCTTCAAACTGTTCTCACCGGTAAAGCTCAAGTAACTTATGCATCTTTGCCTCAGGATCAATCTGATAATTATGATGTAGTTAAGAGCTTGATTCTTAAGGCCTATGAGCTTGTTCCTGAAGCCTATAGAGTAAAATTTAGGACAACTTACAAGCAAGATAAGCAATCCCATGTTGAGTATGCACAAATCAAAGAAGATCTGTTAGAGCAGTGGTTAAATTCTAAGAATGTGGATTCTGATTTTGGTAAATTTAAGCAGATGATTTTGCTGGAGGACTTCAAGAGGTGTATTTATAAAGATGTAAGCCTATATCTTGATGAGAAAAGAATAGATAATTTGTCTGATGCTGCAGTTTTAGCTGATGAGTATGTTCTCACTCACAAGAGATATTCTAAAGAAAAAGGGAAAGCTGAGAGTAAGTGCGTTGCCTTTACTCAGAGTACAGGTAACAGGAAAGAGAATAAAGATGATGTTTCTCAGGAAGTAAATACCAGCTTCACCTCTAGATTTCAGAAAAGTAAATGTACTTATTGTAGTAAGCTTGGTCATACTACGGAGAAATGTTTCAGGAGACAGCGTGATGTGAACAAAAGGAGTCTTTAAATATTCAGTCAATTGGTCTAGTGTCCACCCTTGAGAGTTCCCAGAATTCTTTAACTGAGTTAACTGAACCTGCTTTGAGGGGTAACTTAAATTCTCATGATGTAGCTCCTCTTTTGAGCAGTAACGTGGGTGACACTCTCAAGACTTCATGTGCTAATTTCCTGTCTGATGGTTTTTTCAGTCATCTGGACAGTAATGACAGGAAATCAGTTCAAATATATCGTGATACAGGTGCTTGCCAATCCCTTATGCTGACCAGTGTTCTAGGCTCTAATGTTAATTCGTCTGATGAAACTGTAATCTTACAAGGTGTAGGGAATAATTACTTCTCTGTCCCTCTGTGCAGAGTGAATTTAGAGTCTGGTTTTGTTAATGGTTCCGTTATGGTTGGGTTGGTTGAGACACTCCCAATGTCAGGTGTAACTTTCTTATTTGAAATGATATTGGTGGAAGTCAAGTGTGTCCAGCTCCTCAGTTGTCTAGTGAGCCAGTGGCTGCGACCCAGGATTGTGATGTCCCTGATGTGTTCCCTGCATGTGCTGTCACTAGGGCTAAGTCTAAAGTTACTGGTGATTTAGAGCATAATGATGATGATGATGTTATCCTAGCTGACACTTTTCTTGCTAATTTGGACCACTCACCAGATCAGGCAGTACCCCGTAGTGTTGATAATGCGTCTCGTCAAGAGTTGGTTGAGTTGCAGGTTGCTGACCCTGAGTTGAAAGGTCTAGCTAACTCTGCTTGCAGTGAGGAAGAGTCAGCTGGAGCTTCTACTTGTTATTATATAAAGTCAGGAGTACTTATGAGGAAGTGGAGACCCCCAACAGCATCAGCCGACTGTGAATGGGAGGTTGTACATCAAGTTGTCATCCCTCGTGTTTGTAGGCAGGATATCATTAGAGTGGCTCATGATTCCAGTTTGGCAGGACACCTTGGAGTGAGGAAGACTGTGGCACGCATTTTGAAACACTTCTACTGGCCAGGTATCTTCAGGGATGTTTCCTGGTATTGTAAGTCTTGTCACACCTGTCAAGTTGTGGGGAAGTGTAATCAGACCGAAAAGGTTGCACCTCTAGTTCCCATTCCTCCTTTTGAGGCGCCTTTCACCCGTGTGTTGGTGGATATTGTGGGCCCTCATCCTAAGACTTCTTCAGGATTTTCTTATGTGTTGACCCTGATTGATATGGCTACTCGTTATCCTGAAGCCAATCCACTTAGAAATATCTCAGCAAAGAACGTGGTTAAGGAAATGCTAGGGTTCTTCACAAAGTTTGGTCTGCCCAAGGAGGTACAGTCAGACCGGGAAGTAATTTCATGTCAAACGTTTTCAAGCAGTCTCTGAAAGAGTTGGGCATCACCCAGATCACGTCTTCAGCTTACCATCCCCAGACCCAAGGAGCGTTGGAGAGATATCATCAAACACTCAAATCGATGTTCAAGAAATACTGTTTGGAACATCAGAAAGACTGGGATAAAGGTCTTCCATTCGTTGTATTTGCCGCAAGAGAATCTCCAAATGAATCACTGGGCTTCTCACCCTTTGAACTACTGTTTGGCCATGAAGTAAGAGGACCCCTTAAGCTACTCAAGGAATGCTGGCTGTCGGAGGAAGATGACGTCAACCTGCTGGAGTATGTGATGAAATTCAAAGAACGGCTGTCCACTGCTTTACAGCTGGCGAGAGAGAATTTAGGAGCTGCTCAGGAGAAGATGAAGACTTGGTATGATAAGAAGTCCAGGTTATGCCACTTTCAGCCAGGAGATCAGGCTTTGATTCTGCTACCGGTGCATGGGCAACCTCTTCAAGCCAAGTTTAGTGGTCCTTATTTCGTGGAGAAGAAACTCAGTGATATCAACTATGTCATCGCCACACCAGATAGTAGAAAGAGCAAGCAACTATGTCACATCAACATGCTAAAGTTATATCACAGGCGGGACGAAAATAATCCAGTCTGCAATGTAGCTGTTCCACCCAAGTCTGCAAGTGAAGCTCTCCCATGCAGTATGAGCCTGAGTGATAGTTTGGGGAAGAATCCTGATATCATGAATGATCTCCAGACTAAGCTTTCTCACCTACCTCCCGAGGAAAGGCAGGAGTTTTCGGCATTACTGCAGGAGTACCCGCAAGTGTTCCGTGCTACTCCAGGAAGAACCACTGTGTTGATGCATGATGTCGATGTTGGAGACGCAAAGCCAGTTAAATTGCCTCCTTACCGTGTGAACCCAGTGAAAGTTCCTCTCATCCAGAAGGAGCTTGGCTACCTGTTGGACCACAAGATGATTGAGCCCTGTCAGAGCGAGTGGAGTTCTCCTGTCACTCTAGTCCCTAAGCCAGGTGGGTCACAGCGGCTTTGCATTGACTACAGACGTGTTAATCAGATAACCAAAACAGACACTTACCCTCTCCCTCGTGTGGAAGATTGCATAGACAAGATCGGAAAGGCTAGGTACATAAGTAAGTTTGATTTGTTAAAGGGATACTGGCAAGTACGTATGACTGAACGTGCTAGGGAGATCTCATGTTTTGTAACACTAGGAAAGAAAATGTTATTGCAGATTGCTTATCTAGACTTTAGACAGATTGTTTTAGAGTAATAAGAAATTTCCTTTCTAAATTTCTTTTTTCTTTGTGGGGAGGTGTTACATAGCCTATGATTTCATCATCCTTTGTGTAATTCTAACGTACAGTGTGCTGCCTGTTTGATCACGAGCGTGTTCTACCTCACTCCCCCCCTTCTACCGTTATAGTAGAGTAAGTCGTCCTTTCTGTTGTTCAGAGCGGGATTGTCAGCTCTTTGTCCCCATGGCTTCATTTGCGCGTCCTTCTTACAAGTTGTATCAAGCTCTGCTGGCCCCTATATAATGAGCTCAGTCTCTGCATTATTGCCACTTAGATCTACTCCTCATTTTGTTCACATCTCTGTCCTCCCCTGTACAGTTATTGTTGTGAGTGCTCAGGAAGTCTCCAACCATCTAGCAGCTGTGTAAATTGAGTATAACTGTTGTTGCATTTTTTCTTGTACTGTGTAGCGTAAGGTGTTAATTCTTAGGCCTAGTAAGGTTTTTGTAATCCATGTAAGGTTCTTTTTGTCAGTCATTTTTGATATTTTGTATCAGTAATAATATATCTGGCATTCACTGAGTATTATCTGGTATCTCATTTTAACAGGGCTGACTTAGATAAATTTATTCCTGCTAATTTTGTGTTAATAGAGGCTATTGCAGTTAACCATATATTTAACCTGTTTTTTGCCATTACATTATCCTTATGAGTCCTGAATGTTTTGTTGTTAGTTTGAGCATTAAACTTTAACTTGTAATTTTACCTAACTCTTTTGTTTTGAACCTGGAACTTTGCGGGACTGTAGTGATTTTTAGTATTCTCACTTAAAGTGTACATTATCTTTCTCTGTTCCGTAACATAGATTTGGCGACCTCTTATCAGGATATTCAGGATATTATCATAAGGATATTGCTTGATATTTTGTGACTGTGATTTATTCATGATGTCTACTGTTACTACGCTTGATGAAGCCAAAGATTTTTTGTCAAATGTGCAAACAGTGTGTGATGTAGAAAACAGAAGAAAGAATGAACTTAAGCTTGTTGCTCAACAATTGGGAATTGCTGTTCGCTCTCATCATTCTAAAGATCAAATTGTTGGCATGATTAATAAAAGTTTGTTTAATGTAACTCCTCGAAATGAGCAAACGCAGATTGAATTAGCTAAGTTACAGCTAGCCCTGCAAGAGGCTCGTGTGAAGGAAGCTGAATTTCAACCACGTGCTAAGGAGGCTGAGTCTCAGGCTAAGGAGGCTTGTGTTAAGGAGGGTGAATTTCAAGCAAATGCTAAGAAGGCTGAATCTCAGGCTCGGATTCAGGAGGCACAGATACAGGCACAAATTGAAATTGCTAGGATTCAGGCAGACCATGAGTATCGCATGAAACAATGTGGAACTGGATCATCTAGCTCTGATGATTTTGATGTGGCTAAAAATGTTAAACTTGTCCCTCCTTTTAATGAATCTGATTTAACAAAGTATTTTCAGTTGTTTGAGAGGGTAGCTACAGGTTTTAATTGGCCCAAAAAGTATTGGCCATTACTCCTTCAAACTGTTCTCACCGGTAAAGCTCAAGTAACTTATGCATCTTTGCCTCAGGATCAATCTGATAATTATGATGTAGTTAAGAGCTTGATTCTTAAGGCCTATGAGCTTGTTCCTGAAGCCTATAGAGTAAAATTTAGGACAACTTACAAGCAAGATAAGCTATCCCATGTTGAGTATGCACAAATCAAAGAAGATCTGTTAGAGCAGTGGTTAAATTCTAAGAATGTGGATTCTGATTTTGGTAAATTTAAGCAGATGATTTTGCTGGAGGACTTCAAGAGGTGTATTTATAAAGATGTAAGCCTATATCTTGATGAGAAAAGAATAGATAATTTGTCTGATGCTGCAGTTTTAGCTGATGAGTATGTTCTCACTCACAAGAGATATTCTAAAGAAAAAGGGAAAGCTGAGAGTAAGTGCGTTGCCTTTACTCAGAGTACAGGTAACAGGAAAGAGAATAAAGATGATGTTTCTCAGGAAGTAAATACCAGCTTCACCTCTAGATTTCAGAAAAGTAAATGTACTTATTGTAGTAAGCTTGGTCATACTACGGAGAAATGTTTCAGGAGACAGCGTGATGTGAACAAAAAGGAGTCTTTAAATATTCAGTCAATTGGTCTAGTGTCCACCCTTGAGAGTTCCCAGAATTCTTTAACTGAGTTAACTGAACCTGCTTTGAGGGGTAACTTAAATTCTCATGATGTAGCTCCTCTTTTGAGCCGTAACGTGGGTGACACTCTCAAGACTTCATGTGCTAATTTCCTGTCTGATGGTTTTTTCAGTCATCTGGACAGTAATGACAGGAAATCAGTTCAAATATATCGTGATACAGGTGCTTGCCAATCCCTTATGCTGACCAGTGTTCTAGGCTCTAATGTTAATTCGTCTGATGAAACTGTAATCTTACAAGGTGTAGGGAATAATTACTTCTCTGTCCCTCTGTGCAGAGTGAATTTAGAGTCTGGTTTTGTTAATGGTTCCGTTATGGTTGGGTTGGTTGAGACACTCCCAATGTCAGGTGTAACTTTCTTATTTGAAATGATATTGGTGGAAGTCAAGTGTGTCCAGCTCCTCAGTTGTCTAGTGAGCCAGTGGCTGCGACCCAGGATTGTGATGTCCCTGATGTGTTCCCTGCATGTGCTGTCACTAGGGCTAAGTCTAAAGTTACTGGTGATTTAGAGCATAATGATGATGATGATGTTATCCTAGCTGACACTTTTCTTGCTAATTTGGACCACTCACCAGATCAGGCAGTACCCCGTAGTGTTGATAAAGCGTCTCGTCAAGAGTTGGTTGAGTTGCAGGTTGCTGACCCTGAGTTGAAAGGTCTAGCTAACTCTGCTTGCAGTGAGGAAGAGGTCAGCTGGAGCTTCTACTTGTTATTATATAAAGTCAGGAGTACTTATGAGGAAGTGGAGACCCCCAACAGCATCAGCCGACTGTGAATGGGAGGTTGTACATCAAGTTGTCATCCCTCGTGTTTGTAGGCAGGATATCATTAGAGTGGCTCATGATTCCAGTTTGGCAGGACACCTTGGAGTGAGGAAGACTGTGGCACGCATTTTGAAACACTTCTACTGGCCAGGTATCTTCAGGGATGTTTCCTGGTATTGTAAGTCTTCTCACACCTGTCAAGTTGTGGGGAAGTGTAATCAGACCGAAAAGGTTGCACCTCTAGTTCCCATTCCTCCTTTTGAGGCGCCTTTCACCCGTGTGTTGGTGGATATTGTGGGCCCTCTTCCTAAGACTTCTTCAGGATTTTCTTATGTGTTGACCCTGATTGATATGGCTACTCGTTATCCTGAAGCCAATCCACTTAGAAATATCTCAGCAAAGAACGTGGTTAAGGAAATGCTAGGGTTCTTCACAAAGTTTGGTCTGCCCAAGGAGGTACAGTCAGACCGGGGAAGTAATTTCATGTCAAACGTTTTCAAGCAGTCTCTGAAAGAGTTGGGCATCACCCAGATCACGTCTTCAGCTTACCATCCCCAGACCCAAGGAGCGTTGGAGAGATATCATCAAACACTCAAATCGATGTTCAAGAAATACTGTTTGGAACATCAGAAAGACTGGGATAAAGGTCTTCCATTCGTTGTATTTGCCGCAAGAGAATCTCCAAATGAATCACTGGGCTTCTCACCCTTTGAACTACTGTTTGGCCATGAAGTAAGAGGACCCCTTAAGCTACTCAAGGAATGCTGGCTGTCGGAGGAAGATGACGTCAACCTGCTGGAGTATGTGATGAAATTCAAAGAACGGCTGTCCACTGCTTTACAGCTGGCGAGAGAGAATTTAGGAGCTGCTCAGGAGAAGATGAAGACTTGGTATGATAAGAAGTCCAGGTTATGCCACTTTCAGCCAGGAGATCAGGCTTTGATTCTGCTACCGGTGCATGGGCAACCTCTTCAAGCCAAGTTTAGTGGTCCTTATTTCGTGGAGAAGAAACTCAGTGATATCAACTATGTCATCGCCACACCAGATAGTAGAAAGAGCAAGCAACTATGTCACATCAACATGCTAAAGTTATATCACAGGCGGGACGAAAATAATCCAGTCTGCAATGTAGCTGTTCCACCCAAGTCTGCAAGTGAAGCTCTCCCATGCAGTATGAGCCTGAGTGATAGTTTGGGGAAGAATCCTGATATCATGAATGATCTCCAGACTAAGCTTTCTCACCTACCTCCCGAGGAAAGGCAGGAGTTTTCGGCATTACTGCAGGAGTACCCGCAAGTGTTCCGTGCTACTCCAGGAAGAACCACTGTGTTGATGCATGATGTCGATGTTGGAGACGCAAAGCCAGTTAAATTGCCTCCTTACCGTGTGAACCCAGTGAAAGTTCCTCTCATCCAGAAGGAGCTTGGCTACCTGTTGGACCACAAGATGATTGAGCCCTGTCAGAGCGAGTGGAGTTCTCCTGTCACTCTAGTCCCTAAGCCAGGTGGGTCACAGCGGCTTTGCATTGACTACAGACGTGTTAATCAGATAACCAAAACAGACACTTACCCTCTCCCTCGTGTGGAAGATTGCATAGACAAGATCGGAAAGGCTAGGTACATAAGTAAGTTTGATTTGTTAAAGGGATACTGGCAAGTACGTATGACTGAACGTGCTAGGGAGATCTCATGTTTTGTAACACTAGGAAAGAAAATGTTATTGCAGATTGCTTATCTAGACTTTAGACAGATTGTTTTAGAGTAATAAGAAATTTCCTTTGTAAATTTCTTTTTCTTTGTGGGGAGGTGTTACATAGCCTATGATTTCATCATCCTTTGTGTAATTCTAACGTACAGTGTGCTGCCTGTTTGATCACGAGCGTGTTCTACCTCACTCCCCCCTTCTACCGTTATAGTAGAGTAAGTCGTCCTTTCTGTTGTTCAGAGCGGGATTGTCAGCTCTTTGTCCCCATGGCTTCATTTGCGCGTCCTTCTTACAAGTTGTATCAAGCTCTGCTGGCCCCTATATAATGAGCTCAGTCTCTGCATTATTGCCACTTAGATCTACTCCTCATTTTGTTCACATCTCTGTCCTCCCCTGTACAGTTATTGTTGTGAGTGCTCAGGAAGTCTCCAACCATCTAGCAGCTGTGTAAATTGAGTATAACTGTTGTTGCATTTTTTCTTGTACTGTGTAGCGTAAGGTGTTAATTCTTAGGCCTAGTAAGGTTTTTGTAATCCATGTAAGGTTCTTTTTGTCAGTCATTTTTGATATTTTGTATCAGTAATAATATATCTGGCATTCACTGAGTATTATCTGGTATCTCATTTTAACAGGGCTGACTTAGATAAATTTATTCCTGCTAATTTTGTGTTAATAGAGGCTATTGCAGTTAACCATATATTTAACCTGTTTTTTGCCATTACATTATCCTTATGAGTCCTGAATGTTTTGTTGTTAGTTTGAGCATTAAACTTTAACTTGTAATTTTACCTAACTCTTTTGTTTTGAACCTGGAACTTTACGGGACTGTAGTGATTTTTAGTATTCTCACTTAAAGTGTACATTATCTTTCTCTGTTCCGTAACATAAATTTGGCGACCTCTTATCAGGATATTCAGGATATTATCATAAGGATATTGCTTGATATTTTGTGACTGTGATTTATTCATGATGTCTACTGTTACTACGCTTGATGAAGCCAAAGATTTTTTGTCAAATGTGCAAACAGTGTGTGATGTAGAAAACAGAAGAAAAAATGAACTTAAGCTTGTTGCTCAACAATTGGGAATTGCTGTTCGCTCTCATCATTCTAAAGATCAAATTGTTGGCATGATTAATAAAAGTTTGTTTAATGTAACTCCTCGAAATGAGCAAACGCAGATTGAATTAGCTAAGTTACAGCTAGCCCTGCAAGAGGCTCGTGTGAAGGAAGCTGAATTTCAACCACGTGCTAAGGAGGCTGAGTCTCAGGCTAAGGAGGCTTGTGTTAAGGAGGGTGAATTTCAAGCAAATGCTAAGAAGGCTGAATCTCAGGCTCGGATTCAGGAGGCACAGATACAGGCACAAATTGAAATTGCTAGGATTCAGGCAGACCATGAGTATCGCATGAAACAATGTGGAACTGGATCATCTAGCTCTGATGATTTTGATGTGGCTAAAAATGTTAAACTTGTCCCTCCTTTTAATGAATCTGATTTAACAAAGTATTTTCAGTTGTTTGAGAGGGTAGCTACAGGTTTTAATTGGCCCAAAAAGTATTGGCCAGTACTCCTTCAAACTGTTCTCACCAGTAAAGCTCAAGTAACTTATGCATCTTTGCCTCAGGATCAATCTGATAATTATGATGTAGTTAAGAGCTTGATTCTTAAGGCCTATGAGCTTGTTCCTGAAGCCTATAGAGTAAAATTTAGGACAACTTACAAGCAAGATAAGCTATCCCATGTTGAGTATGCACAAATCAAAGAAGATCTGTTAGAGCAGTGGTTAAATTCTAAGAATGTGGATTCTGATTTTGGTAAATTTAAGCAGATGATTTTGCTGGAGGACTTCAAGAGGTGTATTTATAAAGATGTAAGCCTATATCTTGATGAGAAAAGAATAGATAATTTGTCTGATGCTGCAGTTTTAGCTGATGAGTATGTTCTCACTCACAAGGGATATTCTAAAGAAAAAGGGAAAGCTGAGAGTAAGTGCGTTGCCTTTACTCAGAGTACAGGTAACAGGAAAGAGAATAAAGATGATGTTTCTCAGGAAGTAAATACCAGCTTCACCTCTAGATTTCAGAAAAGTAAATGTACTTATTGTAGTAAGCTTGGTCATACTACGGAGAAATGTTTCAGGAGACAGCGTGATGTGAACAAAAAGGAGTCTTTAAATATTCAGTCAATTGGTCTAGTGTCCACCCTTGAGAGTTCCCAGAATTCTTTAACTGAGTTAACTGAACCTGCTTTGAGGGGTAACTTAAATTCTCATGATGTAGCTCCTCTTTTGAGCAGTAACGTGGGTGACACTCTCAAGACTTCATGTGCTAATTTCCTGTCTGATGGTTTTTTCAGTCATCTGGACAGTAATGACAGGAAATCAGTTCAAATATATCGTGATACAGGTGCTTGCCAATCCCTTATGCTGACCAGTGTTCTAGGCTCTAATGTTAATTCGTCTGATGAAACTGTAATCTTACAAGGTGTAGGGAATAATTACTTCTCTGTCCCTCTGTGCAGAGTGAATTTAGAGTCTGGTTTTGTTAATGGTTCCGTTATGGTTGGGTTGGTTGAGACACTCCCAATGTCAGGTGTAACTTTCTTATTTGAAATGATATTGGTGGAAGTCAAGTGTGTCCAGCTCCTCAGTTGTCTAGTGAGCCAGTGGCTGCGACCCAGGATTGTGATGTCCCTGATGTGTTCCCTGCATGTGCTGTCACTAGGGCTAAGTCTAAAGTTACTGGTGATTTAGAGCATAATGATGATGATGATGTTATCCTAGCTGACACTTTTCTTGCTAATTTGGACCACTCACCAGATCAGGCAGTACCCCGTAGTGTTGATAAAGCGTCTCGTCAAGAGTTGGTTGAGATGCAGGTTGCTGACCCTGAGTTGAAAGGTCTAGCTAACTCTGCTTGCAGTGAGGAAGAGTCAGCTGGAGCTTCTACTTGTTATTATATAAAGTCAGGAGTACTTATGAGGAAGTGGAGACCCCCAACAGCATCAGCCGACTGTGAATGGGAGGTTGTACATCAAGTTGTCATCCCTCGTGTTTGTAGGCAGGATATCATTAGAGTGGCTCATGATTCCAGTTTGGCAGGACACCTTGGAGTGAGGAAGACTGTGGCACGCATTTTGAAACACTTCTACTGGCCAGGTATCTTCAGGGATGTTTCCTGGTATTGTAAGTCTTCTCACACCTGTCAAGTTGTGGGGAAGTGTAATCAGACCGAAAAGGTTGCACCTCTAGTTCCCATTCCTCCTTTTGAGGCGCCTTTCACCCGTGTGTTGGTGGATATTGTGGGCCCTCTTCCTAAGACTTCTTCAGGATTTTCTTATGTGTTGACCCTGATTGATATGGCTACTCGTTATCCTGAAGCCAATCCACTTAGAAATATCTCAGCAAAGAACGTGGTTAAGGAAATGCTAGGGTTCTTCACAAAGTTTGGTCTGCCCAAGGAGGTACAGTCAGACCGGGAAGTAATTTCATGTCAAACGTTTTCAAGCAGTCTCTGAAAGAGTTGGGCATCACCCAGATCACGTCTTCAGCTTACCATCCCCAGACCCAAGGAGCGTTGGAGAGATATCATCAAACACTCAAATCGATGTTCAAGAAATACTGTTTGGAACATCAGAAAGACTGGGATAAAGGTCTTCCATTCGTTGTATTTGCCGCAAGAGAATCTCCAAATGAATCACTGGGCTTCTCACCCTTTGAACTACTGTTTGGCCATGAAGTAAGAGGACCCCTTAAGCTACTCAAGGAATGCTGGCTGTCGGAGGAAGATGACGTCAACCTGCTGGAGTATGTGATGAAATTCAAAGAACGGCTGTCCACTGCTTTACAGCTGGCGAGAGAGAATTTAGGAGCTGCTCAGGAGAAGATGAAGACTTGGTATGATAAGAAGTCCAGGTTATGCCACTTTCAGCCAGGAGATCAGGCTTTGATTCTGCTACCGGTGCATGGGCAACCTCTTCAAGCCAAGTTTAGTGGTCCTTATTTCGTGGAGAAGAAACTCAGTGATATCAACTATGTCATCGCCACACCAGATAGTAGAAAGAGCAAGCAACTATGTCACATCAACATGCTAAAGTTATATCACAGGCGGGACGAAAATAATCCAGTCTGCAATGTAGCTGTTCCACCCAAGTCTGCAAGTGAAGCTCTCCCATGCAGTATGAGCCTGAGTGATAGTTTGGGGAAGAATCCTGATATCATGAATGATCTCCAGACTAAGCTTTCACCTACCTCCTGAGGAAAGGCAGGAGTTTTCGGCATTACTGCAGGAGTACCCGCAAGTGTTCCGTGCTACTCCAGGAAGAACCACTGTGTTGATGCATGATGTCGATGTTGGAGACGCAAAGCCAGTTAAATTGCCTCCTTACCGTGTGAACCCAGTGAAAGTTCCTCTCATCCAGAAGGAGCTTGGCTACCTGTTGGACCACAAGATGATTGAGCCCTGTCAGAGCGAGTGGAGTTCTCCTGTCACTCTAGTCCCTAAGCCAGGTGGGTCACAGCGGCTTTGCATTGACTACAGACGTGTTAATCAGATAACCAAAACAGACACTTACCCTCTCCCTCGTGTGGAAGATTGCATAGACAAGATCGGAAAGGCTAGGTACATAAGTAAGTTTGATTTGTTAAAGGGATACTGGCAAGTACGTATGACTGAACGTGCTAGGGAGATCTCATGTTTTGTAACACTAGGAAAGAAAATGTTATTGCAGATTGCTTATCTAGACTTTAGACAGATTGTTTTAGAGTAATAAGAAATTTCCTTTCTAAATTTCTTTTTTCTTTGTGGGGAGGTGTTACATAGCCTATGATTTCATCATCCTTTGTGCAATTCTAACGTACAGTGTGCTGCCTGTTTGATCACGAGCGTGTTCTACCTCACTCCCCCCCTTCTACCGTTATAGTAGAGTAAGTCGTCCTTTCTGTTGTTCAGAGCGGGATTGTCAGCTCTTTGTCCCCATGGCTTCATTTGCGCGTCCTTCTTACAAGTTGTATCAAGCTCTGCTGGCCCCTATATAATGAGCTCAGTCTCTGCATTATTGCCACTTAGATCTACTCCTCATTTTGTTCACATCTCTGTCCTCCCCTGTACAGTTATTGTTGTGAGTGCTCAGGAAGTCTCCAACCATCTAGCAGCTGTGTAAATTGAGTATAACTGTTGTTGCATTTTTTCTTGTACTGTGTAGCGTAAGGTGTTAATTCTTAGGCCTAGTAAGGTTTTTGTAATCCATGTAAGGTTCTTTTTGTCAGTCATTTTTGATATTTTGTATCAGTAATAATATATCTGGCATTCACTGAGTATTATCTGGTATCTCATTTTAACAGGGCTGACTTAGATAAATTTATTCCTGCTAATTTTGTGTTAATAGAGGCTATTGCAGTTAACCATATATTTAACCTGTTTTTTGCCATTACATTATCCTTATGAGTCCTGAATGTTTTGTTGTTAGTTTGAGCATTAAACTTTAACTTGTAATTTTACCTAACTCTTTTGTTTTGAACCTGGAACTTTACGGGACTGTAGTGATTTTTAGTATTCTCACTTAAAGTGTACATTATCTTTCTCTGTTCCGTAACATAGATTTGGCGACCTCTTATCAGGATATTCAGGATATTATCATAAGGATATTGCTTGATATTTTGTGACTGTGATTTATTCATGATGTCTACTGTTACTACGCTTGATGAAGCCAAAGATTTTTTGTCAAATGTGCAAACAGTGTGTGATGTAGAAAACAGAAGAAAGAATGAACTTAAGCTTGTTGCTCAACAATTGGGAATTGCTGTTCGCTCTCATCATTCTAAAGATCAAATTGTTGGCATGATTAATAAAAGTTTGTTTAATGTAACTCCTCGAAATGAGCAAACGCAGATTGAATTAGCTAAGTTACAGCTAGCCCTGCAAGAGGCTCGTGTGAAGGAAGCTGAATTTCAAGCACGTGCTAAGGAGGCTGAGTCTCAGGCTAAGGAGGCTTGTGTTAAGGAGGGTGAATTTCAAGCAAATGCTAAGGAGGCTGAATCTCAGGCTCGGATTCAGGAGGCACAGATACAGGCACAAATTGAAATTGCTAGGATTCAGGCAGACCATGAGTATCACATGAAACAATGTGGAACTGGATCATCTAGCTCTGATGATTTTGATGTGGCTAAAAATGTTAAACTTGTCCCTCCTTTTAATGAATCTGATTTAACAAAGTATTTTCAGTTGTTTGAGAGGGTAGCTACAGGTTTTAATTGGCCCAAAAAGTATTGGCCAGTACTCCTTCAAACTGTTCTCACCGGTAAAGCTCAAGTAACTTATGCATCTTTGCCTCAGGATCAATCTGATAATTATGATGTAGTTAAGAGCTTGATTCTTAAGGCCTATGAGCTTGTTCCTGAAGCCTATAGAGTAAAATTTAGGACAACTTACAAGCAAGATAAGCAATCCCATGTTGAGTATGCACAAATCAAAGAAGATCTGTTAGAGCAGTGGTTAAATTCTAAGAATGTGGATTCTGATTTTGGTAAATTTAAGCAGATGATTTTGCTGGAGGACTTCAAGAGGTGTATTTATAAAGATGTAAGCCTATATCTTGATGAGAAAAGAATAGATAATTTGTCTGATGCTGCAGTTTTAGCTGATGAGTATGTTCTCACTCACAAGAGATATTCTAAAGAAAAAGGGAAAGCTGAGAGTAAGTGCGTTGCCTTTACTCAGAGTACAGGTAACAGGAAAGAGAATAAAGATGATGTTTCTCAGGAAGTAAATACCAGCTTCACCTCTAGATTTCAGAAAAGTAAATGTACTTATTGTAGTAAGCTTGGTCATACTACGGAGAAATGTTTCAGGAGACAGCGTGATGTGAACAAAAAGGAGTCTTTAAATATTCAGTCAATTGGTCTAGTGTCCACCCTTGAGAGTTCCCAGAATTCTTTAACTGAGTTAACTGAACCTGCTTTGAGGGGTAACTTAAATTCTCATGATGTAGCTCCTTTTTTGAGCAGTAACGTGGGTGACACTCTCAAGAGTTCATGTGCTAATTTCCTGTCTGATGGTTTTGTCAGTCATCTGGACAGTAATGACAGGAAATCAGTTCAAATATATCGTGATACAGGTGCTTGCCAATCCCTTATGCTGACCAGTGTTCTAGGCTCTAATGTTAATTCGTCTGATGAAACTGTAATCTTACAAGGTGTAGGGAATAATTACTTCTCTGTCCCTCTGTGCAGAGTGAATTTAGAGTCTGGTTTTGTTAATGGTTCCGTTATGGTTGGGTTGGTTGAGACACTCCCAATGTCAGGTGTAACTTTCTTATTTGAAATGATATTGGTGGAAGTCAAGTGTGTCCAGCTCCTCAGTTGTCTAGTGAGCCAGTGGCTGCGACCCATGATTGTGATGTCCCTGATGTGTTCCCGCATGTGCTGTCACTAGGGCTAAGTCTAAAGTTACTGGTGATTTAGAGCATAATGATGATGATGATGTTATCCTAGCTGACACTTTTCTTGCTAATTTGGACCACTCACCAGATCAGGCAGTACCCCGTAGTGTTGATAATGCGTCTCGTCAAGAGTTGGTTGAGTTGCAGGTTGCTGACCCTGAGTTGAAAGGTCTAGCTAACTCTGCTTGCAGTGAGGAAGAGTCAGCTGGAGCTTCTACTTGTTATTATATAAAGTCAGGAGTACTTATGAGGAAGTGGAGACCCCCAACAGCATCAGCCGACTGTGAATGGGAGGTTGTACATCAAGTTGTCATCCCTCGTATTTGTAGCCAGGATATCATTAGAGTGGCTCATGATTCCAGTTTGGCAGGACACCTTGGAGTGAGGAAGACTGTGGCACGCATTTTGAAACACTTCTACTGGCCAGGTATCTTCAGGGATGTTTCCTGGTATTGTAAGTCTTGTCACACCTGTCAAGTTGTGGGGAAGTGTAATCAGACCGAAAAGGTTGCACCTCTAGTTCCCATTCCTCCTTTTGAGGCGCCTTTCACCCGTGTGTTGGTGGATATTGTGGGCCCTCTTCCTAAGACTTCTTCAGGATTTTCTTATGTGTTGACCCTGATTGATATGGCTACTCGTTATCCTGAAGCCAATCCACTTAGAAATATCTCAGCAAAGAACGTGGTTAAGGAAATGCTAGGGTTCTTCACAAAGTTTGGTCTGCCCAAGGAGGTACAGTCAGACCGGGGAAGTAATTTCATGTCAAACGTTTTCAAGCAGTCTCTGAAAGAGTTGGGCATCACCCAGATCACGTCTTCAGCTTACCATCCCCAGACCCAAGGAGCGTTGGAGAGATATCATCAAACACTCAAATCGATGTTCAAGAAATACTGTTTGGAACATCAGAAAGACTGGGATAAAGGTCTTCCATTCGTTGTATTTGCCGCAAGAGAATCTCCAAATGAATCACTGGGCTTCTCGCCCTTTGAACTACTGTTTGGCCATGAAGTAAGAGGACCCCTTAAGCTACTCAAGGAATGCTGGCTGTCGGAGGAAGATGACGTCAACCTGCTGGAGGATGTGATGAAATTCAAAGAACGGCTGTCCACTGCTTTACAGCTGGCGAGAGAGAATTTAGGAGCTGCTCAGGAGAAGATGAAGACTTGGTATGATAAGAAGTCCAGGTTATGCCACTTTCAGCCAGGAGATCAGGCTTTGATTCTGCTACCGGTGCATGGGCAACCTCTTCAAGCCAAGTTTAGTGGTCCTTATTTCGTGGAGAAGAAACTCAGTGATATCAACTATATCATCGCTACACCAGATAGTAGAAAGAGCAAGCAACTATGTCACATCAACATGCTAAAGTTATATCACAGGCGGGACGAAAATAATCCAGTCTGCACTGTAGCTGTTCCACCCAAGTCTGCAAGTGAAGTTCTCCCATGCAGTATGAGCCTGAGTGATAGTTTGGGGAAGAATCCTGATATCATGAATGCTCTCCAGACTAAGCTTTCTCACCTACCTCCCGAGGAAAGGCAGGAGTTTTCGGCATTACTGCAGGAGTACCCGCAAGTGTTCCGTGCTACTCCAGGAAGAACCACTGTGTTGATGCATGATGTCGATGTTGGAGACGCAAAGCCAATTAAATTGCCTCCTTACCGTATGAACCCAGTGAAAGTTCCTCTCATCCAGAAGGAGCTTGGCTACCTGTTGGACCACAAGATGATTGAGCCCTGTCAGAGCGAGTGGAGTTCTCCTGTCACTCTAGTCCGTAAGCCAGATGGGTCACAGCGGCTTTGCATTGACTACAGACGTGTTAATCAGATAACCAAAACAGACACTTACCCTCTCCCTCGTGTGGAAGATTGCATAGACAAGATCGGAAAGGCTAGGTACATAAGTAAGTTTGATTTGTTAAAGGGATACTGGCAAGTACGTATGACTGAACGTGCTAGGGAGATCTCATGTTTTGTAACACTAGGAAAGAAAATGTTATTGCAGATTGCTTATCTAGACTTTAGACAGATTGTTTTAGAGTAATAAGAAATTTCCTTTCTAAATTTCTTTTTTCTTTGTGGGGAGGTGTTACATAGCCTATGATTTCATCATCCTTTGTGTAATTCTAACGTACAGTGTGCTGCCTGTTTGATCACGAGCGTGTTCTACCTCACTTCCCCCCTTCTACCATTATAGTAGAGTAAGTCGTCCTTTCTGTTGTTCAGAGCGGGATTGTCAGCTCTTTGTCCCCATGGCTTCATTTGCGCGTCCTTCTTACAAGTTGTATCAAGCTCTGCTGGCCCCTATATAATGAGCTCAGTCTCTGCATTATTGCCACTTAGATCTACTCCTCATTTTGTTCATATCTCTGTCCTTCCCTCTACAGTTATTGTTGTGAGTGCTCAGGAAGTCTCCAACCATCTAGCAGCTGTGTAAATTGAGTATAACTGTTGTTGAATTTTTTCTTGTACTGTGTAGCATAAGGTGTTAATTCTTAGGCCTAGTAAGGTTTTTGTAATCCATGTAAGGTTCTTTTTATCAGTCATTTTTTATAATATTTTGTATCTGTAATAATATATCTGGCATTCACTGAGTATTATCTGGTATCTCATTTTAACAGGGCTGACTTAGATAAATTTACTCCTGCTAATTTTGTGTTAATAGAGGCTATTGCAGTTAACCATATATTTAACCTGTTTTTTGCCATTACATTATCCTTAGGAGTCCTGAATGTTTTGTTGTTAGTTTGAGCATTAAACTTTAACTTGTAATTTTACCTAACTCTTTTGTTTTGAATCTGGAACTTTACGGGACTGTAGTGATTTTTAGTATTCTCACTTAAAGTGTACATTATCTTTCTCTGTTCCGTAACAATATATATATATATATATATATATATATATATATATATATATATATATATATATATATATATATATATATATATAATGACAAGAAATTATATAAAAATAATTACTAATATATATAAGCAAGTACATTTTTATATACTGTCAAAATACCAGTAACTATATATAGCCATTGTATCTGTACGGATAGCCAGAATATATAATGAAATAAGGTGCTACTCTCTGAAAAACAATTTCACCCACGTTTTTTGCTGCACCTCTGTATGATGTTTTTAGGAAAATATATTCACAGGCGAATGTTATAATATGAATGGTATGTTTAATAAAAATGTACTCTATAATTAAAGTCCTGTCAGAAAAGGGACGAAAAAAAGAAAATAGAATATGTTGAAAACATGCACCTGGGGCATGCAGAAATGACCGTCCCCGTCCATGAAAATGATACTGAGCAGGAAATTTAATATGGATGGAGGGCTTTTGGTAAATTAAATAAGTGCATAAACAGTAGACGACAGCCTTTATATCAAGAGATAGTTTTGTAATACGCTGTGTCCTTGTTCTTCTATCCCATGGATCAGAAACCTGGAAGCGAAACAGATCCTTGGAGTGTAAAGTGAACAGTGTTCGATTATGCTTAGGCAATACATGGATATATTAATAAGATGTACTTCCAGGGAAGAGGACACACAGAAGCAGATTATTTGTTCAACTTGGTCAAAAGACCAAAATGAAGAGATGGACAGCCTAGGTAACAGAGTAGCAACACTGGGAATGTCTGAAAATAATAAGCAGATAGAGAGCAAGATGGAAAAATGACATGAGGCAGGCAATCAACCAGTAAATTAGAGTGGAGAAAAGTAAAGAATTAAAGTAGAGGATGACGTCTTCAGCACTGTACTTGGATTAGCAAATTAAGCTGTTCCTTTATTTAACCATTGTCCTTATATTTCCTGCACCCGCTTCTCTCTTTCCTCTTCATTTTCAGTACTATTTCTCATCCTTCACACGACTTACTTCGCGTCTTCCTTCCTTTCTCCATAATTTCACCATACACTTTCTTCTTCCCCCATCCATTTGCTCTGCTCTTCTTTCCTCCCATCCATATTCCCTTCTTTTTATTCTTCTTTACCCTCCTGTTACACTCCTAACTCCCTCCGTCCTTAACCTGCCACTATCAGATTTTATATTTAACCTTGGCTTCCCCCTATAGTGTGATATACAAACAGAACAGAAGATAAATAAGCAGATGAGAGAGAGAGAGAGAGAGAGAGAGAGAGAGAGAGAGAGACTGAAACGAAGGTACACTCCGTAAGGGAGAGTTGTAGGGAAAATTTAAAGGAGAGAGGAGGAAGGGACCTGAAAACAGAAAGGAAGGAGAAAAAAGAAGTAAAGTTAATTATGAAGTGGGTGAACAAGTGACTGGCGATAGTAGGCTACAAAGAATGAGAGGTAGGAAGTAGAGAGACAAGTAGGAAGGAAAGGAGGAACGGACAGAGGGGAGGGAAATAGGTGAAATACAAAGAGAGAGAGAGAGAGAGAGAGAGAGAGAGAGAGAGAGAGAGACGTAGGGGTAACGGAAGGGAGAACCGAAGGAGGGAGGAAAAGAGAGGGGGGTGAGGGATAGAGAGAAGGAGAGAAGTGACGAAGGAGAGGAGGGAGGGCTGTAACAAATCACGTAGAGAGAAAGAAAAAAGCAAGGGAAGAGGAGTGAAGAGAGGGAATGCGAGGAGACGGGTAAATGAGAATAGAAAGATTTATGCATGGAAATAGAATGGACAAAAAAAAGAGAGGGAGAGAGGGATGAAGAGGGGGGGGGAAAGAAAGGGGAGGAAGGATAGAGAGAGAATGAAGAAGAATTAGAGGAAAGTGGTAGAAAGAAAAGTATGAGACTGAAAGCTAAAGGGGAAACGATGCAAGGGTGAATGAGAAAAGAAACGGCTGAAGAGTCACACTATCGTGACAATGAAATAGGATACAAAAACCCACACGTCTGCGAGAAAAGAAAGTTGAAAGAAACAAATATTCAAGTATGGAGAGAGAGAGAGAGAGAGAGAGAGAGAGAGAGAGAGGGGGAGGGGGGGAGGGGGATGAAAGCCTGTAATAATAAATAGAATGGAAAATCAGAAATATAATATAAACCTGAGTTATACAAACCTAATCTCATTGAGACTTGGGATGTTTCTCTTCATTACATTTTATGCATCATCGAACGATTCTATTCTAATTAGGATTGTCTTTTGAAAGTCATTGGTGTAGTTTTAACATCGTCGTCAATGCAAGAGGCTAAGTAACATCGTCCGGCAGTAGCAAGTATAATCTGTAAAGGACGTCACCCGGACTGATTGATTTAACCTTATATCATCTCCCCTGCCAGCCCTTCCCCCCACCCTTCTCTCCAGGGTTACTACTTATAGTTCCCGTCAATACGGTGTTGTCTTTTAACAGTATGGTCTAACAGAGCAACTGATTTCCTAAAGCCTACGGGAAACATCTCAGCGAAGGTGCTTAAATTATTTATTTTACTCTTTCGGTAGGAAAATAACTTTTTTTTTTTTTTTTTTTTTTTTTTTAAATAACAGAACGGAGGAAGGAAAAACAGTCCGGGTGACGTCCTTTACAGATTATACTTGCTACTGCCGGACGATGTTACTTAGCCTCTTGCATTGACAACGATGTTAAAACTACACCAATGACTTTCAAAAGACAATCCTAATTAGAATAGAATCGTTCGATGATGCATAAAATGTAATGAAAAGAAACATCCCAAGTCTCAATGAGATTAGGTTTGTATAACTCAGGTTTATATTATATTTCTGATTTTCCATTCTATTTATTATTACAGGCTATTTATTATTACCGTCAGACGGTTTCATATACCTTGTAAGTTTTCAGATTTCTAAAATCAGTTCTCCCCTCTCGAAAACAAAACAAAAACAAAGAAAGAGAACAACGGACAAAAGCTTCTCTCCTAAGCTGCTGATGGTCTATAGAGCATGTTCTCTAAAACATTCACTACAAAACATTTCCACTACCTTGACATATCGTACAAATCTTGCAAAAATAAAATGAAATGATTCGTTAGTATTGCAACACTGAGTGCTGGAAATTGTTTCTAGACATTCCACAGATAAAGATCCTTCCCATCCACTATGTTGCCATTTGGATGATAGGATAAAATATTTTTTTTCTTTTCTTTTATTTCCTTGTTGAAAATCTAACTAACCTACCAGTTATCATGTGGTGATAGCAAAAATAACAGTAAAACCATACTATGCTGAAAGGGTTAGTGAAAAAGAAAATTGAGTCAGTTCAGTGCAAGAAAACTCTCCTAGCCTGGTAGGATAAAAAAGACATTACGTCGTGAAGGTATTCATAATGTAGTAAATATCGTTTCCCTTCCTCCCATAACACTATCCTGTCTCAGCGTTCTTTCACATTTTCCATCCTCCCCGTTGTTGGTCTGCTTCACTTCTTTCAGCCAGAGCCACTTTCATTCTTTAAATTAAATCCTCAGCATATTTTCACTTCAGTGGCAATATTCTTGTGAGATTATGAGGCTCTGTCCAGCCTTCCCCTGAGTGTGTATTTCTGCCTCTGTCATGTTCATTTTCGCTCGCATATTACGTAAGCAATAAATTTTCATATTGAACGGAAGAAAATAAATAAAATATCATGGATATGAAGCATGCATATCAAGTTGTTACAATATCGTTATAAACTGAAAATTGTCTCGATCATATAACACCGTTTGCTTTGGTTAACCTCTACTTGGAAAAAAAGAAAAAACATTAAAACATATACATTATGTCTGAACAACGTTCGTACACGTAAGTATAAAGTCTCTCCATTTGCCACCAATACTTAATCTTCCTTGCTGACTCCCTGTCGTGGAAAACTCTTTCGCCTTTGTTCGTCAAAATAAGCCTTTCTATTTTGCTTTTATTTGGTTTTCCTGAAGAAGGGTGACCGAACCATTCACTGAATATCGGCATACTGTTTTCATATTTTCTTACTTTTACAAGTTTGAATTCAATAAAAAGATTTTACCTCCCAGTTTTACTGGCCAAGGTTTGTTGTCTGATGAACTGTCACTTTAACCCCCATCCACCGGGTAACGTCTATACACATCACAGTCTGGCTTCCACAGGGCTGCAATGTAGCGGCTATGCACGCAAGTGTCTTCCCGCCACCGTTTGAACAGGCCGCCATTTCATCTCGCCACCAAAGGGTAGGGAGGGAGTCCCTCTATACCACACAGGTGAGAGTCAGTCTGTCCCTTGCCTTTGCCAGGTGGACAGTGCTTTCTTCAGGCTCCTCTTTGTCTGAATCCATCCATGCTGCCTGTAGCCAATTGCATCATCCACCTCTGCCAAGCTTTTTTCCAAGGATACTAGAAAAGGGCTCAGGGATAGTGCCATAAGGCATGCCTTGGATGCAACAGTGTCTAGTTTATCTAGCAGTGGAGTAAGTTATCACGTTGAGAGCAAAGCCGTAGTCGGCACTGCGGGCAGACGCACGAACACCTCCACTCTTGTGCTGAAAATTTGTTTTCTTCCTCATGTCATTACTCATCAACGCAAGGACCTACAAACCAGGGGATACCTTCATTCACAAGAGGAACAGCTGATGAGTAAAATGGTCATTAATTCGTTTCATAAGTGCCACACTTTCCGAGATATTAAGGTTTGAAAACAAGCCATTTTCAAGTTTCCAAGAATTTGCTCATAGTGAGGTGACATCTGTGTTAAATATTGCCCGGCATGTGGGGGGTAAATCTGACATGCCTTTTTCTGGATCATAATAATACGTTTGCTACTGTACAGTGTCAGATGTCTCAAAATCCTCTCACAGAGTCGAATATCAATCCCTAATTCCTACACTGCCTGCTTTTAGTTTGTATCCCTGTGTCTGTGCCTTCATCTCAAGGTTCTTCTTTGACTATTTATAGGTGTGGTTATAAATTACCAGTAGTGATATTCCTCTTTTTTTTTTTTTTTTACTTATTCCCTCCTGTTCACAGGTGACCTTTTGAGCTGCACACCGTCACGTTGCTACCCTCTTCACTAACTCTTTCACTTATTCATCCACTTCTCACAATGTCTTTCACAACAGGCACAACATCACTCTCGGGATGAATCATTAGCATTTTTTTTTTAATCTTACCATTTCAATTCGACACCTTGAAACACGTCACGGTGTTTCACATATTTCTTTCTTCGCCCTAAATTATAAATCAGGAAATAAGTCAAATGTACAATAAACTCTGTCGTTATCGTTTCGTTGTATCTTTCATTACTCTTTTTGTCGTGATTTTTAGTTTTAAAAAGTCACATTACAATGGACTTTTGCGACAAAATTAGCTTCAGAGTGATTGTATGTTCAGATTGGACATTTTGTTTAGTGTAACCCTTCTCAATTGTTGACTTTTTGTACAGCACTACAAAACTGGTTAGAGGAAACGCTTTTCTTCTCTTCAGCTCTTCTCCTCTCTCAGACCTCATTTATCCATTCCTACTTTGCTGCACCTTTCAAGCTCTCAAATTCTTCCGTCTTCATACTCTGGTCGCTGTTATTCTGAACTATCTCCTCCATCCCTCCCCCATTACGGCGAGCAATTTGTACCCCCATATTCGCACACACACTTGCCTCTTTTCTGTCAAGCTCTAATACAAGTGTTTCCTGAAACCATCAGTCGTTTTTGTACAGCAGCAGTAAACTTTGCAACTGTCTTCCTCAGTCTGTCTTTTTCACTGTCTATGAACAGCAATCTTTTAAAAGTAATTGGCTATGGATCTCGAAGTGAGAGGATAGTGGTCTTTCTTTTGTTCAGCTTTCTTGGGAAAGAAACACTGTGCAGGTTCTGACCAATGTGTTCCAACGTTATATCGGGAAATATTAATATTTTGTTATTAAATGGACACTTCATAGATATAGTGGATACAAAGCAAAATTTGGATACAGAGCAAAATTTGTAACCCAATCCTCAGGTCTCTTTCAAACAACATCACTTCGCTTTTACCTAACATAACTTTCAGTTTTCTTCTGTAAACACTTCACTGCAAGAAGTTTGCTTTAAAAATGCTGTGACAGTTCTAAATCAGAGTAAGGAAGAAACCATCTTACTGAAGATGTTATAATTTAAAATCTATTTTTCATAAGACCATGACTGTTATTCCGAAGTTCAAAAAAGGTGTTGGCATAGAACCAATTGTGCCAGGGCAGGGCACGTGGTAAGATAGTATAATATCAGTCGTTATAACATGGCTGGGAATGTATCAGGATAGGACAAACCGAGGCGATGCATGTGCTAGGATATGGCACGGTACCGTAGATGTTAGGACAGTGCGGGTCACGGCGGAACAGATGTTAGGGCAGGAAATGGCACGGCAAGGCAGATGTTACAGCAGTGCATAACAAGACAAAGCAAGTGTTAGCTCAGGGCAGGGAATGGCAGGTTTAGTGTTGGGAGAGGGCAGGGCAAGACGGTGCGAGTGTTATGACAGGGAAAGACAATGACAGGGTAAGACTTAGGACAAAATATGGTGTGCAAGAGAACATATCAAGATAGAGAGGGTCAGGGCAGGTATTATGGCATTAGGGCAGAAGGAGGCAGGCCCTGTTCTTAGAACATATTTAAACCAGTGTTGGGAAAGATCAGAACTAAAGTAGAACAAGACAGGTGTTGGGATGAGACAGGCTGGCGCAGGTACTAAACACAGAACGGAGCTGGTACTGAACACAAGACAGGGCAGTTACTGAACACAGGCCATGGCAGGTACTGAGCACAGAATATGGCAGGTACTGAACACAGAACAGGGCAAGTACTGAACACAGAACAAGTGTAAGAGCATGGCAGTAAGAGACGAGACAAGGCAGGTATTAGGATGAGACAGGACAGGTGTCAGGATATGGCAGTTGCTGAGACAGGACAGGTGTCAGGATATGGCAGTTGCTGAGACAGGATGAGACAGCACATTATGACAGCACAGGACAGTTCATGACAGGGCAGCTGCTAAGACAGGATACAACAGCACAGCACAGCACAGGAAAGGATAAGAGTCAATACAGCACAGCACGGAACAGTAAATGGCAAAAACGAAAAAAATAAATAAATAAATAAATAAATAGGACAGTACAAGTATTACAGTGATCTACAGAATATTTTAGTTATGTGTAGAATAGATCTTTCTCTAAGTTTCAGGACAGAGACAATTTTTTGGTGTGCTCTCAAAAATCAGACATACAGTCGTGGCCATAAATAATCACCTATACTTCTGTACCCCGTGCCTCAGGCTGGCTCCCTTACGCGCGGCAAGTCACACTGGGGTAAGAGGGGCTGAGAGGGAGGGACCAGAGAGAGAAGGGCAGGTGGGTGGGGGGACGAGCGATGGTGCTTGGGTGGAGTGAGGGAGGGGAGGTAGGAGAGGGAGAATGAAATGCGAAGTTGTGGCCATATAATGTCTATTTTCTTTCATTCAGAGCATCATATAAAGGAGTTACTATTCGGCAGATAAAGCTGCATTACACCTTGTATAGCGGCGTCAGATAACAAGCTTTAGATAGGAGGTGATATCAAGGACTGGCTCGTGAGAGAAGTATACCGACGTGACAGATCAAATATTAGTGCAAAGCCATCGAGATTGGATTGGGCCCAGATTGTCAACACATGGATAAGGCGACCAGAGTCCAGCCTTTAGGCGGGACATCTCGCTTTTTTTTTTTTTTTAATCTGTCACTCTTTCTTAATTGTGAATAAAATATCCTGCTTTTTGTGCAATTAATTATCTTAAATATCCAGCTTTTAGAAAATTACTATTACATTAGATATGATATGACCTTTTATGAAATTATGAAGAATTAGTAAAATTATGCCTAATCCAAACCAAATGAAATACCGAATTGTTAATATAAAATCTGTAAAACTAACTGAGTAACTATGGTCGGCCCATTCACCGTACCGTAGTATTTATTGGTCATTGGAGTTCGTTTGAGACATTTGGTGTTTAATTAGCAGCCTCAGGGTGAGGTGTGGCGTAGCAGCCGTCGCTGTCACTCACATTTAAGTCAGTGTATCTCTCTCTCTCTCTCTCTCTCTCTCTCTCTCTCTCTCTCTCTCTCTCTCTCTCTACAGTACACACACACACACACACATGACAATGTCCCGCTTTTAGCTCCAATAAATCTGGTCACCTTACGCGCGGAAGCCAAAGTACAAGAGGACGCAGGCCCGCCTCCTCCAGCACACCAAAGACGAGTGGAAGCTGTTCAGACAAAAGCAGCAGACCATCAACAACACTGTTTCCCGGTGCCGCGAAGTCTGCATGAGGTTTTAAGACATGAGACCACTGGACTACTTACTAAGGCTTTTCTGGTTGCTTTGGCTTGACCAGTGTCGGTAAACATTGACATAGATATATTTTGGGAGTTTGGGTAGGATTTTGTTTCATTTTCCTCTAGCAGGTAATGAGAGATACCATTACTATATCCACCCAAATGCACAGACATCATATTTACCTTTTATGCACATTCATTTTAAATGGCCTTTTCATATAGAGATATCATTAAATGATAACTGAATTTACATGATGGTGACTGTATAGAGGGAGTGTATACCGCAAGGGTAATCATATTTACTGTTGATACAGCCATGTCAAAGGTTTCATACAATATTTAGTTCCAAAAATTAATTACATGTAAGGGTAGAGGACGTTTCTTACACAAACATTACGGAAGTCAAAGCCATCCAGATTCCATTCTGCGTCTGAAGTCGAAATACACGGATAAACACAAATATCTGGCTCCGCACTAATGTTTGATGTCACGTCAGCATATTTCACTCACGAGCCAGTCCTTGATATCACCACCTATATAAAGCTTGTTATTTGGCGCCGCTATACAAGCTGTAATGCAGCTTTATCTACGGAATAGTAACTCCTTTATATGATGCCCTGAACGAAAGAAAACAGACAAATTTTGTGTCCACAACTTCGCATTTCATTCTCCCTTCCCTACCTACCCTCTCTCCCCTCCTCACTCCACCCCAGCACCATCGCTCGACCCCCCACCCACCTTCCCTCCTCTCTCTGGCCCCTCCCTCTCAGTCCCTCTTACTCCAGTGTGACATGCCGCGCATAAAGGAGCCAGTCTGAGGCACGGCGTACAGGATGATAGGTGATTATTTATGGGCACGACTGTACATTA
The DNA here is from genome assembly GCF_032717465.1 of Coenobita brevimanus. Lineage (NCBI taxonomy): Eukaryota > Metazoa > Arthropoda > Malacostraca > Decapoda > Coenobitidae > Coenobita > Coenobita brevimanus. Next base: position 17,701,798 of record NC_136956.1, read on the forward strand.
CAGAACCACACAAAACATTTATCCTTATCCAAATGCTGCCATTGTTATGGCAGTAGGAATAACAGCGCAAAACTAGACAAAAGAATTCGGGACACATTGCCGAAAATTATGTGAATTTAGATCTCTTCCCTGGTCGTTCCCATTTCAGGAGGAACATGTGAAGCACACTCAGAGAGTGCATACCTCTGCCATCGTCTATATCAGGCAACTCAGATCACCATCAGAACTTCATAAACTTTTCCTTGGCCCATGACCCACATATCCCATTGGAGCCCAGTGTCCTCAGTACTGGACAGAACTGGGAATTTTCGGATCTTAATAAGGTAGGGAACCCCCGGGTAGGGACGTATGAGCTTCGCGACCATGAGCCGATAGGCGGAGGGCGGTACGCTTAGTACCCTCCCAGTGCAATGCCTCGCCCATCAACCCTGGGACCCAATGGGATATACAGAAAATTTCACTGAAATCCATCAACAATATTTTTAAATATCTTGTGAATGAACAATCAAACAAACAGACAAATAACATCCTCCAACATTGATGGCCGAGGCATTTCGCAGTGCGTTGAAGAAAATGAATTAATTTTCTCGTGCACTCGCGCTGCTGCCAATCGGAGTGGAACACTGATTAAGAGTGACCGGATGCGGCACATCTGGTGCTAGGACAGGATGAGTGCAAGGCAGAGGAAGGTGCAGCAGATAGATGTTACGGTAGGGTAGGTCAAAGCAAGATAGAAAAGGCACAGTGAAGTGAAAGTAAGGACATAGTAGACTGCGACAGGGCAGGGAAGGGCACAACAGTGCAGGTGTTAGGACAGGGTAGGTCATGGCAAAGTAGGAAAGCACGCAGCAGGGCAGATATTAATACAAGGTAGATCACGGCAAGGCAAGGAAGGGCACGGCATTTCAGGCGTTAAGGTACAGCCACACTGAACCCGACGAGCAGGGAGGTAGCGTCGAAGTGAGGGTCAACGTGATGCCTGTTCAAATAGGAGCGGTAACCTTGCGCACGGCAGATAATCAGAAGCTGTTCATCGGTGCAGATATGTCATTGTGCAAGCTATCAAGCCTGGGGATGTCGCTAGGCAGTGCACGGCACTTTGGAACAAGCTGCATCGCATAGCAACAAACGTGGAGGGTGATCGGAGTGACAAACATCCTCGCTGATTCACTGTCTACCCACATAGGGTTTAGTGAGCTTTATCGTGTCGCCTTATACCTCCCCGCTCAAGTCTCCCAGCTCGTCACGTCCAGTGTGGTCAGACGCTTAAGGCAGGGTAGGTCACGGTCAGACAGGGAATCGCAGAGCAGGGCAGGTGTTAGGATAGGGAAGCAAAAGAAACAGGTGTGACTGAAAAAAATGGTGTTCTAGGGTGAGGGAGAGCAGAGTCATTAGGTGAGGCAGGGAAAGTGTTTGACCGAGGTAGGACAGGTTATGCAAGAGGCAGGAATTAAGCATATTTTAGGCAGGATGAGGGCGCTAACAGCTCAGTGCATTGCAAGAGATGGGATAGGGCAGGTCAGGGGAAGGCAGAGGGCAAAGCAGGACACGATAGGCATCACTCAAGCGCAAGATAAGGCCAAGAGGGGGTGATAAATGTAGGCCAAGACATTACTGAGGTTCGTTGGTGGGCGAGGTTGGCAGGGCACTGGCGGCTGGAAACAAGCATGGGGTATTGCTTGCTGGAATCGAATGATTCGGCAAGCATGTTGGCCAGTTCCGTATGGGTGTCTTTCTGTCTCTTTGTTTGTCTGCTTTCTACAGGTCACAATTACACGCCAGTCGTTCAGAAAAAAATCAGAAGGTAGATATCCATAAACTCTGAAAACATATTGTTTTTCATCAAAATTGGTCAAAGGCCCTGGGCTGGATCTAGGGCTGAAACCCCTCAGTGGCCGTGGGTCCAATCGTCGGGACCCAGTGGCCGGTGTATCATTAAATGGTGAGGAACCTGAGGACGAGGGCACCAGGCACACCCCAAAAATTCTCTTCTCGGCTAATTTTCACCATTCATAAGTGTATTCATAGCCATAAAACCTACATCATCGTCTTTGTCGACGTTTTTTCCAGCTGATAAGCATGAAAAAAAGGGGGGGAAATCATATACTAGCAACTTACTGTAAGGCAAGGAAAATATATACTCACGCACAGTTAAATGAATTCCCAACGTCACCCTTTTTTTCATGCTTATCAGCTGGAAAAAACATCGACAAAGACGATGATGTAGGTTTTATGGCGATGAATACACTTATGAATGGTGAAAATTAGCCGAGAAGAGAATTTTTGGGGTGTGCCTGGTGCCCTCGTCCTCAGGTTTTCACGGTCCTCACGATTTAATGATACACCGGCCCAGGCATCATTATCTCAAATTTCGAAAATCGATCATTTTTCTTATGAAATTGAAGAGAAACGTCTGGCTCACCTGGCAATGCAATTTTTTGCTTCCTAAACCCATTCTGTGCTTCACAATGATGCGCGAGAACTTTCGTCAAATGACTGCCTACACGCCGGTGAAAACTAAGCAGACACAACTTCATACACACTACTGAAAACTAAGCAGACACAACTTCATACTGAAAACTAAGCAGACATAATCGGATCCATCTGGCATGTGCTTTGCCAATGGCAGTTTCATTATTGGTTGTCTAGTATGATGGTATTGTTTCTTTTGGGCTTTTAACATTATTATTCTTTCTAACCATCATCATCATCATCGGTATCGTCGTTTCATCATTAACACTAATCAACATGCTTGGGTAGGATATGTGCCAGACGAAAAAAGAAGAATGAAAGAAACACAAGGAGGCGGAAGTGGACTACCCTTCTAATTACTCAAGAATCAAGACTTCACAATTATTGGCTCCCATCCACAGTGAAGCCATCCAAAATTCACTTGAGTCACTTTCACAACACAGTATTTCCGTCAACAAAATTAATTTTAAGAGAGGCAGCCATAGCAAGGAAACCAACACAATTCTTCTATCCCACAACTACCTTGTTTGTGTCCTTTTAATTTTCTGATACGTTAATGCAATGATTATTGATGAAATAAAGTAAAGGCTACAGCGGCGATGTGAGTCCATCTTTTACGCTGATTGTGGCCCTCTTACACCTTGCTTAGTGTGGTTATGGGGATTATTAGCGATGTAACAGCTCATACCTAGATCTAAAAAGTTGTGTATTTAACGATATATTTTTGCTCTTTACAGTCCCTGACCTGTTTTCCAGTGCAAACTCAGCCCTTTTCAGCAAATTATTGTATTCATCGTCATTATGCAGTTATTTTTTTTAGAAAAGTTATCGACTGTAAATATGATCTGGCAGCTCAGGGTGTAAAGGGAAGGGAGAGTCCGAAGGCGAGGAGGATTTGGCTGCAGGGAAGGATGAGTGACAGATAAGAGATGAAAGTGGGGTAGGAAGCGGGAATGGGATTACGAAAGATGGTAAGGGACGTTGATAGATATTCTCTCTCTCTCTCTCTCTCTCTCTCTCTCTCTCTCTCTCTCTCTCTCTCTCTCTAACTCTTGCTTCCTGCATTTGACAGTGCTACATCATAATCAAATCCACTGCAAACACTGAGATACAACGACAGGCAGCCAAACAAAGATGCAAAGATGTAGGGAAGGGAGAAATGAGGCAGACGGAGGTAGAGAACTAAACAAGCATGCAGGAAGAACTTAGTACGATGGAAAGGTAAAAAGTAGAAAAAATGATAGACATAGAGACTGGCAAGTGAGGGGGAGTTAAATGAAGAAAAAGAGAAAGAGGGAGACGAATAAGATTGTGTGGGCAAAAAGACAATGCTATCTATGAAGTGAGAATGAGATATAGACAGAGATAAGCAAACAAGAAAGACAGTCCATTTGCGAGGTAAAAGCAGCAGCGGAATGGGAGGTGGATAAGCTGGATAGAGGGATGTGCAGGTGGGGAAGTATGGTAGGAAGTGCAGATAAAAGACTGGCTCTAAACATGGGAAAAATAGGGAGGCTGGAGGCAGGGCAATGAGGCAGCCTCAGGAGTAAGGAGACAGGCAGGAAATAGCGGAAGTAGATAAAGAGGTAAAACGGCCGGCAGTGAGATGCGAGGGAAAATACACACATACACACACAAATATATATATATATATATATATATATATATATATATATATATATATATATATATATATATATATATATATATATATATATATATATATATATATAAGCACGGAGATACTTTGGTGTAGAGAGAACAGAGGAAAGCAAACAGCAAGACATCCAGGGAATTTCGCGTATGTGTGGTAAAGAGAGATTATGAGTGAAGTTTCTACTGCGTGCGTGAAGGACAAATACATTCATACACACACACACATATATATATATATATATATATATATAGATATATATATATATATATATATATATATATATATATATATATATATATATATATATATATATATATATATAATTGGGCTAAACCATTTAACACAGGTCTGACAAGTTTTTCCACCTGTGTTCCTTTTCTTACACAAGTCCATTTTAAGCCTCCTCTCGTCCGTCTCATTCTTTTCATACCGCCGATGTCTGCATATTTTTTCCCTTGCTCGACCTTCTACGTACCGTCCATCTCTCTCTCTCTCTCTCTCTCTCTCTCTCTCTCTCTCTGATTTCCCCAGCACCAGAAAAGTTTTTAAGTATGGGCACTTGAACCGTGAAAACATGACACGTTCACAGCTGTGTTAGTGGGTGCGTGGCAGGAAGGAAGTAAGGGAGGAAGGTAGGAGAGGGAAGGGAAGAGAAGGGGAGGGTACGAAGGAATATAAAAGAAAGGGAAGAAATGGGAAGGGGATTTGAAATAAAAACATATGGATTTCACAAAAGGAGAAAGGATGAAAGAAGGAAAGAAACCGAGATGGTTACGTATGACAGTGTGAGATGTGATAATGTGTAGTCTGACGACGGGTGGTGTAGTAGTCTGTCGTGTGACAGTGTGTGATATTGCCTAGTCGTTTGAGAGGTAGCAGTGTGAGATATGATAATGGTTTGGCAGTGTTAAGTGTTGAAATGCTTGCTGTCAATGTGAGTTGTGTGCTAGTGTGTGGCATGGCAGTACTTCGTACGGCAGTGTGAGATACACTAGTATGTGGTGTGGTGTGGCAGAGTGAGGTGTGGTAATATATGCTGTGACAGTGCGAGATGTGATAGTTTTTGGTCTGGCAGTGAGAATTTTGGTAGTGCGTGGTGTGGCAATTTGAGGAATGGAAGTATGCAGATGGCAGTGTGAGGTTTGGTAGCATGCGTTGTGACACAGTGAGAATGGTAGTATGTGGTGTGACAGAGTGAGGTATAGTAGTGTGAAATGAAACAGTGTTAGTTGTGACAGTGTGAGAGGTGATAGTATGATATGTGATAATGTGAATTACGGCAAGGTGGGAGGTAGCAGTATTATGTGTGGTGTGAGGAGTATTTTCAGGCAGTGTGGTGTGACAACGTAAGATGTCGTAGTGAATGATGTGGCTGTCTGATGTGTGGCAGTGTGTGGTGTGGCAGAGGGAGATGCTGGAGTGTGAGGTCGATGGGGGCCGTATTTGGTACTGTTAGCTGTCTAGATAGTTTAGCAGTGTGAGAAGGAGTGTGTAATGTTGCAGTGTGAGATTTAGCACTAATAATTCTGGTGATGTGCCTTGTGTTGTAAAGCTTTTATTCGTTATTTGGACTACATTGCTACTTAAATCGCAGTTTATTGTATCCAGGTTTTTCTTGCTTGTCAGACCTTGGTTAATCAACCACTTGCCTCCAGTAAGTTTAATAATTTCTTCTGCTATTTTCTGCCACTGATTCTACCTCCATTCACTCAGTCAGTTCCTCCTTCCCTCCGTCCTCCTTTGTTCCGTCCTTCAATTCGACGTTCTCTCCTTCCGTCCGTGAAAACATTGTTCAAGCCGTCTTTCCATCAGACCGCTCTCTTTTCTTATTCCTCAGCCCGAAATGACTTGGATTCAGTTAAAAAGCAATAACGTTTTACCCTCGTTGTTATGGCAAGGGTGAAACCATAACAGTTAGAATCAGTCACACTTGATGATACTAACGTCATTACAACAGTAACAGTAATAGTAGTAGTAGTAGTAGTTGTAGTAGTAGTAGTAGTAGTAGTAGTAGTAGTAGTAATAATAATAATAATAATAATAATAATAATAATAATAATTCATCCAGACATTTTCAAACATGGGGATGGGTGAGGTAGGATCAAGGAACCCAAAAAGAACATGACAAACACTATTCAAAGTCTGACCAGTTGAAATGCCCACACTCCCGATCACTCTCCATTAAAGCCCCCTGAATCTTGGTTCCATCTAATACGTCAAAAAGAAAAAAAAATCTCACGTAGCTTTATGCTCACTTACCCAACAGAGCCAATCCAACGACTACCAGGGGAAAAGAGGAGGTGCTAATCCTCGGACATACACTCCAAACAAAATTCATTCAGCCAGCTCAATATCTTGTAAGTCCTCAGCCTCAGCAGCTTCCATACCACTCTCACACACTGACTTACAATATTTATTCACTTTTTTGGCCTACTATGCCTCCTCCTACCTTGGAACTCGTTCTGATATATAATTTTCACAACTCTATTCACATTCTCTCTACATAGCCGTACTACTGTATATAAGTACACTCTCTTCAACTCAGAGGTTCACAGACTTCCTTACTTTTTACCTTTCACGAATCACATTATTCCTTTCCAGATCCCATCTCCCCACTACGAGCTTATTTCCCAACAGTTCCATCTCAATTGCTTTTATTCTTGATTTTACTTCCATTCCTCACCATAGCCTCTCATCCTTACCTTAGAGAAGGAACAAAAATTCTTTCATGCAAACCTCTCTCAGTTGCCTCGCTCATACGTCTCTTTCTTATGAAGACCATATCGCCATTTTTTTCCTCCTTTGTTCTACTGTACTCCCCACATCTTTTCTATCACTGCATTCAGGTACTTAAACCCTCTCACCAATTCTTGTCTTGTTTCATTCACAGTAATATCACACTGGTGTCACGAGTTGGTGCGATCATATATTTAAATAAACTCGTGACATTAAACTGTAGTGGGAAACCGCGAAGTCTAATGGAATCCCAGTATGTATCACTCAGTCAACCGCCACGTATTCACCCGATCGGGAGTGTTTTCAGAACAATTTTTCAGTTTCATAAGTGATCGTCTTTGTGCACGACATTAGCACGTCCACTGAGTGATTTGTTATGGGCGTGTTTCGCTCATTCTAGCCGTTAGCAAGTGCGGCTCGACACTTGTCTCTCTCTCACGATTTGAACTCAGTCAAGATTTGAGCGCCGTGGAAGCAGGTTAGCAGCGTGTGTGGCAGCTTCCTTCCTCAGCCGGCGCCCAGTTCCTGCCGCCGCCGTTGTCCAGTTCCTGAATTCCCACCTAGCGTGATTTGGCGAGAGACTCAGCGTGTGCAGCGTCCTTCCTCAGGAACGACGACATCCACTTAGTCCACTCTCTGACCAGTATTTCTTTTCGTTTTCCTAGGTTTAAGAGCTTAGCTTTTGAGTGAGCCAGTGAGTGTATTCTCTTTGTTATTTTGAATTCATTTTAAAACATGTAATGTAAATTTGTTTCATTGTAATTAATAAATTTTCAGTTCTTTTCTTTGAGCTTGATGTAATGTAAACTCGTGTTTTATTTCCCCACAAGCTTATTTCACTTATAGCTCCTAGTTTGCATAAACGTTTTGCATTATTCATAACTGGTACTTAGGCCAGTCTTATTGTATTAAGCTTAAAATCCGTTGTGCAACCAGGAGTTAATTGTACCAGCAAGAACCTGCTTATCATTAATAGCATTAGTTATTGATTGTCAGGGGTGGAGTCACTTTCTCCAGAGGCCAACAGTACTAATAAACAGCACGTATGAATAATTAGTCTCTGCTGTGTACTGTTGAGAGAGTTTATAAATTCTCGTCCTTAGAGAATCGGGGAAGTAAGGCGGCATAAAGTAATCATTGCTTGATTTTCACAAGTCAGTTCTTTGTCGCTGTTCTGAAGTATTATTGAATATTATTCTTTAGTATTGCTTATTCTTAAAAACCCCGTGACAACTGGGAGTCACCTTCTCTCTCATCGACCATCAGTTTACTCTTCTCCACATTTCCTTCCAGGGCTCGACACTCACAAACATCAATAAAACTTTGTGCCTGTCTGCCCAGCTCATGTACGTTGTTTGCAAGCAGCATTGCATCATGTGCATACATCAGAATTGACATACATCTGCCTTCACCATTCATTATCAGTGGTCTCGCTCTCTCCGTTTGTCATGTATTTACATCCCCGATAGTCTCGTTCACATTTTTAGTTTCTCCAACAATGGGGATCTCACACCACCTTCCCTTATGCCAGCACCGATCTTGAACTAGGCACTTACATGACCACTTACCCTTACGCAGGCCTCACTACCATCATGCTCGGAACGGCATTCAGTAACGCACCATCTACATACATATGCAAGCCTTTTCAGTCATTTTTGTTTAACTTATTGTTTTCATTATCAAGATTAATAAATGTCATAAAATCCTTATAGTCCTTCTTACAAACACTAGAAACTGTCTCATTGCAAAACACCGATCCGCAAATCCTCTATTACTCCTCAAGCAAACCTGTTCATCACTCTACGGGCATGATGATGTATCCCATACTTACTCATTGATAATTCCTCCATATACATTTCCTATAACATGCAATTCATTGATGCCATTATAACTGCTACTCACTTCGCTCACCTTTATTCTTATACAAGAGGACAGCTGCAGCCTTATGCCACTATGCTGGTATGGTTTCACTTACCTGCGCTTTGTTTATCTATCTCTTAGTAAATAGTACATTCCACCCGCTCCACTAGACTTGATCATCCCTTCATATACCTCATCAACACCTGCTGTTTTCCCACTCTTCAGCCGCTTCATAACATTCTTCACTTTGCCAGAGTCATGTTTCCTGATAATACATTCCTTCTCTGCACACCATTAAAATCGTTCATGTTTACAGCCGCTCAGCTCTCTCTATTCTCATTCATCAGACTACCAAAATGTTCTTCCCAGTTGCTCCTTACTTTATTTCCATTAGTTAGTGTCCTTCCACTTTCATCCCCAACTATTTTGCAGGTCAATCCAGTTTCACATGTTTTTGCAGATCTTTATGTAATACTTTCTTATTTCCGGAACAGTTTGCATTCATTTTTCTTCTAAACATATCATTTATCTCCTTTTTTGCCTTAAGTAATATCTTCGGACGGTTCTCTTTCGTAATGAACTCTCGTCTTTCATTTACATCCTTTTACTGCATCACTCTAGCCACTTCTTCCCTTTTTCCTCCACTGCTCTAATAACCTCTTCATAACACAACGCTGTACCTTTCTTTTTCACTGCCAAACTCCCGACACCACAGACCACTTTGCCATTCCTAACTAGACATTCCCTATATGCACCCCACGAGTTGTCCAGATCCATTTCTTCCTAATTCATAGACTCGAACTCCTTTCCTAATTTAGCCTGGTATTCATCTGGATCTTCTATATATTCAGCTTCTCCACTTTCAGTTATTTGTTCCGACTGTTCTTCTCTGTCTTCATTCATCTCTCTTCTCTCAGCTTAACTTTGCATCCGCAAACATAGTGAGACCTCCGCATCGTTCTCTCACGGCTTTCATAGCAGCAGCACCGCCAAGCATAATTCTCTTCACAAGCAAGCAGTAAGTCATGATCATCTAGTACTGTCTCGTTTGCATCTGTACAATGTATAGTTGTGTGCATCTTTATGATTAAAATATGAATTGCAAATGCTTTGAAGTCATGTCCTGAGACATTTACTTCAGTTGACGTCCATTATAGTTCACTCAGTACACCATTACCCCCCAATATATCATTTACAGGACCAATGTCAAAACTGCAGTTCATTTTCCATCCACAGGAGATTTTATACTGGGTAGGAGAGATGCCTCTTGTTTGTAGTCGTTTGGATCCTGGAAGCGAGTGAAGCGTTAGAGAAAATAGGAGCAATGAAACAAAAGAATTCATAAGTCGAATGCTAATCGCCTGCCAGAATCTGTTGTTGGCCAAATTCAAGATTTAGGCGATATCTTGATACCCTGAAGGTTTCATGTTGATAGCTCAACCCTTTCATAAGATATAATGGTGCTTATGGCGGGCTATAAAAACCAGTGGACATTTAGCAGCCATTTTGGTGACCTTGTCCTTCACTGCGAATGCCTGTTTTCGAACTCGTAAAAAATGTTGGCCATATTTTGATACCCTGAAGGTTTCATGTTCATACCTCATGCTGTTCATAAGATACAATGGTGCTTAATGTGGACGATAAAAAACCAGTTGACTTTTGGCATCCATATTGGTGACCTTGACCTTGACCCTGAGAGCCCATTTTCGAACTCGTCCAAGATTTTTGCCGTATCTTGATACCCTGAAGATTTCATGTTTATAGCTCAAGCCGTTCATGAGATATACTGGGAAAAGACACACACACACACACACACACACACACACACACACACACACACACACACACAAAGGCAGGCAAAAACATTATAGCTCCGCCTTCTATAAGCGGACGATAATAACGATTTCTTTCCCTTTACAAAGTAGCGACCGTAATAATAATAAAGAAAGAAAGAGAGACAGAAGGAAAGAAAAGCATTAGGGAACTGAATTCTAATGGCCCTCTAGCACATGATGTTGGCCAAGTCCAAGATTTTGGCCATATCTTGATACCCTGAAGGTTTCACGTTGATAGCTTAAGCCGTTCATGAGATATAATGTGCTAAAAGTGGGCGATAAAAACTAGTTGACTTTTGGCGGCCATTTTGGTGTTCTATTCCGCGAGTGCCATTTTCGAGCTCGTCCTAGATTTTGGCCATATCATGATACCCTGATGATTTCGTGTTAATAGCTCAAGCCGTTCATACGACATAATGGTGCTACAGGTGGGCGATAAAAACTGGTTGACGGATCCATTTTTGTGACCTTGACCTAGAATCCGAGTGGCCATTTTCGAACTCGTCCATGATTTTGGTCCTATCTTCATACCCTGAAGGTTTCATGTTGATAACTCAAGCCGGTCTTGAAATATAATGGTGCTAAAGGCGGGCGATAAAAAGTAGTTGACCTTTGGCATCCATTTTGGTGACCTTCACCTTGACTCCGAGTGCCCATGTTCGAAATCTGCCTAGATTTTGGCCATAGCCTGATACGGGAAAGGTTTTATCTTGACAGCTTAAGCCGTTCATGAGATATAATGGGAACACACACACACACACACACACACACACACACACACACACACACACACACACACACACACACACACACACACACACACACACACACAGAGGCAGATAAAAACATTTTGGCTCCACCTTCTAAAGGCAGGCGTAATAAAATTTCCAGAATGACTGTTGAATGACAAGTTTATGTGCTTGTTAAGGGTGAGCAGAACACTGAATTTTTCGGTCTCAAATGCGGAAAATGACAGGAGTATTTTGGATATTCTTAATAACTATACAGGAAATGAAATATTGACAAACTATATTCGAAAGGATGATATTTTTTTCTTTAACTGCTGACTGGGTAGTAAAAATGTTCACAGTGTGTTGTGGCATTTTCCTGTCTTTGAAAGTGTAAGGCACATTTTTAAAAATATATGATTCCACTAGTAATGCATTTAACGAGCTGAATATTTTATACATTGATCAAATCTATAAATATTTTAGCATACGTTTTACATGTATGGCTCTAAATGGATTGACCTACCGTAGCAGTGTGTTCCAATATGTAAGTCACAATCATGGAATAAATTTCATTATCCCTGCAGTTACAACACTTACAAGCAAACGTCATATATGCTGTGCAGGACCAGTTATGTGAAACTGCCTATCTTATCAGCTTAAAACAGGCGATTAAATATAAAATTATGAGTGGATTCCTTAACATAAATTATGAAGTACATTGTATATAAGTTTCTTTCATAAAATAACAATTTTGCATAATCAGAGACAGATGAATCAAGTTAGTTTTACAAGCCATTGGCTCAACAAACCTGGCCAGTATAGTTTCTTCTATGCATGTATGTATGTTTCTCTGGCAAATAAAAAAAAATGACTTTGACTTTGACCGTGGTCCGAGATTTAGTGGTCATAGATTTTTTTATATTATTAAAGCTTAACTATGTCAATATGATGCTCTTCGTAAAGTCTACCAGTATCGAGCTATAAGCAGAGACCTTCATGTTAGAAGAAGAGTAAAGACAGCATATACAGTATCCCAACGGAAGCCTCTGACAAGATAACAACTACTAAGAAGTGGGGTGTTCGTAGGGAACCTCAACCTGGGCAGGAAGAGGACAACGACCGTAGATACAAACAGCATCTTAATTTCAGACTTTTCAACATTTATATGATTATGTCTGAAATAAAGATGTTATTTGTATCTTCGCTCGTTGTTCTCTTAATGCTCATGTGAATAAGTACAATTTGCTGTTAAAAGAAAAAATAAATAGCCATCCTATTGTCAGAATCAGAATTCCGTTGGATGTTCCTGTACCTGCATATACGCGTATACCGTACATGAATGAAATAGGAGAGAGAGAGAGAGAGGGGGGGGGACGTACACAATCTGTTGTGGCATCTTTCAATTTTTAATTATAACGTCCACATCAACATATTGTAAGAAAATGCGTAAGCTTCTGCACACTCTGCCTAAGCAAAGTGGCCAATGCCGACTTTGAATCCAATCACTCTCTTACTCACAACGATCCAATATACATTAAGGTGGCACACAAACCTTCTTTTCCTGCAGCGCTTATCCTGGAACTCAATTTCAGCTTGTATTGCATTGCAGTGCAGGTTTTCAGGGAATTTTCTCAAGACGTTTCCATCTCCTTCGGATTCACCATTATACCAAACTCTTTCAGTCCTTTTAAAAAGATTTCGATGTTTTTCACTGAACTATCGTTCTTGTTTGGTGTGCATGCTAGCTATCCTTCTAGTACCCATGCACCACTACACCACTGACACTACTATACCATTGATACTACCACAGCCCTAACACTACCACACCACTCACACTACCACACCACTCACACAACCGCAACACTCTTATCTACCACACCACTTACGCCATCACACCACACACCACCACCGCATTCACATTGCATCCCCACTCATACCACCACACCCCTCTCACCTCCACACCACTCACAGCCACACCATTTACACTACTAAACCACTCTCCCTACCACACCTGTCGTACCACCATACCACTCACACTACCATATCATTCACACCACCACACCACTCACACCACCAAACCATTCACACAAACACACGACTCGCATCAGTCACACGATCACACCATTCACGGCTCTAATCACAGTTCCATTCACACCATCACACCACTCACACCGCCACACCTCTCACACCACCACACCACTCACACAACCACACCACTCACACAACCACACCACTCACACAACCACACCACTCACACAACCACACCACTCACACAACCACACCACCCAATCATTTACACCACTACACCATTCACATCAACATACCACTCCCAACACCAAAGCACTCACAACAACACACTACACACTCTACCACACCACTCACACCACCATATCAAATACACCATCACAAAACTCAACTACCTCACCACCATTCGACCCACACTACAACACTACCCCCTGTGCCAGTTCTGCCAGTTCTGTGGTATGAGCTGAGCGACGGCAGACACACACAGGAACTCAGGTTGACAACCTCGTCCATGATGCCTTCACAATTTATTGGAGATTGTTGGTACAGTATATCGTACCTCCAGCACATCTGGTTGCCTTATGGCTGTTTTTACGCCGTTGTCTGAGGGAGAAGAAGAAGAGGTGTCCACGTGATGGTGCATGTGATAATAACGTTTCATTGAGCTTGCAAATACTTTGATCTGGCCACAGCAGGCACTCAGCAGCTATGCTGCGCACTCCGGCAACTGTATCATACAATATTACATCTAAGCATATACATCATTATACAAATAGATCAAAAGTTATTTATACACGTACCAAGACACCAGCACACCATTTAAGCTACCACACCACTCACTGCCACACTACTTACACCACCAAATCAATCACACTACCACAACACTCACACCATCACACCACCCACACCGTCACATCACTCACACCACCACACCACTCACACCAACAAATCACTCACACTACTAGAACACTTGCACCACCGCACCACTTACACCACCACAACGTTCACACTGCACACCCCTCACTACCTCTCAATTCACACCACCACAACACTCACACCACCACACCATTCACACCACCACAACACACCCCACCACACTATTCGTACCACAATACTTCTCACTACTCTAACCATTAATGTAAAACACTACTCACACCATCACACCATTCATCCCACCATACAAATCACACTACCACACCATTCACAGCACCACAACATTCACATCTCTACACCACACACACACAACATCAATGACAACGCCAAACCACACATCACTCACGCGGAAATAGAGGTCATTTCCCCAAACCCTCTGAATAAGATGACACAAGTATTATTAATCTTTGTGTTGTCCAGGTTATTTTAGTCAGATTGGAGAGAATCTTTCAAATATTGAAGTCAGAGGTAATGGATCAAGTTAGGATCTCCATTTCAAAGTTAATACGTGACCAAAACAAGATATTAGATTCACGGAGTTGTTTACAATTGAATACAATGTCTTTCAAGCACACACACACACACACACACACACACACACACACACACACACACACACACACACACACACACACACACACACACACACACACACACACACACACACAAGCACGCACGCACACGAGAGCGCGCACATTCTCTTTCAATTCTTTCTACCCGGTGAAATCCATTTTTGTATTATACATTTGATCCATCCACACTGTTTTTCATACTTGGAGATACTTTTAGGAATGAATGGGGCTGATGTCACCTTTCCTTTATTTATTTATTTATTTTTTCTGTGAACTCGTCCACTATTAGAACTCCATCCTATGTAAAGTAAACTACATTTACCAGTAAACACAACTTCTGCATATTTTTTCAGAGGGGAGGAATATGCTGTTCAGAGCCTCCAAGCATGCAATAGATGGGGGATAGAAAAGTAAAATTGGGCTATAGATATTACTCAACAGAATGATAGTAAAAAGAGGTAACAAAAAAAAAAAAAAAAAAAAACTAACGTTATTTAACTGACACTTCACTTAACACACAGCTAAACAGATAGTTAGGTTCTATTTCCTTTGGATACTTGATTCATCTATCCTACCTTGGTGCGTTTGTTGTTTCTGCAACCCTATCTTGTCAGTCTATGGAAGAAACGGCTTAGAAGAATGATGAAAATGGTGATTATGATGATGGTGACGATGATTATATACTCAGTATACTCTGACTTGGCTTAAAGATTCCATCTTTCCTGCTTGAATGTGGAGTTTTAAAAAAAGGTTAACGCTAGAATATGATGTTAGTTACGACGATGTGTTATAGAAAGACGTAGGGCAGTAATTTTGCCTTTTCCTGTCGCTGAGCTACGTGAAATATGTTTCAAGAGGATGAAACCTTTGGTCAAGTTAGCGTGAAAGAATCAGCTTTAAATCAGTGTTAGCAACATATTTTCCTATATATGAATCCTCGTCACCTCTTCTAAAATATCAGAACATGATGATGATGATGATAATGATATTAAAATGAAAAAGCAGGCTACTATGAAAAACTGTTATTGTAAAATGTATGTACACAGTAAGCCCAATAATAATTGCAATTAGTCGAAGGCAAGATCGCAAGACCCTAATAATGGAAATGCAGTTAGTTGAGAGGCTGTTTTCCGACACTTCTCGGGTAAACCAATATCAAAGCTGAGTTTCTTTTAATCATCCTCAGCTTAATAACAGGTCAGAAAAAAAAGAAAAACTGCAAGGGGGAAATATCTCTAATACCTGAGCTGAGACTAACCCTTTTTTACAAAGCAGTATTAGTATTCAGTAATGCTGGTTTTCAGTATAATCCCAGCTTTGATCTCAGTTCAGTGTATGATTACACGTAAATCATGTTGCTGTTATCTCTGTTAACCAATACAGTGAGAGATATCAAATGTACGCTTTTACAAATTTATCATAAAGTAACAATGAGAGGTGACAGAGGACAAAAGTGTACGAAACTCTGATTTTTCTGACGGTTATTGGTGAACCAATAGAATCAGATTTGTCTGGTCTGCATGCCAAGCAATAGGAAGCTTTCTGTAGCGATTATTTAAATTGAACTATTGGAATTATCAACATGAGTTTCACACACTTAGAAACCCTGTTTACCGGCCTATAACGATACTAACCACGATGGTAGCCAGAGCTGTTGTGAACTTGCCTGTGCCTTAGTGATCTGCAGTTTCATTAGATGGTTATTAATCTTAGTGTGCTACCTGTCATAGTGTAAACTGAGTAATCAGGACATCCCCTCCTACTGTTGCCCATTTTCCTTCATCCATCTGACTTTAGGTCGGCCTCGTTGATGAGAAACAAGAGTAAAGATTAATTTAGAGGTGCTCACTGCCAGGACTGTCGCCACTGAGTATCAGGCACATTTGTGGCTTTCTCTGTGCCTTAGCCTACTTCCAGTTATATTCGCTTTTGGTTATGTTAAGGTGGACTACAAGGATTAGGTTAGATTGTGTTACGTTGGTTAATGGTAGGCTAGGTTTGGGTTGATAAGTGTTCAGAAAATTTAACGAACCTATAAAGTATCACATGAAGGTTATATGAGTCCCCTACACAGCTGACAGCGGAAGGTTTTAACAGAAATGTCACGATCTCGAAGAAAGTTCGAAATGCCCGTCTTCGGACAGCCTCCTGATAGGTTACCTTCGAGACGATTTCATGGCTGCACAAATTGGTCATTGCAGCTTTTATAGCAACGGCATGTGGACATACCTGATTGAGTTTCTTTAGAGTAAGGTGAAATGTATTAGATTATTTTGAACTGAACTAGGTTATGTTTGATGAGGCTACAGTAAGTTACATTAGATTCGATAAGGTAAAGTTAGGCTGAGTCGCGCTGGGTTTTGATAAACCAGGTTATCGGATCTTAGGTGTGCCTAGGTAAGTTATAGCTTAGATGAGGTTTAGGCCTAATTACATACAAAATGTATTCGAAAGGCGCAAAAATATTTAGTTACTTGTTCCTTATATTTCTTACACCGTTATTTTAATTATTTTAAATTGTCGCTAGGCAACATTTCTCTAGAATATTACACCAAATTATGTTATTATTTAAGTAGATATTTGCTCCACAAAAACTTCTGTCGTTTTCTCACGAATCATAGTACTCACCATTGATTAGTTTGAGGAGCCATACTACTTTTATTATTTTGAGTATAGGCAATTGTTGATTTATGATTTTTTCTTTTTTACAGCCATGAAAAAATATTTGTACAAAGAAGGAAAAGGAAAGGTAGCACAACATTCAGTAATGTTAGTTATATTTGAATTTGGAAAGCGGTGATCTAAAAAGTGGTAATGCTGTCGGCAGTTTACATGATATATGTGTGGTAGTATAGTTCTTACTGGCCATGGAGTTAACGGTGGTGGTAATAGTGTTGTTACTCGTCATAGTAGGTACTGGCACTCGCAATGATGGAAGTGGTAGAGTTAGTAGTGGTGGTAATGGTGGTGGTAGTGATGGTAACACCCGCTATAACGGTGGTAATGATGGCAGTAATGGTGGTGTACTCCCAGTAATGTAGACAATAGTAGTGTTAATGTAGCAGGTAATAGTGCTGGTATCGTATTGGTTCTCGCGGTAAAGGTGGTAATAGTGGTGGTAATGATAAAGGTAACGCTAGTGGTAATAATGCTGGCGTGGCTGGAGTGGTGCAGGCCGTAATGAAGTTATAATGAGGGAGTGTGAGCGTAATGGCTTCTCCCTGAAGTCCACACATATTTTTAAATGCATTCATACAAACTTTTTAGAATACACACTCATGTTGGGCTGTGTGTGTGTGTGTGTGTGTGTGTGTGTGTGTGTGTGTGTGTGTGTGTGCATATGAAGGTAATCAACGTACGGAGAGAGAGAGAGAGAGAGAGAGAGAGAGAGAGAGAGAGAGAGAGAGAGACTGTGGGTCTTAATATTATCAAAATAAAAAAAATGTACAACAATCGGGTTTTCCGTATTTCCAGTCTTAGTTTACACAGGGCAGCAGATGAAGGAGCCACTTTTCAAAGCTGTTGAGAAGCTCCGTCGGATGGGTTTTGAAGCAGGACAAAGAAACAACCCACAATGATTTTTAGCTAATATCTTCCTTCAGTCTGTGGGTGACTCTACATTGAGTGACAAGCCAAATGGTTTCCGTACACCAGGAAACCATTTACCATGCTGGTTGGTAACCATATAACCAAATTTTGGCTCCTGGTGGTTTAGTGGGTAATAAAGGTGCTCCAATCGGATTGAGCCGGTGAAGGTTTATATCCAAGGGATGGTTGGGGTTTGTTGCTCACATAATGCCACTCAGGGATGAGTGAGACTGGTCACTCTCGTCTTAAATGCCAGGATCAACTTTCCTAGCCCCGGGCTCCAACGCTCCTCATGGGGCAAGGTAGGATTAGATGATGGATGGATGGATAGTACGGCAGCTGAGCATCCACCCGTTTGGCCCTTCCTGGCCCCCTGTGGCCTCTACCCTTCCCCCCAAATCAAGTCCTTTTTTTTTTTTTTTTTTTTTTTTAAGTGTCCGACTCTGGGCATAGGCTTTACAGCCTGCTCTCAAGGCCCAGTAGTCCTCCTACGTACCGCACACCTCTACATGTCACCACTTCGGCACTAACACCCACAGTCCATATTAAATACATGCTCGGGCTGTCTCATACAGGACTGGTATATTGGTATTAACGAGGGTATTTTAACGACATGTCGGCGGGTCTTCTGGTAGATCAATAAAGTCTGATTTTTACGAAAATCTAATCATTAAACTGTTCCCTGCCCCAGCGGGATTTGAACCCGAGTCCGTTAGGACTACAGGCCACCTTTCTACCGATTGAGCCACCGCCTCCTTGCTGTAATAATCCTGTTATTTTTTGATGATGTAAACGTGAAAAAAAAGCTCCTCAATAGCCTTACGGACTTTGATCGGAGAGACTGCTCTTAACAGTGGTAGCGTCGTATGCGTCTGTGTCAACTCATACCTGACTTTTAGTCTTGGTTAATGTGTGTGTGTGTGTGTGTGTGTGTGTGTGTGTGTGTGTGTGTGTGTGTGTGAACCTCTTATTACTCGAATAAATGAAGAGTTCTGAATTTTCTGTTTCTAAAAGCGTGATTCCAGGTTTCATTATTCTCGCAAATTAGATAGATACAGATTATTACGACTTAATACACATTCATTATGCTACTGGAAAATCCTGATATCAGTCTTTCAGTTCGTATAAGACTGCTGTGTTGTGACGATGAAGGTAATATCTAGAAGTGGGTTGAACTATTGTCTCCTTCTCATAAAACATTCGATCATCCAATCAGTCTTTACCACTATTTAGATAGGAATACTGCTTTAACATTACAGTACTGCTACAAATACATTTACGTACTTAAATACGAAGGTATGTGTTTAGAAAGACAAGAAACATTACAGAAAAGAGTTTCATAGATAGGTAAATTTACTCAAATATATTCTCATCTAAATAATATCGACTGGCATTGAGAAGAACTAAATATCCTGTTCAGCAAGACACAAGAATACTTCCTTGTTCATGCAGAAATAACATGACAGGAAAGCGAAGCTAGTGAGTTTACAGTTTTTACGAAAATACACCGGTCTTTTGTAGTGGTTACGTTCTCGTCTAGAGACGACCCTGACTTTTTGGACAGCGATTCTAATCCAAGAGGCGTTTATCACGTCATGTACACGGAAATGCTGGCAGGCGTAGGTAGGTGGTGGCTAATCCACGATGGATCGATTCATTAAGAGTTGTAGACAAAATTATACCAATAGGGTACTAATTTTAAAAGTGTTTCCAAGAAACATCTGTTCTTTCTCCCTTTCAATATATTTATGTGTCAAGAAGTCTACGTGTTAGCTGACCTAGGGGAAAAACAAAACAAAACAGCATTTTCCTTCTAGCAGCTTAGAAAAAATGGCCGGTCTTAAAAACTGGTCCTCTGGACACGCCACTACCTAACCTACGACCTAAAGGGGATGTGTGACTGTCTGTTGCCGTTACTGTTCATAACTGTTGAGTAAAGCCATCAGCTTACCCAAAGCTGGTTTTGTTATGCATACTGGCTTCTACAATATGGCGTTACGAAACCACGTGGAATAAACTCTTAATTGCTCGTCAACAAAAGGAGTTGTTGGTTTGCATTGTGTACCCACACCTTTCTATCATGATCTCTTTTACTGTATGGCGGGTTGACAACACCAAAGCAGATTCTGTTATTTCGTTAAGCTTATGGGCAACTCGAGGGGCGCTCAGTGGAGTGTACCTCTCCGAAAGGGCAACGTAATTTCCAAAACACTCTTTATAATGAGTTAGATTTTCTCATCACTGAGTAGGGTTAAAAAAAAAAAAAATGTTTTCCGGATCAAGAATCTGTAAAACGATCCGGATCGGCCCTAAAAGGTATTCGATTGTTCCTTTGGACATGGGCTATCTACCCACCAAAATTGGTCCAAATCTCTCTTAGTTTTTGAGTTATCCTGCTAACAAACAAATTAACAAACGAACAAACAAACTAGGGCGGGAGAATTCTCTCCTTGTCGGAGAATTACTGCAGCCCGGTACAACAAAAATGATATACGAAATACATTTCAACATCATATTTTGAATAGTGAGGTGTCAGAACAAAATGCTTAGAAACTTAATTTCTGTGTCACTCCTGTTTTGTCAGTGTGAGAGATGAAGACATGAGGTGTGTGTGTGTGTATGTGTGTGTGTGTGTGTGTGTGTGTGTGTGTGTGTGTGTGTGTGTGTGTGGTTTACTATACTCCTGCTTTCCGTCTTTCATTAGACCTTTTCTTCACCCCTGCTTTTGTCATTTTCCCTTCCTACATTCACCTATATAGAAGACCTAAGAGCAATGGAAGGTCTGCAATGTCCACACTGTTTTTGACCACTGTTTGGCCGTCATTTCTTGCCGTTTACATAATTCTGTATGTGTGTGTGTGTGTGTGTGTGTGTGTGTGTGTGTGTGTGTGTGTGTGTGTGTGTGTGTGTGTGTGTGTGTGAGACTGTCTGTCTGTCTGTCTGTCTGTCTGTCTCTCTCTCTCGCTCTCTCTCTCTCTCTCTCAATTCTCAGTTTGTTTCTCTCCATACCTTCATGACTCTCTTTTACTTCCTAGCTTCCTCTATCATTCCCTTTGGTCTTCATTAAGTTTCGACTTTTTCCCTTACCTTCTTTTGTCACCTTTTCCCATCTATCTCTCATTGTTTCCATTGCTGTTTCCTATCCAACCCTTTTCTCACTTACCTACCTTTTTCTGACCTCGCCTACACTAATTTGCCCAAATTTATCTGCGTTTGCCTTCCAACATCTGTGTATACCATCTTGTATCTCGAACTGCCACGCTGTTTTCCATACTCGATTCCATCTATCTCTGTTTTCTTTTCTTCTACCTCCTTGAGTTTGCTTCCCTTTTCTCTGTCTGCTTCTTTCTTCCTGTCTCTATCTCTCCTTACCTCACTCTGTCTCCACCCAACTCACTACCTGTATGTATCTTCCTACCTTAGTTTCCCTTTATATCACTCTCCCTTCCTTTCGCTCTCTCCTTACCTCTCCCTGCCGTTGCCCACTTTATTCTCTCTCCCTACTTCTTTTGTCTTTTCCTGCCTCTCTTTGCCATACTGATTGTAGGTCGTGACTAGCTTACATTTTTCCATCCTTTGTTACCCACTGCCCTATCTTTCTTCTTTCCTCCACATGTCCTTGTTTATAACTTTGTCTCCGCAAAAGTGTCTGTCTCTTCACCATTCTTTATCCCGGCTAACCCCTTCCACTGGTCCGCTGCTCATGTACAGCCAGTCTAGTCCACTGTTCCATTATTTACTGGTCCGTCTAAGTGGTCACATACAGAACGTAGCCACAGATCCACTCCCAATAATTACCTGGTCTATTGTGCCCACACCTTATACCTCACACCACTCACACACTGCGTCATGTTTCATCTGATACACACTTAGTTGTTTCCTTATCTAACCCTTGCTCATGCTAATACGCCAACTTTTTTCCTGTTAATATCTATCTACTGTACCCTATCCGACGTCCACCATCATAACACATGTTTTGACAGTTATAATAATCTTTCTTGATATTATCAGTTTTTATTTAATATGGTGACGTGTCTCATTATTTAACTACCTAATTTGCATCTTATATCTTACTTTCGATGACGCGGAAGCATGCCAAAATGACAGTTCTTAGTTTTCGACAGTTATCATTCATAAGTCGCGAACTCCGAAAAATCGAGAGAACGCACGGATTTAACACACACACACACACACACACACACACACACACACACACACACACACACACACACATGGTATAAACACTTTTTATTTCACAAACCTTCAGTATTTTCCATTTATCATCCACTCATACATTGCACCTTTTCATTAAATGTCTGTGGACATAAATCCAACTCATGTTAATAGAGTGTTGATCCTTCTCATTAGGATCACTGGGCACTTCACTTCGGGAATTTAAGACAACGATGACCATTAACCTTATACCTAGCGTCATTTACTGGGCAAATTACCATCACTCGGATGTAGACTCATAAGGCCCACATCCAGGGTAGAGCGCTTAAAACAAGTAGCCTAGCAAACGTTCAGTTGTTAGTATATAATTACCACTCATCATGCTATATTACTTGTTACAGATTCAGTTAACTCTTTTTGAGGCAACTGCTACAACCTGCCACAGTCTATTCTGATACCATGCCCTTTAATTACCAGAGGAAGACATAATTAGGAAAGATACTTGATGTTATGAAGACAGGATCCACCAAGTTATGGATAGTGCTGAATCACTTAAAATTTTTGTAAACGAGTCCAATAAAAAGTGAGCGTTGCTAATGAACAGTGACTGTATAGGTGATCATTATGTAAATCTATTATTAGTAAACGATAGTTGTGTTTTATGCATCAGTCTGTCCATCTATATTTGTTCTGTATCAACATATTTATCTGTAAATATTTCAAACAATGAAGGTGGAACAAGTGTATGATTAAGCAAGTGCCATTGACGGGCGATGGCTTTATTTAGAGTACAACTAGTGATTGGATCAGTAAGTGATGGTGACTGAGATGAAATGACTTAATTGGTGACACTGATAGTGAAAGCTGAAAAAAAAAATGACTGATTCAGTGAGTACTAGAAATGGAGAGATTTTTAAAAAATGATGGTGATTTCATTTAATTTATGTACATCCATTATGGGGCTAAGATGCGAATGAATGTGTTTGAATGGATCAGTAAATTGGGAGTGTGTCGTCCTGTCTCTGCTACCTCCATTTCCTTGGGGGAAGCAGCCTAGGTATATAGATAGATAAACATGCATTATGTCAGTATGTTTCTACTGACATGTTGAGAACATCAGAATAAATATGAATATACTTGACTTAAATATCATACGATTCAATATACCCCGGGGTGGGTAACAAGTTACCCAGTACCTGGGGTAAATTGTGACGGATGGCAACCCCCCCTCCACCCTCACAAATCCTTTTATAACACATTTAAAAAAAGGCTTTATTTATTTTTGTCTACAAATATAATAGATGAACATATTCACTTACTTGGAGGCAAAAATTCGTTATAGTATAACTTTAACGTTTGATGTAGAGGGAAAATATTTAAAATGTCAAAACTATGCCCAGTCTCTTGTAAGCATAACTCTGTAAATGACCACATCCTCCATGAAGAGCAAAGCCACCAGAACTATCACATCATCTTTTCCACCAAAAATTGGCATCATAACCCTCCAATTGATAGCATCCTCCACAAAGGTCATAGCTTCCCGAACCAAAACATCACCCTTTCTACCAGAAATTGGCATCACAACCCTAAATACTTGATCAAGAGGAAGTACTATATCCCAGTCATCCACATCTTCACAATTACAACTGTTTCAGCATCTATAACAGTTACTAAATCTTTGCTGCCGAGTTCATTTGCACCAGCTAGTACCACTGATTTATCAATCACACCTACCACTGCTATTAAATATTACATTAATCCTACTTACTACTTACATCACGACTCTCATATCTACCACATCCACAAAACCTGAAAAGGTTACTACAACTACAATGCTAAACACAACTATCACAATTACAACAACAAGAAGCACTCAGAGAAATTGTTCTGAAAATCAAATACGTTTACTATTGCCATACTCACAACCGTTCCACGATGCTGGGTGCGAACGAGAACAAAAGTATTCAAACTGACCTGCTCGTGGGCGTTGACCTTTGAACTATTGTTCCGGAAGTAAAATTGCTTCAGCCCAGGCTGACTGTAAATTATTCCATCACGACAGGTCCAAATCGAGAAAAAAAAATATAAAGGGCCTAACATTTGATATTATGCTTTGACTTATACATTTGGTTGTAGGATCCTCAAACCATAACTCTTCCTCCAAGTTTGGTCTAAATCAGATAAAATCTGTTTAAGTTGCAATTCCCCATGTTTCATGACCTATTACCTTCATATGGCTAAATGCAATAACTTATTCCACTAATGATCCTCAATCTTTGTTCAGATTAGTAGTAATACCAGACAGAATGACAGGGAAAGAGACAAACCAAGAGAAACAAGAGCACATTATCCCCTTACGCTACATGCATATTTAATTAAAAGAATCACATTTACCACACCATCTACATCTACTACGACTAATATATAAAGGTGAGAATGGAACCACACGAAATGTAAAAAAAAAAAAAAGAAAAAAAAGTGGCTGTGAAGGGATCAAGTAGGTGAAAAATGTAAGGTAAAGAGATGGCACAATTTTAAGATGCTGAATTATCTTAGTGGAAACATGATCGCAAAAAGCGCTGCAGAAAATATGAGAAAAAATATACTGAATGGAGAACAGAATGGAGAAGGGAACAAATGTGTTATAAACAGTACATTCAGATACAAGGGTTCTCAATTTTTTTCCCACCAAGTACCCGCCGACTTATCAGACCATCGACGCGTACCTCCATTAATCTGACACTGAATACAGAATGGTAATAAACTAATTCAGTTTACGATGGTCTATCTATCTATCTCTATACCTAGGCTGCTTCCCCCAAGGAAAGGGAGATAGCCGAGACAGGACGACACACTCCCCACTTACTCATCCATTCAAACACATTCATTCGCATCTTAGCCCCAAAGGGGAGAACGGACAGATCCTCACCGCACCACACCGCACAAGGGTCAACTGCGCAATGAAATCAGTGACATCCGCAGCAGGGCCCGACAGCAGAGCTGGTTTACCTCTGCCACATCATAACAGACCCATTCCCTTACCTGCACCTGACATGACTAGCTGATCAGAACAAATCCGGGAGAATATCCTCTCAGGGCTGCGTCATCACTTATTCATTTACAATTTCTCTCCATTTAGTTCTGTCATGCACAGCCACTCTTCCTTGCTCAACAGACATCCCTCTCGCATCCAGCACTCTCTTCACACTGTCCAGCCATCCTATTCGTGGTCTTCCTCTTAGCCTTACACCTCTCACATCAGATCTAGTTATCTTTTTCACCAATTGCTCATTATCCATTCTCTCCATATGCCCAAACCATCGCAACACCCTCTGCTCAACTCCATCAGCCATCTCCCGAACAACTCCAGTTCTCCTTCACACTTCATCATTTCGCACTCAATCCATACACATCACTCCACACTTACTCCTCAGATACCTCATCTCCATTACATTCATACTTTTCCTCTCTGCTACACACATATTCCATGTTTCAGCCCCAGTTAATGCAGTCAGTACCACAACATCCTCATACAGCCTTTTCTTTATATCCATTCTAAGTGAACGACATCTAAACACTTTTTTCAGTCCTCCCAGCACCTTTCCTACTTCATTTATTCTAAACTTCACTTCTGCATCTATTCTTCCATCAACAGCAACATGTATCATCCCCCTACCATCTACCAACCTCGTACACTTTATCACTTTACTCTTATTCTCATTTACTTTCAATTTCCTCTTTTCACACACCCTTCCAAACTCCTCTACCAACTGTCTCAATCTCTCCTCTGAATCAGCCACCAGTGCAGTATCATCTGCAAACAGCAGCTGCTTAAGATTCCACTCTCCACTATCAACATTCACCAGACTTAAGTTTAATAATGGTTTTTATTAAACTCTAAAACTCTTGCATTCACCTCCCTTACAACACCATCCATGTAAATATTAAACAACCAAGGCGACATCACACATCCCTGCCACAGCCCCACTCTCACGGGAAACCAATCACTCACAGCATTTCCCACTCTTACAAACGCTCTACTATTTACATAAAAACTTTTCACCCCTTTTAGTAACCTACCATCAAGTCCATACAATCTTAAAACAGTCCACAAAGCCTCCTTATCAATTCTATCATACGCTTTCTCTAAATCCATGAATGCCCAAAACACATCCTTGCCTTTCGCTAAATACTTTTCACACACTTGTCTCACAGCAGACACCTGATCCACGCATCCCCTCCCTCTCTTAAAGCCACATTGCTCCTCACCAATCACTCCCTCTGTACCCTCTCTAACTCTCATAATTAACACTCTACCATAAACCTTACCTACAACACTCAACAGACTTATACCCCTAAAGCTAGTACATTCATACTTATCACCCTTGCCTTTATACGACGGGACCACACAAGCACTTGCCCAGTCAATTGGCACCATACCTTTCACAAAGCACACATTCAACAATCCTACTAACCAGTCAACAATAGTCATTCCACCACCCTTCAGGCATTCCACAGCACACAGATCCATACCTGCAGCGTTCCCTGTTTTCAT
Source organism: Coenobita brevimanus (assembly GCF_032717465.1). Lineage (NCBI taxonomy): Eukaryota > Metazoa > Arthropoda > Malacostraca > Decapoda > Coenobitidae > Coenobita > Coenobita brevimanus. Next base: position 17,728,935 of record NC_136956.1, read on the forward strand.
CTCCTTTACTGCCTTCTCCACTTCCTCCTTCGTGATCAAAGAATCATTCAACTCTCCCAACACATTTATTCTTTGCACCATGGTACCACAAAGAATTTTATCAAATGATTGATATTTAATGACATTAAGCAGATAACTATTAATATCACAATGTGCAATGATACTATACAGGAGTGAAACTATGGTGGAAAGTAAACATTAGCACTATTCCAGTATAGACTGGTAATGTACTGACTATTTCAAGATTAACAAAGTCATAAGTACCTCATCTGGCAAATAAGCATTAACACCATGCTTTAATAATAAAAACCATTATTAAACTTAAGTGCGAAGGCTGTGACTGTTTTATGCAACGAAATTTCTCAATTCGAGGTGCAATATTAGATTATCTCAAGGGTCTTGCTCCACATTAACCCGTGCTTGGTGTTAGGATTTTATGTTCAACAATGTTGAAATTCCTTGCTCACATAGGTAAGTACTAGAGTATATCAACAAAGACCTCTCAGCAACATCAGCTACCACAGGGTACTTATTACTGTACTCATTTTAGACCACCTGGTCAAAGGAAATAGTTCAAATGTATCTTTTGCACAACGGCCATCCATTGGCTCTAGGATATCTTCTTGCATGCTATCTGTGAGAAGGTGCATATTAACAATGCATGGGTTTAAGATAAATTTTTATTTCAACTCGCAAAGTTCAGGGAAACCTGCAACTTCATGCACAAGGAAATACAGAGAATATAGATATGTTTACACAAGGTGTACTAGGTCTAGCATTCCAGTGCTGTTACTTATATCAAGTGCCTCACCAAGATGTTCACACATGCTAAAAATTCATCTTTGCCCTTCCCTTCTCACAGCTCCAGCTTAATGATGCATGATTTTATTTTGTTCATGAAATCAATCACTGTGGTAAAACAGCCTTGGAGAGATAAGTTTAACGAGCTTAACCCCAAGAATATGGCCTTCAGGCCAGCTTCAGGAGCCACTGGTCGACTGACAATATCTCGGTGTACTCAAGTGAATTTGTCTTGTCGCGTTTGAAGAATTCGGAAAGCTTTTTCTTCAGTGACTCTCCTCTTGATACCATATTCCCCCATGCAAGCCAGCGAACCTCAGTGTGAAAGAGTAACTACTTCCTCTTGTGATTCTAACTCTTGGAAACGTAGGTGAAAGAATCGTGTATTTGGGGCACTTTATTGATGGTGTTTATCATGTGACCAACATCATTAAGTATCAGTCCAACGGTGGGGGAGCTTTAGATGTCAGAGTATATCTATGAAATATATACTGATGATGCCTTGTTTCAGGAATCACCTCATTCACTCATCCTCGAAACCCTGATCAAGGGCCAAACATTCACGGTGTCCTGTCAGTTGTACACGCCCATATATCCTTCCGAGAAAGTCATTCAGCTGCTAAACAGATTGAGACTTCATGGAAAATGTATTCACCTCATGTAGATGACTCCAAAGCATAACAAGAAGAAATCCTCATTGAAATCTCCAGCGGTGATGTATTGTACAAACACCAGGAGTTGGGCACAAGCAGCCACGACAGTTGACTCATCAAGAAGAATTGAAGATTTGCTTAAAGATGCCTCTTTTATATCAGCAGTCACTTTATATATATATATATATATATATATATATATATATATATATATATATATATATATATATATATTGTTACATAAGCCTATGATTTATATATATATATATATATATATATATAAATATATATATATATATTGTTACATAGCCTATGATTTCATCATCCTTTGTGTAATTTTAACGCACAGTATGCTGCATGTTTGATCACGAGCGTGTTCTGCCTCAGTCCCCCCCTTCTACCGTTATAGTAGAGTAAGTCGTCCTTTCTGTTATTCAGTGCGGGATTGTCGAAGTTTGTCCCCATCGCTTCATTTGCGCGTCCTGCTTACAAGTTGTATCAGGCTCTGCTGGCCCCTATATAATGAGCTCAGTCTCTGCATCATTGCCACTTAGATCTGCTCCTCATTTTGTTCACATCTCTGTCCTCCCCTGTACAGATATTATTATTGTGAGTGCTCAAGAAGTCTCCAACCATCTAGCAGCTGTGTGTAATTTGAGTATAAATGTTATTGCATTTTTTCTTGTACTGTATAGCATAAGTTTAATTTGTAGGCCTAGTGAAGTTTTTGTAATTCGTGTGGGGTTCTTCATGTCAGTCATTTTTGATAATAGTTTGTATCTGTAATTATTTATCTGGCATTCACTGAGTATTATCTGGTATCTCATTTTATCAGGGCTGACTTAGATAAATTTACTCTTGCTAACTTCGTGTTAATAGAGGCTATTGCAGTTAACCATATATTTAACCTGTTTATTTGCCATTACATTATCCTTATGAGTCCTGAATGTTTTATTGTTAGTTTGTGCATTAAACTTTAACTTGTAATTTTACCTAACTCTTTTGTTTTGAACCTGGAACTTTACGGGACAGTAGTGACTCTTCGTATTCTCACTTAAAGTGTACATTATCTTTCTCTGTTCCGTAACATAAATTTGGCGACCTCGCCAGGATATTCAGGATATTATCATTAGGATATTGTTTGATATTTTGTGACTGTGATATATTCATGATGGCTACTATTTCTACACTTGATGAAGCCAAAGATTTTTTGTCAAATGTGCAAACAGTGTGTGATATAGAAAACAGAACAAAGAATGAACTTAAGATTGTTGCTCAACAATTGGGATTTGTTGTTCGCTCTCATCAGTCTAAAGATCAAATTGTTGCCATGATTAATGAAAGCTTGTTTAATGTAACTCCTCCAAATGAGCAAACGCAGATTGAATTAGCTAAGTTACAGCTAGCCCTGCAGGAGACCCGTGCTAAGGAGGCTGAGTTTCACGCACAAGTTGAACTTGCTAGGATTCAGGCAGACCATGAGTATCGCATGAAACAATGTGGAACTGGATCATCTAGCTCTGATGATTTTGATGTGGCTAAAAATGTCAAACTTGTCCCTCCTTTTAATGAATCTGATTTAACAAAGTATTTTCAGTTGTTTGAGAGGGTAGCTACAGGTTTTAATTGGCCTAAGGAGTATTGGCCAGTACTCCTTCAAACTGTTCTCACCGGTAAAGCTCAAGTAACTTATGCATCTTTGCCTCAGGATCAGTCTGATAATTATGATGTAGTAAAGAGCTTGATTCTTAAGGCCTATGAGCTTGTTCCTGAAGCTTATAGAGAAAAATTTAGGACAACTTACAAGCAAGATAAGCAATCCCATGTTGAGTATGCAAGAATCAAAGAAGATTTGTTAGAGCAGTGGTTAAATTCTAAGAATGTGGATTCTGATTTTGGTAAATTTAAGCATATGATTTTGCTGGAGGATTTCAAAAGGTGTATTAGTAAAGATGTAAGCCTATATCTTGATGAGAAAAGAATAGATAATTTGTCTGATGCTGCAGTTTTAGCTGATGAATATGTTCTCACTCACAAGAGATATTCTAGAGAAAAAGAGAAAGCTGAGAGTAAGTACGTTGCCTCTACTCAGAGTACAGGTAACAGGAAAGAGAATAAAGATCATGTTTCTCAGGAAGTAAATACCAGCTCCACCTCTAGATTTCAGAAAAGTAAATGTACTTATTGTAGTAAGCTTGGTCATACTACGGAGAGATGTTTCAGGAGACAGCGTGATGTGAACAAAAAGTAGTCTTTAAATATTCAGTCAATTGGTCTAGTGTCCACTCTTGAGAGTTCCCAGAATTCTTTAACTGAGTTAACTGAACCTGCTTTGAGGGGTAACTTAAATTCTCATGATGGAGCTCCTCTTTTGAGCAGTAACGTGGGTGACACTCTCAAGAGTTCATGTGCTAATTTCCTGTCTGATGGTTTTGTCAGTCCTCTGGACAGTAATGACAGGAAATCAGTTAAAATATATCGTGATACAGGTGCTTGCCAATCCCTTATGCTGACCAGTGTTCTAGGCTCTAATGTTAATTCCTCTGATGAAACTGTAATCTTACAAGGTGTAGGGAATAATTACTTCTCTGTCCCTCTGTGCAGAGTGAATTTAGAGTCTGGTTTTGTTAATGGTTCCGTTATGGTTGGGTTGGTTGAGGCACTCCCAATGTCAGGTGTAACTTTCTTACTTGGAAATGATATTGGTGGAAGTCAAAGTGTGTCCAGCTCCTCAGTTGTCTAGTGAGCCAGTGGCTGCGTCCCAGGATTGTGATGTCCCTGATGTGTTCCCTGCATGTGCTGTCACTAGGGCTAAGTCTAAAGTTACTGGTGATTTAGAGGATAATGATGATGATGATGTTATCTAGCTGACACTTTTCTTGCTAATTTGGACCACTCACCAGATGAGGCAGTACCCGTAGTGTTGATAATTTGTCTCGTCAAGAGTTGGTTGAGTTGCAGGTTGCTGACCCTGAGTTGAAAGGTCTAGCTAAATCTGCTTACAGTGAAGAGTCAGCCGGTGCTTCGACTTGTTATTATGTAAAGTCAGGAGTACTTATGAGGAAGTGGAGACCCCCAACAGCATCAGCCGACTGTGAATGGGAGGTTGTACATCAAGTTGTCATCCTCGTGTTTGTAGGCAGGATATCATTAGAGTGGCTCATGATTCCAGTTTGGCAGGACACCTTGGAGTGAGGAAGACTGTGGCACGCATTTTGAAACACTTCTACTGGCCAGGTATCTTCAGGGATGTTTCCTGGTATTGTAAGTCTTGTCACACCTGTCAAGTTGTGGGGAAGTGTAATCAGACCGAAAAGGTTGCACCTCTAGTTCCCATTCCTCCTTTTGAGGCGCCATTCACCCGTGTGTTGGTGGATATTGTGGGCCCCTCTTCCTAAGACTTCTTCAGGATTTTCTTATGTGTTGACCATGATTGATATGGCTACTCGTTATCCTGAAGCCATTCCACTTAGAAACATCTCAGCAAAGAACGTGGTTAAGGAAATGCTAGGGTTCTTCACAAAGTTTGGTCTGCCCAAGGAGGTACAGTCAGACCGGGAAGTAATTTCATGTCAAACGTTTTCAAGCAGTCTCTGAAAGAGTTGGGCATCACCCAGATCACGTCTTCAGCTTACCATCCCCAGACCCAAGGAGCGTTGGAGAGATATCATCAAACACTCAAATCGATGCTCAAGAAATACTGTTTGGAACATCAGAAAGACTGGGATAAAGGTCTTCCATTCGTTGTGTTTGCCGCAAGAGAATCTCCAAATGAATCACTGGGCTTCTCACCTTTTGAACTACTGTTTGGCCATGAAGTAAGAGGACCCCTTAAGTTACTCAAGGAATGCTGGCTGTCGGAGGAAGATGACGTCAACCTGCTGGAGTATGTGATGAAGTTCAAAGAACGGCTGTCCACTGCTTTACAGCTGGCGAGAGAGAATTTAGGAGCTGCTCAGGAGAAGATGAAGACTTGGTATGACAAGAAGTCCAGGTTACGCCACTTTCAGCCAGGAGATCAGGTTTTGATTCTGCTACCAGTTCATGGGCAACCTCTTCAAGCCAAGTTTAGTGGCCCTTATTTCGTGGAGAAGAAACTCAGTGATGTCAGCTATGTCATCGCCACACCAGATCGTAGAAAGAGCAAGCAACTATGTCACATCAACATGCTAGAGTTATTTCACAGGCGGGACGAAAATAATCCAGTCTGCACTGTAGCTGTTCCACCCGAGTCTGCAAGTGAAGCTCTCCCATGCAGTATGAGCCTGAGTGATAGTTTGGGGAAGAATCCTGATATCATGAATGATCTCCAGACTAAGCTTTCTCATCTACCTCCCAAGGAAAGGCAGGAGTTTTTGGCATTACTGCAGGAGTACCCGCAAGTGTTCCGTGCCACTCCAGGAAGAACTACTGTGTTGATGCATGATGTCGATGTTGGAGACGCAAAGCCAATTAAATTGCCTCCTTACCGTGTGAACCCAGTGAAAGTTCCTCTCATCCAGAAGGAGCTTGGCTACCTGTTGGACCACAAGATGATTGAGCCCTGTCAGAGCGAGTGGAGTTCTCCTGTGACTCTAGTCCCTAAGCCAGGTGGGTCACAGAGGCTTTGCATCGACTACAGACGTGTTAATCAGATACCCAAAACAGACACTTACCCTCTCCCTCGTGTGGAAGATTGCATAGTCAAGATCGGAAAGGCTAGGTACATAAGTAAGTTTGATTTGTTAAAGGGATACTGGCAAGTACCTATGACTGAATGTGCTAGGGAGATCTCATGTTCTGTAACATTAGGAAAGACTTTTGCATGTTCTGTAATGCCATGTACAGATTGTTTTAGAGTAATAAGAAATTTCCTTTGTAAATTTCTTTTTTCTTTCAATGAGGTGTTACATAGCCTATGATTTCATCATCCTTTGTGTAATTTTAACGCACAGTATGCTGCATGTTTGATCACGAGCGTGTTCTGCCTCAGTCCCCCCCTTCTACCGTTATAGTAGAGTAAGTCGTCCTTTCTGTTATTCAGTGCGGGATTGTCGACCGTTTGTCCCCATCGCTTCATTTGCGCGTCCTGCTTACAAGTTGTATCAGGCTCTGCTGGCCCCTATATAATGAGCTCAGTCTCTGCATCATTGCCACTTACATCTGCTCCTCATTTTGTTCACATCTCTGTCCTCCCCTGTACAGATATTGTTATTGTGATTGCTCAAGAAGTCTCCAACCATCTAGCAGCTGTGTGTAATTTGAGTATAACTGTTATTGCATTTTTTCTTGTACTGTATAGCATAAGTTTAATTTGTAGGCCTAGTGAAGTTTTTGTAATTCGTGTGGGGTTCTTCATGTCAGTCATTTTTTATATTAGTTTGTATCTGTAATTATTTATCTGGCATTCACTGAGTATTATCTGGTATCTCATTTTATCAGGGCTGACTTAGATAAATTTACTCTTGCTAACTTCGTGTTAATAGAGGCTATTGCAGTTAACCATATATTTAACCTGTTTATTTGCCATTACATTATCCTTATGAGTCCTGAATGTTTTATTGTTAGTTTGTGCATTAAACTTTAACTTGTAATTTTACCTAACTCTTTTGTTTTGAACCTGGAACTTTACGGGACAGTAGTGACTCTTCGTATTCTCACTTAAAGTGTACATTATCTTTCTCTGTTCCGTAACAATATATATATGTATATATAGGTATATATAAGTATATATATGTATATATATATTTATATATAGGTATATATATATCTATATCTAAATATATATATATATATATATATATATATAGATATATATATATATATATATATATATATATATAATTATATATCTATATTTATATATATATATATATATAATTGTATATCTATATTTATATATATATATATATAATTCTCTCTCTCTCTCTCTCCCTCTCTCTCTCTCTCTAATATTCGTCGATGAGCAGTATCATTTGGGAGGGGTATTGATGTGACCTGCCAAGCATCATAATCACTTACACAGCGGACCATGTCTTGATAGCACGGGACGATTATTTTCTCAGCAATTTTGTGATTTTTCGTCCTTGTGTAATTCTCAGCGACACCAAGTACGATGCCCATAGCCAAGGTTCATTTTGTTACATTCAACTGTCCCTAATGATCACAGCATGCTGACTTGAGTCACCCTTCCTTTTGCTTGCAGAAGGCAGCATTTTCACCTTTCAGATTTAGGTGACAACTATTCGAATGTCGCTTGAGAAAGATAGTTACCATTCAAGTCAAAGATATACCTTTGTGACATGTAACACACTGTGGGAATTAACAGCCGTTTCTGACGATGGTAGTGAATCCATACTGAATCTTGCTTTCATCATACTGAAGCTTCTTCGCTGATGAGGCCGTAAGAGTATCTAAATTGTGATAAGTACTTATATAACCAAAGCCCTACACAAAGTCATTGACATGTATTTATACTATCGCTTCCGTCATATGTTTACGGAATAAAACACCACCAAACACTCATATTATCGTCACCATTGTAAGATTACGTAGTACACACAGGAGAAACACCTTTACGTAAGCATAATGTCAAAAGATGAAACAGTGAAAACATCATCACGAAAACATATTATCACCATCGTCGTAAGATTACACATTAGAAACAACTTCAGGCAGCCATATTACCACCAATGTCAAAAGAACAAACAGTAACTAGAAGGCACCCGGGGAGTGCATACCTACGCCAGTACCAATAAATTTCAAGTTTTGCATCTGAATAGCCACGTATTTGACCTGTCATAAACACAAGATTCCAAAATGCTGTAAATATCAATAATATTGATATACATTACCACACTGTAAAAAATAAAAAAAAAATCATCATACATATCATCGCATTACAGTATAAAAACAATACCAACACACTATTAGGAATTTTTTAAACATATCTCATTTAGGTAATTAAAAATATCTAGAGACAGTGGGGTAACAAGTATGTGCATCAGTTGCAGCAAGTTGACTGTAATGAGACAGAACGAGTAAAACTTGAGTGACAAGAAGAGAGAATGAAGAAAGAGAGAGGGTGAATGTAAGAGGAAGTGAGGATAGGAAGGAAGGGGCTCGGTAGACATGGAGGAAGAAAGAGGGAGGAAGCTAGGGGTAAGCAGAGAAAGGGTGGAACTGGAAGGGTGACTGGTAGGTGGGACAGAATGAAAGAACCTAAGAGAGATTGAGAGGTAAAGGGGAGATGGGGGTCAGTAATATATATATGTACAGGCACAGATACAAGTATCTTCCCAAAGTTTGACGAATAATTAGCGGAAAAATCGAAGCATCCGAAACACGCACTGGTAGAGATAGGGATTTCACTGTATTTCGCCAGTTGTAAATCTTCTTCAGATGGAGCTGGGAAGATAATTACCTCCGCCAACGAGGTTATGTTTTCACCCCTGTCCGCTTGTTTGTTGTTTGTTTGTTTATGAGCAAGATTACACAAAAACTCCTGGACGGATTTCCACGAAACTTGGTAGAAGAATGGTCCTTGGCCCAGAATACATTCCATTAAATTTTGGTGCTGATCCGGATGAAGGTGCGGATCCAGGAATTTTTTTTTCCACTTTCTTCAACATTGCGAGATAGGGCGTTGGCGGAGGTATTTGCTCTACTGAGTGCCATTCTAGTTGTTTCTGTGACTGTTCGTCTGCTTTAATCTATAATCCTGAGTACGACATATTTATATAATTACGACATCTACTAGATTATATGACTCGTCTGTGAGAGATTTTATAATACTGAACGAGCGACTAAAGGTTATATCAGTTCCTGCCAGGTTCAACACTGCAAAGCTGAGAATTTGTATGAACACAGCAACATAACAAAAGTAATATCCTCTCGGTATTAAGTGTGTGTGTGTGTGTGTGTGTGTGTGTGTGTGTGTGTGTGTGTGTGTGTGTGTGTGTGTGTGTGTGTGTGTGTGTGTGTGTGCGCTCGCTTGAACTTTATCCCATTTTATAGATAGTCCAGAAAATTATATTCCAAGTTGTTTTGGCCTGGTATGACTCTTGAAATGGACAGAGTAACTCATCCTGATAATATTCTTCCGACATTATTAAAGGGATTCCCCTAATCCAACTAAAGGCAACTGGAAGTCAATTATAAAACATTAATGACCTCATCCAAATGGAGATGACCTCTAATTACTTCCGTTACTGAGGTTTCACATTAGCTGATATAAACCGTCTGAGAATAACTATGACAAAATAACGAGAAATGTCTTGCGTGTGCAAAAGTCAGAGACGAGAGGTGGGAGACAGCATTGACATCACAATCTCTTTCACATCAAAATTTATTGTATTTCTTTCATCCTGTACTCTCTCGTGCTCTTCTTCCTTTTCATTTTTTTTTTCTTCCTTACTTCATCTTTTTTTATTTTTTCCTTTTAACCTAGTTGCCTTCCAGCTTTCGTGCCGTGCCTCTGTCTCGCTGTTTCTTCTTCCAATAATTGTTCCCTTTCTTAATTTCCGCTCATGTTCTTATCCTTCCATGTTTCTTCACATTTTGTTGTACCGTATATTCCTATTAGTCCCTATCCTAATTAATTCCTTCTTAATGTAGTGTACCTTCCTTGGTGCCTTTTCTATCCCTCCAGTTTGTCTTACTTCTTTTCGGTCTCGCCTTTTTCGTAACATATGCATAAGAAAAAAAATCCACCACTTCCATTTTAGAGCAATTCATCATTAAATCCAGCACCAGTCATAATTTCTTTTCTTTTCTCCAATGCTAACACTATACTGTATAACTGTTGTCTGTTGAATGCAGTCCAGCAAAGGTGTTTATATATATATATATATATATATATATATATATATATATATATATATATATATATATATATATATAACAGAACACAGGAAAGAAAAACAAATGAATAAAAAAAAAAAATCCAAGCACCAGATTACTGGTGTCCTCTGTTCATAAAATATCTGTAACAGTTAGACTTAAACAGCAGTAGGTTGAAGCTTGGAGGGAAACAACTCTGGGGAAGCGAGTTCCAGAGAGATGCAGTTCGGGGAATGAATGAATTCTGATAGGCAGAAGTTCTGCAGTATGGCTGACTGACATTCCAGTCAAGAACGCTGCCAGCTGCCCATGTAGCACGAGGGAAGGCATGGAGAGGTGGCACAATAGATGTAACTTCGTCTGAGCATTTGCTGTAGAAATATCTGTAAAATAACGCAAGGGAGGCAACATTCCTTTTTACTTGTAGGGGAGGTAGTTTATTAGTAATAGCAGGGTTATTAATAATTCTAACAGCTTTGTTCTGAATCTTGTCTACTTGTTTTAATGCAAGCTCTCCACATCTGCTTCACAAGGGTGAGCAGTATTCAAGCTGAGAGCGCACATGACTCTTATAAATTATAACTAACTGCTCGTCAGTGAAGAAGTTACGGACTCTGTACAATAATCCAAGTTTCTTTGAGGCGGTTTTAGCAAGTAAGCTAACATGAGAGGTCCAGCTGAGGGCATTGTTAAGCGAAACGCCAAGAATTTCAATACTTTTGGAAATGGGGATATTTGTAGCATTGAAGGTAATATACGATTCTGGCAATACCTGCCTATTAGTAAATTGTATATATTTAGTTTTATTAGCATTAAATGAGACAAGGTTCTTTTGTCCCCATTCACTGATCGTGGATAAGTCTTGATTTAAAGAGATGGCTGTACTGAGGTGAGAGTTAGAGATATTGGACTTTGTAAATGGATGTCTGAGTGTGAATGAACTATGAAGTGTTGAGTCATCTGCATATGAATGGATGGGATTGTGGGTGACAGATAAGAGATCATTAATATGAACGAGGAACAGGGTTGGTGCCAAAACTGATCCCTGCGGCAAGCAGGCATTAACTGAGTGGAAAGTGGAATATACATCATCTACTTTTACTCTTATTTTTTGTTGCTGAAATATGAGGAAATCAAAGGAACAAAAGAGTTTAGTCCATAGCAAGGGAGTTTGGACAACAGGGAACGGTGCCAGGCTCTGTCGAAAGCTTTAGAAATATCCAGGACTACTGCATGAGTTTCACCATGCAGGTCAACTGATTGATGGATGGTATGAGTCAGGAGATTGAGTGTGTCAATGGTGGATCTTTCTTGGCGAAAACCATATTGTCTATCACTAATTAAGTTGTTGGATTCAAGATGTTAAACTATGTGCTTATTAATTACAGTTTCAAAAACCTTACCAAGAGAAGATGTGACAGCTATTGGTCTATAATCAGAGGGGTCAGAGGAACTTCCTCTCTTTGGAATTGTGTGGATATTGGCCTCTTTCCATGAATACGGAATGAAGAAGTACGTATGCATAGTCTGAATAATTTTGCAAGAACAGAGGCAAGTTCTGGGGAACACTTTTTCAAAACAATTGGCGGAATTCCATCTGGGCCTGGAGCTTTGTTGGTAGGTAAATTGTCTAGGATGGATTTCACGTACCTTGTCTGTATTTTAAGTTTCTTGCCATAACAAACAGGCAATGCAGTATCAGAGTCAGTTTATTTTTCATTTCCTTCACACGGCACGACTGGATAGGATAAAATTTCCCTTCACACATTCCAAAATAATATTCATTTCACTTTTTCTATGCTTTGTTTCTTTTCTCTCTCTCTCATGGATGCTTGGTTGGTGGAGAGTCAGTTAATTGCTGTACAACTCCTTCACGTTGTAGTACGGTAGGTGCTGCAGTGCTATTCTATTCGGTGAGAAGCAAATATGTGACAGTTTATAGATTTCTTATACTTGTCTCCCATGACAATCTTTTCAGTGTTGGTAAGAGTCCTTTACGTGATGCCATCGATAAAGCCTGGTGGCTTCTCTGTCACTGATTGCATTGCGCAGTTGACCCTTGTGCGGTGTGGTGCGGTGAGGATCTGTCCGTTCTCCCCTTTGGGGCTAAGATGCGAATGAATGTGTTTGAATGGATGAGTAAATGGAGAGTGTGTCGTCCTGTCTCGGCTACCTCCCTTTCCTCGGGGGAAGCAGCCTAGGTATATAGATATAGATAGATAGGCTTCTCTGTTCGGTTGTACAGATGTATCTCAAGTCGCTCCCTATTACCTCGCAAGTGGAAGGTGGATTGCAAGAGAAGGGTAACTTCAGCTTTCATCCAATCGGATTCAAGTCCAAAGCAGCCTTAGGTCATACCAACAACAAAACCAACATTCCTTCCTGTCTGTCTCTGCGTCCCTTCATCCTCTCTTCACCCAATTTCACACGTGCATTACCTTCCACTTTCCCTCTTATCCCCTCTCCTCTCTTCCTGTACCACCTTCCCTCTTCTCTACTCTCCCACCTTTCCATCTCCCTTCTCTCTCGCCCAGCCCCCTTTCCACTCTCATACTCGCCATTCTTTTCTCTCTCCCACTCTTCCTCCATCCTTCTATTCCACCCGTCCCCCTTTCCTGTCGACCATCTGTTCTCATTTCCTCTCTCCCTCCTCCCTTCCCCCTTCTCTCCCACCCTCCCCCTATTGTGTTCTCCCTCCACCCACTTTCCATTGTTTCCTAAACTCTTATCTTCCCTCATAACTGTCCTATATTTTCGCACCAACCTATTCTCGTTCGCTTCACTGTCTTCACTTCTTTTCAGTTACCTCTTCCATTAGACAGACCTTATGATTGCGTGTATATAGCTAGAAGTTTATATCGCCTTTAACCCCATTCAACTGTATGGCCAAATGTAGTCACAGGAAGGTTGACTTCACTATTAACTAAGGAGACACATTCCTACCTCATACGTAAGGCTCATCGAATTTCAGGTAACCAAGATTAAGTATTCAGATTACGGATGTGGCCCCGTTCCCTGAGGTGAAAGCAAACAGAATATATTCGAAGTATGCAGGATTGTAGATGGGTTCGCGCTGTCCTGCCTCATATCTACAGTTATTCATTCTGTGTGTGTGTGTGTGTGTGTGTGTGTGTGTGTGTGTGTGTGTGTGTGTGTGTGTGTGTGTGTGTGTTTAATAATGAGATACTGTCCAAGAGTTACTGATGAACAGAGAAGAGTGTTTTGGGGATGCGAGAAAGGAAACGATGTTGTACTGTCATAAAAGGAGTGTTGCTCGTTTGCTTTAAAAGTGAATTTGTCTGCAAGAAAAGGCTCCATAAGTATTATGTTAACTATGTGCATGACAAGGAAAGATATAGTTTATGTACACATAGGGTTGTTTCAAGACTGTGTTCCCGTGCCTGTTTGTATGTATATATGTGTATGTGCCTCAAAAATAAACGTTCCAGCTCCCATTTAATGTCTCTGTGTTCCTTCATTCATATTCGTTCCTTATTATTTTTATGTAAGCTTTTATTGGTACTCTCTACCATCATTTCTGTTTTCTTATACTGTACTTTTTTTTTTCTTTTCTATGAACTTCTTTCTTTCTTTTCTGCTCCCTATTTACCATCCATTGTTTTACATCATCTCTTTCAAACATATATCATCCTTCCATAACGTTCCGGTTTCTCCTTCTTTTCCATACATCCCTGCAACTCTTCCTCCTCCCATCACCAACATGTTTTCCTTCTCTTCTAGCTCTTACCTCTTCCTCCTTATCTTAGTTTTTGTTCGTTAACCCGTTGTTTCTTAGTCTTCTATCTTCCAACTTGCACTTTGCACACTTTCCTTAGGAAACAACATTAATTACTACATAGTTAATGCTCTGTTAAACTGAACGTTGCCTTAGTATTTGAAAGGTAAAAAGCGTTACTTCTACACTAATGATGGACCACAATAAGAACCTTTGGGTTCTAAATTCTTTGAATTTTATTCCAATATGGTGAAACTTTTGAAATATATTCAAAATCGGAAAACAGAAAATAATATATCGCGTTGGATATAGACTTTTAAATCCACTGATTAGCAAGATCGAGCCCTCGGAGCGTGTAACAGCCACTTCCTACAACTGGTTTCAGGGCAGAACATTTGACTGCCCCCTGTAGTATTAGCCTAGCCTTCTATGGATGTTCACAAAATCGATTTACTTAATTCTTGTCTGACCCTCAAACTTTACAATGCTTGGTCCAAAACGGATCAAAACTTTAAGTTGACCATGTCATGTGATCTTGACTTTTGACTCAGTCCTGTGATCGTGATATTCCACTAATTATTCTCAAAATCGTACCACTTCTTCCTTACCTAACCCTGAACCTTCCCCAAATTTTAGTTTCTTTCAGATAAAAATAGTCAATACACTGTGTCATGTTACCTTGACGTTTAGATCGTTGACAGTTGAGCTAGTCCGTGGCTAACCTTCAGTCCTTCCATCAAGTTTGGTACAAGTAGATGAATGTTTTAGTATTCTGCTCATATGCAGACACAGAAGGATCAAATTTATCTCTGCTATGTGCCCTTGACCTTCGATAGATTGTACTAAATTCGGATCCCTTCGTTCTTACTTGATCTTCAACATTTCCACCAAGCTTGGCCAAAAATAATAATAATTAATTAATTAAATGAAATAAAATCTTCACTTGTTATTTTTCCTAAGTCACGATTAGATCTAGTTCTGGGACACTGATGTTTGACCTATGTTTTAGAAATAAAGATCAACCCTTTGGATGAATCCTAACTCCTCCTCTGAATTTGCTTATAATCCGTTAAATTCTACCTACGTTAATTTCTTCACACACACACACACACACACACACACACACACACACACACACACACACACACACACACACATGCTGAACAAAATAGCCTATTACCGAGCTCGTGGCATGGTTGTGCGCGGATATAAGAGCAAAATTGCATTAAATATTTTATTACAACCTCGCTCATAAAGCAGGAGTGGAATAAAGTTTTACTAGGCGAGTTCGTACCATCAGCCTAAAACTGAATTCACGTCCTTCCTGACAAAAGACCACATTTACAACCATCTAAGATTGAATTTACGCCATTCTTGGCAACAGACCAAATTTCAAACCATTTGAGTTTGGATTCCCCTTTCTTCGGTTTTCTTGGAAAATGACACATTTTATGGGCTCTCAGCCTTGACTGTCTCTCTTTGCATATGTATTATATCAAAGACCTCTTCCCATACATTGTCCTTGTTCTACCAACTGTATTCTTACACCAGACATCTTGATCTATAGGAGGAAAATAATGAAGGTAGATAGTTTTTGGTTTCTGCATCCACTGTTTAAGGCGTAATGTAACGTAAAATGTAGGCTAACCATATCTAATGTTTCATGTGCATCAGGTAGTAACAATTTTGGGAACTTTTGTACGTCGTCTGTGGTTGAAGTCCAGGGCCGTCAGTCCTACCCGTCTTAACCTTTAATGATGAAGAATCACTTCTGTCTTAGTGTGAGGCTGCTCGTCGTCATTTAATCCTTTGGATGAAGTGCATAAAATTATCGGTACAGGATAGAATAAACTACAGGATAGAACAAACTACAAAGTCTATAAATTCACCAAAAATAATTTGTAATGCCTCCTACACAGAGTGCTTTATCCGAGCTGAAAGGGTATTATCTGTTGTCAGCCGGAACAAAATACATGATTCATCTTCGCATCCAAAGTGTTGTGAACACATTTTTACATGGCCAAACACTCTCTTCTAATTTGTCTCCAGTTATGTAATAGAAAAGTTATTTTTTTTTTCATTAAACCTTTAATAAGACTATTTTCTTATTTTTTCCCACAAACACTAATGTACTTTAATATTAACCCCAAGTATTGATGGGTATTCTGGGTCATACATTTTGTATTCAAACCACATCAACGTGAAACAGTTTATACATCCATCTCTCCCCCTGCCAACAGATTCCGGCCACACACACACACACACACACACACACACACACACACACACACACACACACACACACATACACACACATAAACAAACACACGGACACACAGGATGTCCAGGCACCTCTAACTTTTGTTTTGTTTCCTGTGGGAGGAACTTTTTTCAAGCGTTATTGATTTTCATCCCCCTTTCTGTTTACGAAAAAGTAAACGACAGTGCAGTGTTTTGCTTTTGTTTGTATCTGTATTTCAGCCATTTCTCCCCTACTTATTGTCTCTTATATTTTTCAATCATTACTCCCTCCCCCTGATCCTCTCTCTCTCTCTCTCTCTCTCTCTCTCTCACACACACACACACACACACACACACACACACACACACACACACACACACACACCAAATACAGACAAAATAGTTATGCATATTTTCGCCTTCCACATGCAGTAAACCAATCATATTCTCTAACCACGGCGCTGTTTTATTAGGAGAGGGAAAAGTGAATGTAAAACCTGTCCACAGGTATTAATAGGCCACTGATCCCGAAAGGCCGTGGCTGCATCTTGGCTGGCTGATGACGTCAGATTTATTACATTTGAGGGCCGAGTTACTGACGTTCCATATTGCTCATGATCCCCATCTCACACGTGGTCATATCTTAACATTTCAATATCTAATTATTGTTACTTTTTAGGTGCTGCTGCCGACGCCACCACCACTTCTCCTTCTTCTTCTTCTTCTTCCTCTTCTCCTTTTTCTCCTCCTCCTCCTCCTTCTCTTTCTTCTACCTGATATTATCGGTATCGTCCCGCTTCGACCCCTTCATCAATGTCAGCTGAATGACAGATGATTACGAAATCCACCTACCAGTTACGAAGAGCTTTGTTGGCTTTCCACGGTGGAGTAGGTTAATACAGTAGGCTGGTGTACCATTGTCTCCCAGAGTTCCTGGGTAAGGGATTGTGCTGGCAGGGTACTAAGCGTACCGCCCTCCGCCTATCGACTTACAGTCGCAACGCTCATAGGTCCCTACCCGGGGGTTCCCTACTATATTAACGCTTGAAAATTCCCAGTTTCGTCCTGTATTGAGGACACTGGGCTCAAATTGGATATATATATATATATATATATATATATATATATATATATATATATATATATATATATATATATATATATATATATATATATTAGTGAATTTGTGTAACCAATGATCTTTAGATATCCCTACTGAATTCGTGAACTGTGTTTAAACTGGTACGAGTTAATTTAGGTTAGGTTAATTTAATCTGGAGTTAGGTTAGGCTGGGATAATTTAGTTTAAGTATAAATTAAGTCAAGCTAGGTTTAATGTGTGTGTGTATGCGCCAACGCAAGATCGTGCAAGCAAAGTGAAAGTTGAGTTCTGGGAAAATGTGGAAGTGTGCACGGAAAAGTGTGAGAGGAATTAGAGAGTGTTTTTTACTGGAGATATGTATGGAAAAGTAGGGAACATGAAGGTGGGTGGAGTATATAGTTGGTGCGTGGGGTGTGCCTGTAGAATCGGATGAGAATGACAGCGCTCTAGCGTAATAGAAAAAGTATTTGGCAGTATACTTATTGCCAGAGTTAAAACACTAGCAGTGGAATCAGTTGGAAAATAACATGAAGGTTTCAGAAAGGGAAGAGGTTGTGTTGATCAGATATTCATCCTCAAGTCTTTAGTGAAAAAGTTTCTAGAGAAGAAAAGAAAGTTCTATGCGGCCTTCATGGATCTGGACTAAGCATATGGCAGAGTGGATTTAGAAGGAATGAGTAAAATATGAAGAATATATGGAGTAACTGGAAAGTGGTTGAATGCCGTGAAGAGTATGTATGACGGTGCTAAGGTTGCAGTGAGTGTGGGTAGTCAACTGAATGAATTTTTCTGTCAAAGTTGGATTGAAACAGGGATGTGTCATGTCTCCACGGTTGTTCAGTCTGTATATGGATAGGGTTATAAAAGAGATACAAGGTAGGGCAGTGGATCATGGAGTGGACGTAATGAGATAGGACAGCGTTTGGAAACTTTCTGTACTGTTGTTTGCAGATGATACTGTATTTAACATGTTAAGTGAAGGCGAAAGGGAACTGCAAGAATTTGTGAATGAGTTCGATAGAGTGTGTAAGAAATGGAATCTGAAGGAATGTAGGGAAGAGTAAAGCAATGGTCTTCGAGACAAATGAATTCACTTAATGTAGACTGAGGTTGAATGATGAGGAAATGGAAGCTGTGAGTCCATGTAAGTACTTGGATATTGCGATGAGTAGGAATGGATGTTTTGAGGATGAAGTTCTTGACGGGGTACAGGAGAGAAGAAAAGTTACTGGTTCTTTGAAAACAGTGATAAGAAATGGGGAAGTGACCATGGAAGTAAAAAAGTCGCTGCATGATATTATTGTGATACCAACCCTGACTTATAGAAGTGAAGCTTGGACCTTGTTGGAAGGACACAAGTCAGGAGTGAGAGCAGTGGAAACGAGTTATTTGTGAGGAGCAAGTGGAGTTACTGAAGAGACAGACCGAAAAATACGAATGTGAAGGAGAGTTGTGTTATTGATGTGGATGCGATAAAAACGTCAGGAGATATACTGTACAATGTGTTTTGGCCATGCGAAGAGGATGGAAAATGAGAGACTAACGAAGAGAGTGTATGTGAGTGAGGTAGAGGGGGGGAGAGGGAGGGGGAGGCCGAGGACGAGATGAAGGGATGGAGTGTAGAGGTACTGGTATATGATAGATGGGGGTGAGAGCTGGGGGGGGGGAGGTGTAGTGAAATTACGGAGGACAGGGTGACATTGAGGTGATATGTTTGTGGCCGCCCTTTACAGGAATGTGGCGTCAGGTAATTGATAGATAAATGGTTTAGGGTAGGTTAGGCTAGGTTAGTTAGATTAGGTTAAGTTAATTTAGATGAATGTTATATTAAGCTTTCATCTAAATTAAGCTAACCTTACCTAACTTAACTAACCTAGCCTAACCTAAGCTAAACTTAAGGAAGACTATCCCAGCCTAACCTAATCTAAACTTCAGCAAGATTATCCCAGCCTATCCTAACGTACCTGCAGATTGTTATGTTACGCGTTCTTCTAAATTAACCTAACGTAACCAAACCTTGGCTACCGTAACCTAAACTTAACTAAGATTTTCCCAGCCTAACCACATCACAGCCTAAATAAACCTAACCTAAATTAACTCACCCCAGCTTAAATTTATTTCACGAATTCACTATAGTCGCTGCGCGCGACTCTGAGGTTGTTATTATCGTGCCCTGGCAACATATCATTCAAAAGTGTGTCTGATTTCGTGTATAATATGAGACGCATGTGATTCATGTATAATATATTCGTGTATGATAATATACTGTACGTGTATAATATATTCGTGCATAATAATATGATTCGTGTATAATATGATATGAAATCGGACGCATTTTTGAATGATAGATTGCCAGGGTACGATAATGACAACCTAAGAGTCGTGCGCCGCAACTATAGGGATTTCATGAAATTACTGGTTACACAGTCACTGTAACACACACACACACACACACACACACACACACAGATAGATAGATAAATAGTTCGATATAGATATATGTGCATATATCAATTTATGGTTCGGTGTAACACCAGCGTAAATTAAATGATTCAGCTTAACTTTTTACTCAGCAGCAAAAAATGTTTTATCATTTACGCTGATGACAATCGTTGAAAGCAACAAAAATAGACAGCAGTTGACATAATCAAACTGAAGGACTTATTACTCCCCTACCGGTGAAACAGGTCGGGGACAATAAGGATTGCGCGGTTCCGTCAGTCCGTCAGTCCGTCTGCAGTTTCGTGTCCGCTCTGTAACTTCCACAAGCATGTACGGATTTTGATATAACTTCAGACAGTTGTTCCCCATACCAGGACGGTGTGTCGCGCACAACAACCCGCCATCTACTCTCAAGGTCAAGGTCACTCTTGAGGCTCATACAAGGTCGGATGCTGTCAAACGTTACAGTCACGTCTACATTCGTGTCCTCTCTATAACATCCTCGTGTATGGGCAGATTTTGACATAACATCACACAATTGTCCCGCAGATTATGATGGTGTGTCGTGCGGAACAACCAGCCATCTACTCCCAAAGTCAGTTACATATGTATGGTTATCATTCGGTAGAGGACTTTATATTGCATGGCAATTCTCAATGCACTGGTTTTAATGGGCATGTTTTCCAGTAAAAAATGCTGCCAGCTACCTTTGTAAAAAAGATTCTCTAAAGTGAATAAAACTGCACGTCGTGCCAATAACAGGTCAACAAAACACCACTTTGCTGAATGGGCCAGTGGAAATTATTTGTACAACTCCTTTGATAACAGATGTTATCCCAAATGGAATGGTAACCAGGTCAGAATAAAGAACAGAAAACATATTGAAAAGGGTGGCATGTATTGCTTCTGTCCCGTTCAGTAAGCTGTCTCCTATGCTGAAAAAAGGCGTCACATCGGTAGCTAGAAAAAACAAGAAGACCATCATCTACAGTATATATGTATCTACCTATATCTTTATCTTTCACACACACACACACACACACACACACACACACACACACACACACACACGCACGCGCGCGCTCTTGGCGGGAAAAACAATATGCATTTTTTCTGTCATATGTGTTATTCAGCACATGAAGGATTCATTTTATAAAAGGAAATCCAGGTAATACATTCCACACGACACGCGGCAGCTATGTTACCTTCCTCCCTTACTTTACTTCTTTTATCTTCTTCGGCCTCTACTTTTTTCCTCATCCCCTAAAGAAACATTAATCAGCCTCTCTTTTCCATGCCTTTCTCTTCCATTCATTACTTTCCTCTCTCAATTTTTGCCCATCTCTTTCCTAACACCTTCTTCATTTTCTTTCATTACTTGCCCCCCTCCTTCTCTCTCTCTCTCTCTCTCTCCCTCCCTCCCTTTATCATTGTACAGTATTTGCTTTATGTCCTACCTTCAGTTCCTCTCCCTCTCCCACATTTCCTTCATTTCCTTTCTCTTTACCTCCTTTCCTTTCTAAGCACACACACCCCTCCTTTGTTTTTCCCTTCTCTCTCTCCATTTCTCTTTCCTCTTTACTCCCACCTACTCTTATTTCATTCTCTTCCCCTCACCCACACTAAATCCATCCACTGTTCGCTCATTACACCTCAACTTCTCTGCCTGTTCCGTTCTTCCATTCCTTTCCAGTCTTCTCTCGTGTCTCGTCCTTCCCTTCTCTTCCTTTTTCCATATTCAAACTCTGTTTCTTCCTTCGTTTTGACTTTAACTTCCTATTTCTTTTCTTCATCCTTTCCTTCTATCGCAGCCAATAATTTTGTCATTTTATACATACCCCACTCGAAATCCAAAGCCCACATTTTCCCTCACAGATGAGACGACTTGTTTTTATGGCTACTTCAATGAGAATGAATACGTTGTGTATCGTCAGTTTATATTCAGAAATGGAGACGATGCAAAAGCTAATACAAGGAG
The DNA here is from genome assembly GCF_032717465.1 of Coenobita brevimanus. Classification (NCBI taxonomy): domain Eukaryota; kingdom Metazoa; phylum Arthropoda; class Malacostraca; order Decapoda; family Coenobitidae; genus Coenobita; species Coenobita brevimanus. The sequence continues at coordinate 17,750,708 of NC_136956.1, forward strand.
TTTTTATTTGTTTGATATTTCTGCTTCTTGCATTGTTTGAATACTTGTTTGTCGGCTTGTATGCTGTACAGTATCCAGGCGGCATTGTGATAACCGCGGATAGTGGAAAGGATCCACAACGTCGTACAGGTGAATGGTAACGCAGTCTGAATAGAGGTACACTGAAGGTAAATGTATATACTTAAAACTGGAGTGATGGTTAGTAGCAGAGAAAGTGAAAGAACTTTACCTTGTGGACAAAAATCGTAAAAAGTTCAAATAAATATACAGGCATAATAATACGGGATGCAAAAGGAGAGGAATGGGGGTAAACAAAAAAAAAAAAAAAAATGAGCTGAAAATATTTCATTCGCGCACACACATTTCTGTAGAATATTCACGATCAAGTCTATCCACGAACCTTTTATGGAAGACAATTATTTTTTAAATATCGTAATGTTCTTTTTCTGCATTTATACTTACATTTAAACGATCCATGTTATTTCGCGCATAAACACTTTCTTTCATCTCCTCAGGCTCATTGTCCTCCATCATCTTCCAACTGTTCCCCAGGGAAATTTAGCGTTCAGTTTCTGCCAGGCAGAAGGAACAACACCATTCATAATTTATCTTTTTCTAATAATGTTGTGGAAGTAAATGTGTACTCTTTGGCAAAATTAATGTTTTGGTATTTTGCCAAGACTTCTTACAATATTTTGAGATGTAGAAGCTTATTATCAAGAGATAAAGTGAGATAGAGATAACACGCACAAATACCATACAGCCCTTGTCCCTATCGAGAAAGTCAAGTCAGCCTCTATTTTAACCGAAATTCTCTTTAAAGGGTAGAGATGGAATATCCTCACAGCTTTTAAATAATGTACAATAGGACAGTAATAAATACATACGTATGACAGCATGTTTGAATGTGTTAATCGATATATGCTGGAAACTTTGAGCAATGCATATTCTTCTAAGTAGAATAACGTCGGCTGACTTTAGCCAGATTTATTCTGTAACCCACTGCTTTATATGACGATAATAACAGTAATGCCAGAATTGTAAAAGAATAGAAAGTAAGACTCATTTTCGCCATGCATAATGATGATGATTCATCTGCGTTACTCTTTTCATTCTGAGGGGTTTTAGCCATGGAATTTATGATGAAGGAGGATTATCAGGGCGAAGATGAGAATAAAGTAAAGGGTATTGTCACTGATGGCATTGCGTCAGGAGGGTAATTTCACTATTAGCCATTAGATGTAATGACTTTTCATACCAAAGGAAATGGCCGGTGATAATAAATGACGACAGTGACATTTACAACTGTTAGTGTTTGTGGTAGTGGCGCGCCTTTAACTACAAATGATGTAAGGTGAAGAATGTGTGATTAGAAGAGCATTGGCCAGATACCCACTCCAGGACACAATGTGGTGTTATATGGTCGTGACAATGGCAGCTACAGTACATGTTTAGTGGAGTGTTAAGTAATAAATTTTACTCTAGGGAGAGAAACTATATTGAAATACACTGCAAATACACACACACACACACACACACACACACACACACACACACACACACACACACACACACACACACACACACACACACACACACACACACACACACACACACACACACACACACACACACACACACACACACACACTTCATATTTATTCATATATGTTTGTCATGGGGATTGCGAGCTTTCTTGGGTGAAAAAAAGATATATATATATTTTCCTTCTGTGTCTTGAAGATGACTACAGGGGAGATTTTTCAGCTTCAAAGGAAAGTCTATCACATATAGTCAGAGTCAAGAACCAAATATTTATAGAGAGAGAGAGAGAGAGAGAGAGAGAGAGATGCAACACTCTCCGGAGTTAGGAAAAGTTAAAGGGAATCGCTTTGATTACGGGATTCGTGTGTGTGTGTGTGTGTGTGTGTGTGTGTGTGTGTGCACTATATGAGCTATATGAGAGAGAGAGAGAGAGAGAGAGAGAGAGAGAGGCAACACTGAGGAGATGAAGAAGAGGTTGAGGGTAATTACAACGAGAAAGGGGGTTGTATATACATACATACATATAGATAGATAGATAGATAGATAATATATATATATATATATATATATAAAATCAACCATTGCAATTCCACTGCGTCACCCAACTTTTTCCATGAATTACTTGACTAAGCCAGGCTTCTGTATCACATCTTTCCTGTCTGACCATATTCTGTTACGATTACTATTTCTTAGAGTCCATTTAGTCAGCCTCTTGCTAAATAGGTTATCAATTTTTCTTGCTACATGACCTGTCCACCTCTATTTCTCTTCTTTAATAACGTCTATAATCTCATTAACTTATTCTGCTGTCTTACGCAAGTTCTTCTTTTTCTGTCGATTAAAGATATTCCCAACATAGACATTTTCAGTTAAGAACAGATTATGTATGTATGTATATATATATATATATATATATATATATATATATATATATATATATATATATATATATATATATATATATATATATATATATATATATATATATATATATATATATATATATCGTTTCGTTTCGTTTCTAAAGGCTCCAACATGCTTGCATGCGTCGGCCTTGGTCACCTAATGGCTCCTCTCCATGCTGCACGATCTCTTGCAGCCTCCCTGTTCAGTCCCTTAACCCTGAGGTCACACTTAATGACCACGTCCCATGTCTTTCTCGGTTCACTACTCATAACCCCACCCCCAATATTAACACTTCTGACCTTCCTCACCCAATTATCCTCCTCCATCCTCTCCATATTCCCAAACCATCTCAATCTACATCTCCTCATCACAACACCAATACACTCCAGTCCCATCCTACCTCTCAACTCTTCCATCGTAAACCCCGCCCCCCCAAACCTTGCAGACAGAGACACACTACACATCCACCTAATCATTGCCATTTCTGTACGTCTGAGCCTGCAAATATCCTCCTCCTTTACTGCCCAGGTCTCTCTACCATACAGCATTACACTCCTAACACATGCTGCATACAATGACCCCTTAGCACTTAGGGAGAGTCCTCTCAATGTCAAGAGAGGCAACAGCTCCCTGAACTTCTTCCAACCACTTCTCACCCTAGCCACAGAGCTAGCTCCAGCCCCACCTCCAGCACACAACATGTCTCCCAAATAACAAAACTCTTCAACACACTCAAGAGATTCACCAGCAAGTTCAAACCTTTCTCACCTGACAATCTCCACCTGCTCTCCCCGACATGCCATACACATAAATCAGCATTATCTTGCAGTCTACCTCTGATACCACTACATCTCTTGTGCACCCATTTATCAGAAACACCGCACAAGATGGAATTACTTCCCACGCCCATGTGGCAAACTGCACATGGCCACTCTCCCTTGTCTTTGACAGTACTGCCACCAACCCTAGATATCATCACTTTTGTTTTATCTGCATTTACCCTTAAGCCCTTGTGTCCCATACCATCTCTCCACTTCCTAAACCTTTCCTTATCCTCCCTTTCGTTCTCTGCAGTTAACACCAAATCATCAGCATACAACATCTCCCACTGGAGTCCGTTTCTGAAGTCACGTGAGAGGGCTTCAAGTACCATGATAAACAACATAGGACTCAAAACTGACCCCCTGATGCACACCAACGTTAACGGAAAACTCATCACTCAAATCTCCATTCACTCTTACCTGGGTGCGAGCACCCACATACACAGCCATAACCACCCTAATCAGCCAGTCCTCCAAGCCAAGCTTTCTCATTGCCCACTTCACCACCTCCCTAAGGACTCTGTCAAAGGATTTTTCCAAATCACCAAAAAAAAAAAAAAAAATACAGATCCCTTATCTTACCAATTTATTTTCCCTGAAGCTGTCGAACAATGAATATGGCATCAGTGATCCCCCTACGTGGCATAAACCCAAACTGCATCTCATCAATATTCACTCTTTCCCTAATCATACCCTCTAAAACTCTCTTCATTACCGTCATTATCTGATCTAAAAGCTTTCTACCTCAATACATCTACAATTTCCTCTTTTCAGTGTATATATACTTTCTTTACGCTTGGAAGAAGGAACCAAAGGCTACGAGCCCGCAATAGTCGTTCCCTCCAAGAGAAAAACAAAATACAAGAGAGAGCCAAATTCAAGATGTGATCATTGCGAGATGCCTGGACACACTGTGTTTGAAAGACTGCAGATCACAGATAGCTGGAAATACAGACAGAGGGAGACGGTTCCAGAGCTGACCTGTTGCATAAATGAAGGAATGGAGTAACGATTAACTCTTGCATTAGAGAGTTGGACAGAAAATGGATGAGAGTTTGATGCTAGACGGGTGCTACGCATCCGTCGTAGAGGTGGAGGAATGCAAGCAGACAGTTCAGAGGAGCAATGACTATTGAAGTAGCGATAGAAAAGAGATAAAGATGCAACAGTGCGGCGAAGAGACAGAGGTTGAAGGGAGTCAGTAAGAGGAGGAGAGGTAATAAGACGAAAAGCCTTTGACTCCACCCTATTGAGAAGAGCTGTATGTGGGAAGCCTTCCCACACATGAGAGTCGTACTCCACACAGAGGTGGATAAAACCCCTGTATAGAGTCAACAATTGTGCAGGGGTAAAGAAGGAACGGAAACGGCTTAGCACACTTAATCTCTTAGAAGCCGATTTTACCTAGATATAATATGATTTTCCAAGATAAGTCCCGAGTGAATGAAACCACAAGCGTATTCAAGGATGATGCAGGAATTAGCTGAATATTATTAAACATTAGTGGGTACACCTGTTTAAGATTTTGTCAGGTTGACAGGTGTAAGAACTGAGTCTTTGAAACATTAAAAACAACAAGATTATTTATTTCCCAGTCAGAGATACGAGCCAAGTCAGACATTAGGTGTGCAATAGCCTCATCCCTTGTTTGTTGAAGTAACTGCTGAGATTGACGTTGCGGGAACCTGATGGAAAGATGAAGGGTGGAGTAATCAGCGTATGAGTAGATAAGGTTAGATGTACAGCTTAGAAGGTCATAGATGAATAAAGGGAAGAGAGTGGGTGATAGGACAGAGTCCTGAGGAACACCACTGTTGATAGATCTAGGAGAAGAACAACGGTCGTCTACAACAGCGGCTATAGAACGACCAGAAAGGAAGCTATAGATGAAGGCATGGAGAGGAAAATAGAAACCCTAAAAGGGCAGTTTGGAAATTAAAGACTTATGCCAAACTCGATCGAAAGCCTTTGAGATGTCAAGTGCAATGGCAAAGCTTTCACTGAAGTCCCGAAAGGAGGATGACCAGGATTCTGAAAGGTAGGTGAGAAGATCTGACCAGGATTCTGAAAGGTAGGTGAGAAGATCGCCAGTGGAGCGTCCCTGACGGAACCCATACTGACGATCAGAAAGAAGGCTGTGATATGAAAGATGCTTTAAGACTTTTCTATTAAGAATTTACTCGAAAACTTTTGAGACACAGGATGTTAAAGCAATTGGACGATAGTCAGAGGGCTAACTCCCAGCAAGAAGGAAAGGTACAAGTTGATAGACAAAGGCGAAAGAGTTTACCTAGGTAGGGTGTAAGCACAGAAGCACAGTTCCTGAGGACAACAGGAGGGACTCCATCAAGCCCATATGCTGCATATATATATATATATATATATATATATATATATATATATATATATATATACAGAGAGAGAGAGAGAGAGAGAGAGAGAGAGCCCTGTTTAGAATTGTTGTATGTGGTAAGCCCACCCATGGAAGATATACTGTATTTTAACACTGGGAGGTAAGGTCTTTGTGCAAAGTTGGAAACTATGAAGTGTGTAAAAGATCATCACGCCGGTCCAATATCTTCAGTCTGTGAGAAAATGTTTTTTGCTGAAGTGATGAGACTTATTAACCCGCCCCGTCCCGTCAATGTATGGGTACGTTGCAACGATTTGCATTTGCCAGTCCTGGCGACGTACCAGTACGTCGTGTAATTGCAAGGTCCCTAATTTGCACAATTTTCAATTTTCACGCGTGATTTTTCGTATGTATACACGGGACACCTTCCTCTATTTCTCTACAAGATGCCAAGCAGGGACAATGCCTTACACCACATGACCTCCCCCCTCCCCCCCTCATGCCATTGTCTTGGCAAAGAACCTGTTACCAGTGACCTGGCTTGTAAAGATATTCAGGGCCAGAGTGATTCCCCAATTGATGACAATGTGGAGGACAATGTTTACATAGCATTAGAAGAAGAAACAGCCAGAAATAATGATCAGGTAATGTGGCAAAAAAAGGTCAGGTATGGTGATCAGTTAGTGAGTGAAACAATGCTTATAATGCCTTTATTACTGCTTGAAAACCAATATACTCTCATACTACATATACATTCGTACCAAGTAAATAAATAAATACCGTTTGTGAGTGGATAAAATAGTTACCCTGCCATAGAACTCGTTTTCTTTGGTGCCAGCATGTTGGAAAACCCAGTCAGGTAAGTAAGAACTCCTACCTCAGGTGAGCGATTTCTCTATGAATTTTCGATGGTTCTCACCAAAAGCGAAGGTTTTAGCCAAAAAATAAAAAAAAATCGAAAATACCTCGGGACTGGGGTATGTCGGAGGTGCGGAAAACCTCGGGACGTGACGGGTAAAAAAAAGATCCTGAGACATGAAAAATCCCGGCGATTGCTAGACCTGATAAGTGAACTGTGTATTGGTGACGATGAAGGATAGTCTGGTCAGCTGAAAGAAATAACTGTTTTTTTTTTAATATACTGACAATAAGGTTTCTTCTGCATAAGTCTGAGCAGAAGTCGACAGGCATTGATATCATAGCTACATCCAATGGATGCTGTACTTACCGTTAGTGAATGCATAATACCCACATACAAATTATAATTCCCAAACACATCATAAAGCCTATGATTTAGGTCTCTTTGTTCTACATGGACCAGTAATAATAGTTTAGCGGTTGTTTAGACTGAGGAGTGAGTGAAGCATGAAAGAGTGTTGCATGAAAAGAAAGCAAGTGAAGGTTCTGAAGGAAGGCGGGAGAGTAACCTTTAATGTGATGGTATTCTGCAAGTCGAAAATGATATATGAGAATGCAGTTTGGCTGAAGAATGCGTCTTGGGCATGAAGGTATGTGCATAATTAAATTAACTAGTTATACGTGAGTGCATAAATGTATGTGGTAAGAAGTGTTAGTGATTTTTTGTGAAATGCCTGATTGATCACATGTGTTGACAATGAGAAAGTCCTTGGGTATTTCATTGATATGAGAGTCAGGATAGGACGGTGTAGAAGACTGTGTGTTGTTTGACTGTTCTGGAAGATAAAGATGAGAGGAGCATTAATGAAAATGATACATGGAAAGTCCGAGTGTCATAATTAGGTAATGCGCGCCCGCCCGCCAGCACGCACGCACACACACACACACACACACACACACACACACACACACACACACACACACACACACACACACACACACACACACACACACACACACACACACACACACACACACACACACACACACTGTCTCTCTCTCTCTCTCTCTCTCATACAAACACACACACACACACACACACACACACACACACACACTCTCTCTCTCTCTCTCTCTCTCTCTCTCTCTCTCTCATACACACACACTGTTACGGAAAAGAGAGAGATAATGAACACTTCGGGTGAGAATACTAAAATCACTACTATCCCGCAAAGTTCCAGGTTCAAAACAAAAGAGTTTGGTAAAGTTACAAGTTAAAGTTTAATACTCAAACTACCAACTAAACATTCAGGACTCATAAGAATAATGTAATGTCAAAACAGGTTACATATATGGTTAACTGCAATAGCCTCTATTAACACGAATTTAGCAAGAACAAATTTATCTAAGTCAGCCCTGATAAATGAGAGAACCGAATAATGCTCAGTTAAAGTAAGATATAATATTATTACAGATACAAAATATTATTAATTCTGGCTGACATTAAAAACTTTACATGAATCACCAAAACCTTACCAGGGCTGCGAATTAATGCCTCAGGCTATGCAGTACAAGAAAAATGGCAATAACACTTATACTCAAATTATACAGCAGCTAGATGGCTGGGGACTTCCTGAGCACTCACAAAAATAATAATACACTATACAGGGGGGGACAGAGATGTGAACCAAATGAGGAGTAAATCTAAGTGGCCCTAATGCAGAGACTGAGCTCATTATATAGGGGCCGGCAGAGCTTGATTCAACTTGCAAGAAGGATGCGCAAATGAGGGCACAGAGGACGAAGAGTTGACACTCTTGCTATGAACAACAGAAAGAACGACTTACTCTACTATAAGGGGGAGAAGGGGGGAGTGAGGTAGAACACGCAAGCCTGGTCACTATGGAAGCCACGAGGCGAATCATGATCAAACATGCAGCATACTGTACGTTAGAATTATACAAAGGATGATGAAATCATAGGCTATGTAATACCTCCCCACAAAGAAAAAGAAATTTACAAAGGAAATTTCTTATTACTCTAAAACAATCTGTCTAAAGTCTAGATAAGCAATCTGCAATAACATTTTCTTTCCCCTTGACATGTTGTATGTCTAATAAATACTTCTGAAGAAGTAGACTCCATCTTGTCAATCTCTGATTTTTATCTTTAAACTTACTAAGGAATTTCAGTGGGTTATGATCGGTATAAATGACTATGGGGTCAAAACCAGAACACAAATAAAATGAAAAATGCTGTAAACCCAAAATCAAGGCCAAAAGCTCTTTCTCAATAGTTAAGTAGTTCTTTTGAGGTGGAGTGAACTTCTTACTGTAATAAGATACAGGGTGTTCAATACCCTGATCATCCTCTTGCAGCAAAACAACCTCAGCTCCTATATCACTTGCGTCAATAGCCATTGTAAAGGGCTTAGCAAAATTTGGGGTAGCGAGCACTGGCTGGCTTAATAGGATAGCTTTAAGTTTGCTGAAAGAGGATTCACAGTTATCGGTCAAGACAAATATAACTCCCTTTTTCAGTAGATCTGTAAGTGGTGATACAAGAATTGAAAAGTTAAGAACAAATCTCCTGTAATAACCTACCATTCCCAAAAATCTTTGTAGCTCTTTCCTACTTTTAGGTCTGGGAAGATCACTTATAACCTGAACCTTAGCTCCTGGTGGTGCAACGTGTCCATCACCAATTACTTACCCAAGGTACTGAACTTTAGCTTGACCAAACTCACACTTTGATAAATTAGCTACAAGATTAGCCTGAACCAAACGCTCAAGAAATTTTCTGACATGGCATAGGTGATCTTTCCAGTTGTCACTGAAGATTAATACATCATCAATATAAACAACACACCCTGCCAAACCCTCTGTTACAACATTCACGAGCTTTTGAAATGTGGCTGGTGCATTCTTCATACCATATGGCATTACAGAACATGCAAAAGTCTTTCCTAGTGTTACAAAACAAGAGATCTCCGTAGCACGTTCAGTCATAGGTACTTGCCAGTATCCCTTTAACAAATCAAACTTACTTATGTACCTAGCCTATCCGATCTTGTCTATGCAATCTTCCACACGAGGGAGAGGGTAAGTGTCTGTTTTGGTTATCTGATTAACACGTCTGTAGTCGATGCAAAGCCGCTGTGACCCACCTGGCTTAGGGACTAAAGTGACAGGAGAACTCCACTTGCTCTGACAGGGCTCAATCATCTTGTGGTCCAACAGGTAGCCAAGCTCCTTCTGGATGAGAGGAACTTTCACTGGGTTCACACGGTAAGGAGGCAGTTTCATTGGCTTTGTGTCTCCAACATCGACATCATGCATCAACACAGTGGTTCTTCTTGGAGTGGCACGGAACACTTGCGGGTACTTCTGCAGTAATGCCGAAAACTCCTGCCTTTCCTCGGGAGCTAGATGAGAAAGCTTAATCTGGAGATCATTCATGATATCAGGATTCTTCCCCAAACTATCACTCAGGCTCATACTGCATGGGAGAGCTTCACTTGCAGACTCGGGTGGAACAGCTACATTACAGACTGGGTTATTTTCGTCCCGCCTGTGATATAACTTTAGCATGTTGATGTGACAAAGTTGCCTGTTCTTTCTACGATCTGGTGTGGCGATGACATAGTTGACATCACTGAGTTTCTTCTCCACGAAATAAGGACCACTAAACTTGGCTTGAAGAGGTTGCCCATGCACCGGTAGCAGAATCAAAACCTGATCTCCTGGCTGAAAGTGGCGTAACCTGGACTTCTTATCATACCAAGTCTTCATCTTCTCCTGAGCAGCTCCTAAATTCTCTCTCACCAGCTGTAAAGCAGTGGACAGCCGTTCTTTGAACTTCATCACATACTCCAGCAGGTTGACGTCATCTTCCTCCGACAGCCAGCATTCCTTGAGTAGCTTAAGGGGTCCTCTTACTTCATGGCCAAACAGTAGTTCAAAGGGTGAGAAGCCCAGTGATTCATTTGGAGATTCTCTTGCGGCAAATACAACGAATGGAAGACCTTTATCCCAGTCTTTCTGATGTTCGAAACAGTATTTCCTGAGCATCAATTTGAGTGTTTGATGCTATCTCTCCAATGCTCCTTGGGTCTGGGGATGGTAAGCTGAAGACGTGATCTGGGTGATGCCCAACTCTTTCAGAGACTCCTTGAAAACATTTGACATGAAATTACTTCCCTGGTCTGACTGTACCTCCTTGGGCAGACCAAACTTGGTGAAGAACCCTAGCAATTCCTTAACCACATTCTTTGCAGAAATATTTCTAAGTGGAATGGCTTCAGGATAACGAGTAGCCATATCAATCAGGGTCAACACATAAGAAAATCCTGAAGAAGTCTTAGGAAGAGGGCCCACAATATCCACCAACACACGGGTGAATGGCGCCTCAAAAGGAGGAATGGGAACTAGAGGTGCAACCTTTTCGGTCTGATTACTCTTCCTCACAACTTGGCAGGTGTGACAAGACTTACAATACCAGGAAACATCTCTGAAGATACCTGGCCAGTAGAAGTGTTTCAAAATGCGTGCCACAGTCTTCCTCACTCCAAGGTGTCCTGCCAAACTGGAATCATGAGCCACTCTAATGATATCCTGCCTACAAACACGAGGGATGACAACTTGATGTACAACCTCCCATTCACAGTCGGCTGATGCTATTGGGGGTCTCCACTTCCTCATAAGTACTCCTGACTTTATATAATAACAAGTAGAAGCACCAGCTGACTCTTCCTCACTGCAAGCAGAGTTAGCTAGACCTTTCAACTCAGGGTCAGCAACCTGCAACTCAACCAACTCTTGACGAGACAAATTATCAACACTACTGGGTACTGCCTCATCTGGTGAGTGATCCAAATTAGCAAGAAAAGTGTCAGCTAGGATAACATCATCATCATCATTATCCTCTAAGTCACCAGTAACTTTAGACTTAGCCCTAGTGACAGCACATGCAGAGAACACATCAGAGACATCACAATCCTGGGCTGCAGTCATTGGCTTACTAGACAACTGAGGAGCTGGACACACTTGACTTCCACCAATATCATTTCCAAGTAAGAAAGTTACACCTAACATTGGGAGTGTCTCAACCAACCCAACCATAACGGAACCATTAACAAAACCAGACTCTAAATTCACTCTGCACAGAGGGACAGGGAAGTAATTATTCCCTACACCTTGTAAGATTACAGTTTCATCAGAGGAATTAACTTTAGAGCCTAGAACACTGGTCAATATAAGGGATTGGCAAGCACGTGTATCACGATATATTTTAACTGATTTCCTGTCATTATTGTCCAGAGGACTGACAAAACCATCAGACAGGAAATTAGCAAATGAACTCTTGAGAGTGTCACCCACGTTACTGCTCAAAAGAGGAGCTTCATCATGAGAATTTAATTTACCCCTCAAAACAGGTTCAGTTAACTCGGTTAAAGAATTCTGGGAACTCTTAAGGATGGACACTAGACCAGTTGACTGAATATTTAAAGACTCCTTTTTGTTCACATAAGCTGTCTCCTGAAACATTTCTCCGTAGTATGACCAAGCTTACTACAATAAGTACATTTACTTTTCTGAAATCTAGAGGTGGAGCTGGTATTTACTTCCTGAGAAACATCATCTTTATTCTCTTTCCTGTTACCTGTACTCTGAGTAGAGGCAACGTACTTACTCTCAGCTTTCCTTTTTTCTTTTGAATATCTCTTGTGAGTGAGAACATATTCATCAGCTAAAACTGCAGCATCAGACAAATTATCTATTCTTTTCTCATCAAGATATAGGCTTACATCTTTATTAATACACCTTTTGAAGTCCTCCAGCAAAATCATCTGCTTAAATTTTTCAAAATCAGAATTTACATTCTTAGAATTTAACCACTGCTCTAACAGATCTTCTTTGATTTTTGCATACCTAACATGGGATTGCTTATCTTGCTTATAAGTTGTCCTAAATTTTACTCTATAGGCTTCAGGAACAAGCTCATAGGCCTTAAGAATCAAGCTCTTAACTACATCATAATTATCAGATTGATCCTGAGGCAAAGATGCATAAGTTACTTGAGCTTTACCGGTGAGAACACTCTGAAGGAGTACTGGCCAATACTTTTTGGGCCAATTAAAACCTGTAGCTACCCTCTCAAACAACTGAAAATACTTTGTTAAATCAGATTCATTAAAAGGAGGGACAAGTTTAAAATTTTTAGCCACATCAAAATCATCAGAGCTAGATGATCCAGTTCCACTTTGTTTCATGCGATACTCATGGTCTGCCTGAATCCTAGCAATTTCAATTTGTGCCTGTGCCTCTTGAATACGAGCCTGAGACTCAGCCTCCTTAGCACGAGCCTCCTGCAGGGCTAGCTGTAACTTAGCTATTTCAATCTGCGTTTGCTCATCTGGAGGAGTTACATTAAACAAGCTTTTATTAATCATGTCAACAATTTGATCTTTAGACTGATGAGAGCGAACAGCAATTCCCAATTGTTGAGCAACAAGCTTAAGTTCATTCTTTGTTCTGTTTTTTACATCACACACTGTATGCACATTTGACAAAAAAATCTTTGGCTTCATCAAGAGTAGTAATAGTAGACATCATGAATAAATCAGTCACAAAATATCAAGCAATATCCTTATGATAATATCCTGAATATCCTGATAAGAGGTCGCCAAATTTATGTTACGGAACAGAGAGAGATAATGAACACCAGGTGAGAATACTAAAATCACTACTGTCCCGCAAAGTTCCAGGTTCAAAACAAAAGAGTTAGGTAAAATTACAAGTTAAAGTTTAATGCTCAAACTAACAACTAAACATTCAGGACTCATAAGGATAATGTAATGGCAATGGTTAACTGCAATAGCCTCTATTAACACGAATTTAGCAAGAACAAATTTATCTAAGTCAGCCCTGATAAATGAGAGAACCGAATAATGCTCAGTTAAAGTAAGATATACTATTATTACAGATACAAAATATTATTAATTCTGGCTGATGTTAAAAACTTTACATGAATCACCAAAACCTTACCAGGCCTGCGAATTAACCCCTCAGGCTATACAGTACAAGAAAAATGGCAATAACACTTATACTCAAATTATACAGCAGCTAGATGGCTGGAGACTTCCTGAGCACTCACAAAAATAATAATACACTATATAGGGGAGGACAGAGATGTGAACCAAATGAGGAGTAGATCTAAGTGACCCTAATGCAGAGACTGAGCTCATTATATAGGGGCCGGCAGAGCTTGATTCAACTTGCAAGAAGGACGCACCAGTGAGGGCATAGAGGACGAAGAGTTGACACTCCTGCTCTGAACAACAGAAAGAACGACTTACTTTGCTATAAGGGGGAGAAGGGGGAGTGAGGTAGAACATGCAAGCCTGGTCACTATGGAAGCCACGAGGCGAATCGTGATCAAACATGCAGCATACTGTTCGGTAGAATTATACAAAGGATGATGAAATCATAGGCTATGTAACAACACACACACACACACACACACACACACACACACACACACACACACAGTCTCTCTCTCTCTCTCTCTCTCTCTCTCTCTCTCTCTCTCTCTCTCTCTCTCTCTCTCTCTCTCTTTCACACACACACACACACACACACACACACACACATACTGTCAAAGAATATGGTGGTCTGTTTGTTAGTAAGCTCTTCAGCTTTCTAAAATTAAGGCAGGGTGTGGCGTAAAAGGTGAATTAGTGAAATCCTTGAAAACAAACATAACATGTGTGAAGCACTCCCGGCTAATATTGTACTACTCCTGAATATGACTACCCCTGCATGTACTGTATTCAAAATGGACGGTGGGTATTTGTCCCGAGGTGGTGACGTGGTGGTGTGTAGCATGTAGGTCTACTAAGCCCTAGGAAACGGACTGCCAAGACAACACCAAGATTCGGGACACTTAAAGAAGAGGTAAATATATAATTGCTAGGCATCCACTCTTGAGAATGTCGAATTAGTTTAACCAAACAAGTTTGCTGATGTTATTAGCAAGAGGAAGAAGAGTGCCATCCCAATTGCCTAATGTTAATACATACTTTTAGACCATCCATTTTATTTCAGAGCGTGCATTCTGTCCGGTACCATAAGCTTCCTATAGTGTCCACAGATCTCTTGTAGTAATGAATTTCCTGGGTAACCTACATTTTGTCCCAATCTGGGTCTTTATTATCCCTGTAGTTCAGTATGTTTAGAGAGTCATATAAATAACGCATTACTTTTACATAATCTTACAGTGATAGACGGAAGTCCGTTGTATCGTATTTCCAAAGATGATCCAGTTTGGTTGCTGAGTTTGGCGTTTTTTTTTTTTTTTTTTCATTAACATGGGATAGAATTTCTAGAAGATCCATCTAACTAACATTGCTATTTTTCCATTAGCTTTTCAACGATGACCGTAGGTTCGCTGTGTTCATAATAGATTAGGAAATAACACAGCTTTGGTGGTCAGTGTGACCCCATTAGGTTTTTCTCCTTTAGTAACATGATGGCGAATTATGGGATAAGTTGCTGAAGCATAATTGTCACAAAGATATACATTTATCCACAGTGACTATTAGTTTCAGAAAAGATAAAGTTATTGTGCTCATTTTTGTAAGATTCTTGATTTCACAAACTTTATGCTAATGAATTTAGAAAGCACTGTTCCTTTTTCATAAGCTTTCCATCGATGTGTGTGTAAGTCCGCTGTAGTTTTACTGGTCTCCGTAATAATACAGTAGGCTACTGGGGCTGCATACCAGCAGTCTAGTACAGGCCATATAGTGTTTTTCCGTGCTGACATCGATCGTCTGCTTAAAGAAAAATGGAGGGGCTGCAGTCAATTAACTGGGAGTGGATGCGCTTACAAAATTCATGGAAAACATGTGAAGATATAAGCATACATTCTTTAAAGCGTCGATCGCGTTATAGGGTAAAAACTAGGTACAGTTGCTATTTTAGCTTCTCAGTGATGTTTGTAGATCCTTTGTCATATTATTAATTTCTGAAGTAATCCATTTCTGGTGCTCAGTTTAGAGCTTTTTGACTATTTAATGGCGATTTTTATGCGATACTTAAGTAACACTTATTACTCTTACATGCCTTTCAACGATGTGCATATAGCTGCTGAAGCATTTATAGTTACTATGAATCACAATTTTTGTGCCCAATAATGTGCTCTTGAAAATGTTTAGTGATATATGGGCGAATATTGAGAAATGTGGCTTGAAGTAGACCCATTACTTTTTCCTAACTTCCGACAATATGCATAGATCTTAGTGGTAGTTTTATAGTCCTGGACATGAAAAAAATAGATATGAGTACTTTCAACTCGCGCTCTTGTGGTGAACGTATATCAGATTTGTATGACTACCTTAATGATACATTTAGTCCTCACTTCATGCTGTACATGGTTCGGGCGTCCACATCCTACTGTATGTCGGATAATGTTACTGTAAGCTAGCTTAAATCGCTTGCACAGAGTAAAAATTCGGTTTGATTAAATTTTAGTAAAAGCAATGGAACAGAGAAGGAAATAGTGGACTGAATGGATGGAGGAGAGGACTTCTGCCAGATGAAGGAGCTGGAACAGGACGCATGTGAACAGATTACACACACACACACACACACACACACACACACACACACACAATTTTAACATACCAGCTTGTCACAAAAGATCCATGCGCGGCTCTTGGTTTTTATTAATATTCTTTTTAAACTGAGAGAGAAGTCCAGATATAGATTATTCCTTAACGCTAATGTTTTTAAGTTCTTCAAAACAGGAAAGTTGCAAAACCATAATCAAAGAAGGTAAATTTATCAATATGACGGTCTGAAGTAATTTTTTTTTTTACCTCTCTTTTCCATAAGTTTACTATAACTTCTTTTTTTATTCCAGTGTGTCAACACTTCAGTACCTTTTTCCTTTACTTACTCATTATCTTTTTCTTTTTCTCATACTTCTCACCTCAATCACCATGTCTCTTCTGGCACTCCCCCATTCCCTACCTCACCCTATCCCATCCGCTTACTCTGTATCATGTCTCATATACTCTCCATCCTCTCCTCACCCCACCCTAGCCCATCCCAATACTCCGTCTCTTTGTCTCGTCTGCATCCCCCCCCCCCTCTCCCTCACTCGCTCAATACACTACTGGATATTAGAGTGAGAATCCGATCACTCGGGATTTTGCTTCATGCGGACCAGATAGAGGTAGGAAGGAAATTCTCCGAGTGAAAGATGAATGGAAACACGAACAAAGGAAGGGTATTCAAATAAAAAATTATATGGAAGTATTCAAAGGCTGGCAGAAATGGAAAGGAAAGCAATAAAGATGGGTCCTCTGGCTAGGTATTGCAATGAATGTTTGAGGTATAGATTGAACATGTCAGTGAGTGTGTGAGAACAGACGAGCAGGAGGGAGAGATAATGGAAGGTGGGAAGAAAGATAGGAAGGCGCGAGGGAAGGAGGGCATGAGGGAGGGAAAAGGCAGGAGGAAGGGACAGTGGTGAGAGGGTGGATAGGGGACAGGAACGAGGAAAAGCGGACAGAAGGCAGGGAAAGGTTGCGGGAAGTAGGGCAGGCAAAAGAAGGAGGTAGCAGGAATGAGGAAAGGTGGGCAAGAGGGAGTGAGGGAAGAATGGCAAAATGGAGAGAAGCGAGCAGGAGGGAGGAAAAAGTATTGAACGAGGCAGGGCAATCTAGGACTTGCACAATCTGATGATCATCATCTGTGGAAGGTGTTGATCATGTGGCAGTGTTGGACTAGCATTTCAAACACACACACACACACACACACACACACACACACACACACACACACACACACACACACACACACACACACACACACACACACACACACACACACACACACACACACGCACGCACGCACGCGCGCGCGTACATAATTATACAGAGAGAGAGAGAGAGAGAGAGAGAGAGAGAGAAAGAATTTTTTTGAAATGAAACTGAAACGAAGCTACACTCCGTAAGGGAGGAAGTGGGAGTGATGAAGGTAGGTAGTACCTCAGTGAATCTGTGAGTAAAGAAGGAAGAAAATGACTTACATAAGGTTACATTATTACACGCACCACATATACCTCCAGGCCACTGAGAGCTGGTTCAGCCTTAATGTTTACTGTCTGTTGAGACAAATTCAGTACTAGACCTGATGCCTTCCCCCCACCCCTCTCCTTTTTGTTTATGACTTGCTTCTGTGGAATCTTCTGTTAGAATCAGAACAGGACTAAATGTATCATTAAGGTAGTCATACAAATCTGATATACGTTCACCCAAGAGCGCGAGTTGAAAGTACTCATATCTATTTTTTTCATGTACTTCATCAAAGTACATCATCACTTTGGCGCTTTGTGTGTGTGTGTGTGTGTGTGTGTGTGTTTCATCAATATTGCGGTGAATTCTGTCAAAGGACACATATGTATACTTTCCCAAAGATGTGTGTATGTCTCCTCAAACTTTAATAATAGTTTATATACTTATTTTACAAATAAGGTGATGAATACCAAGAAGCGCGACTTAAGAGAAACCAATTTTTTTCATAATCTTTCTGTAGCTAGTAACAGTCTTCGAAGCAAAGCAGTCTGGGTACTCTTGGATGCTCAGTTTGGCCTCATTTTCTTTTTTATCAGTATAGTGAACTGGGTAAATTCTTACATATATTTCTTTCTTTTTCATAAACATTCCAACGATGATCGCTGATCCAGCGTTCAGAACAGCATATTTCGATGCTCTTCGGTGCTCAGTTTGACTTTTTTTTTTGTTGCCTTTTTAACAAAATTATGAAAATATTTAAACAGTACCAAAAGTCCTACCAATTAGTTTTCCACAAGCATTGCACTGATGTGCAATAATTCACTGTTGCTTTAATAATTTCGAATATGAAACAAAAGGGTTCAGGAGCCAATTGCTAATCGCTCTCCAGAATATCCTGTTGGCCAAGTCTAAGATTTAGGCCATATCATAGTACCCTGAAGGTTTCATGTAGACAGCTAAAGCCACTCATGGGGTCTAATGGTACTAAAGGCGGTCGATAAAAACTAGTTTACCTTTGGCAGCCATTTTGAGGTCCTTGACTCTGATTCCGAGTGTCCATTTTCGAACTCATCCAAGATTTTGGCCATATCTTGATACCCTGAAGGTTTCATGTTCATAGGTCAAACCGTTCATGAAATATAATGGTGCTAAAGGCATGCGATAAAAACCAGTTGACCTTTGGCAGTCATTTTGGTGGTCTTGCCCATGACCCTGAGTGCCCATTTTCGAAATCGGCCAAGATTTTGGCCATATCTTGATACCCTGAAGGTTTCATGTTGATAGCTCGAGCTGTTTATGAGATATAATGGGAATACATCTACCCACCCATTCACCCACACAAACACACACACACACACACACACACACACACACACACACACACACACACACACACACACACAAAAGGCAGGTAAAAACAGGGGGATAATAAGATTTTAATGTTCAGCATGATATAAGCTTCCACATCGTACCATACTACCTGTTTATGGAAATTTAGGTGTCCACAGTTGAAAAGTGAAATGTTTTTGAGTGAGTATGTTTACTACTGTTGTTTTTTTAGCTTTAGAGAAATGTACCATCCCACTCGCCTGATGTTTATGAAGACTTTAAAAAGATCCATCATTATTTCAAAATGTGCATACAACCAATTTTGGGGCTTTGAATTCTCTTGCCAAAGGCTAGTGGATTGTATACGATTCGTTTTGGTGGTTAGTTTGGTGCCCTATGGCTGTTTTCAATAATTTGTTGGTGAATTCTTAGAGAGAACTCTTAAATAACACCATTATTTTTCCGTAAGCTTTGCCAGAGAGGTCCATTGTACGTACATTTAATATTTTCTGACATAGCTCAGTGTTCGTGTTCAGTCTGCCTTGTTTTGTATTTTTGCAGCAGGACGTCTTGGGATTTTGAGACATTGTATCACTCATGTATTACATTTTCAGAAGTATGTCAATGATGTGCATAGATTCGCCGTAGCATTAAGTCTTAAAACCCAGATGACGGCATAGAGAATCGAAAAACAAATGTCGAGTGAATCTTGGGTGGCAGACATTTTGTTTTTCCTGTCCTAGTTCGCAGTGTCTGTTATTTTTTTTTTACACCATTACGTTACACAGACATATGGGAGGCGGGTGAACAGCACTGTCACGAATTCGCGACATCGTATTATTATGTAAGTAAACAAATGTTAGTGAATCCTAGTGTGTTTTGCTCAGTTCTAACTGTCCTGCATCGGCTGTGATTGGAACAGATTTTGAAAACGCATATCAGTGTTTCACGAGTAACTGTCTTTACGTTTGATGGTAATGTATCAGTGAGCGAAATTATTATGTATCTATCGTTCGCCCCGCCTTTGTAGCAGCTGAAAGGAAGCCTCGTCCATTTCTCAAGCTCATGCCTGTAGGTGTGAGAACACAGTTTCGTCGGTGACGTGCAGCACAGTGTAAGTAACAGTAATTACCGAAGACCACGTCTTAGCGGCTTGATCACCCAGTCTTTTGCAGTACTACAACCCCCACTGTCCACAGTGTACATGTGAAAATTTTTGTTGTAATCTTGGATATTCTCCACAAACTTGCTTTTGTTACACTTCATGTCTTATTTGAGCAAACAAAATTTCAGGTCATAACTCGCAGATTTATTGGTCACAATAGTGTCTGTGTTTTCTTCTTTTCACAGGAATTATGGCGAAGGATACTCGTAGTTGTCCCGAGTGGTGGTTGCTGGGTTCCCTTCCATAACGGTTTTCCACTGCTCACCTACCAACACGTATTGATGTTCTGCGTTTCTCCCAGAATTTCCACCTTCAGCGAGGTCTCCATCTAAGGAAGAGTTTGCATGAGATGGCCAAAGCTCCCTTGCAAGTCTGGGAAATGGCTAGAATACCGACACAGAGAATGGATTCATGCGGTCGATAACTGGATGCACTCATCAAAGCCTATCAAGACATGAAGAAAGTATGTGCGATCTCCTCTGAAAGCTGCCGAGAACGAGAATGGGAGTTCAAAGAAAGCTTGGAGAGCCTCTTTGATATTAGGGCTAAAGACTTTCTGGAGAGGATGAGAAAGGCGTTTTACATCATGCAGTGTCAAGATGTCAATTCATGCAGTATGGCAGGGTTGGACATGGTCCAAACCAAGAAGGAAGCATTTAAACGAGCCCATGAAGAGCAGGAAGCCACAAGGAAGGCTAGATATGATGCGAGGGAGACAGAGCTTCTCCCCAATATCTGGATCTCTCCACCTCATCCTCTTCTCAAGAATCTTAAGGATGAAGACTACTAATCACCTGCATCGACAGCACAGACTCCGAAATGAACACGCACCACAAACATCTTTGGGGAAGGCGGTGGCTCAGTCGGTAGACAGTGGCCTGCAGTCCTACCGAACCCAGACTCAAATCCCCACTGGGGCAGGGAACAGTTTAAGGACCTGAATTTCATTAAATCGGACTTTACTGATCTACCAATAGACCCGTCGACATGTCATAAAAATACCCCCGCTAATACCAATACACTAGTCCTGTATGAGACAGCCCTAGCATGTGTTCAATATGGAATGTGGGTGTTGGCGCCAAAATGGTGACATGTATAGGTGTATGGTATGTAGGAGGACTACTGGGCCTTTGGAGCAGGCTGTGAAGCCTATGTCCAGAGTCGGACACATTAAAAAAAAAAAAAAAAAGCACTCCCGAAGTGACTTCAGCCTTGGACCTCAACCATCCACCCGACCGCAGTGCAGCCTATGTTCTTGGAGCCATTGTGCAAGCGCTGGGTCACAATCTCAAAGAGCTGACTCTGTCGCGGAGCTCCATTTGACGATTCCGAAGACAGGCACGGGCTGCGGCTTCTGCAGATGATCATGAGGCTTTTGCTGTTGATGGCCCTGTTCTACTGCACTGGGATGGAAAGTTGCTTGTGGAATTCTTAGGGAACCGGTGCAACGTGGATCGTGTGGCCATTTTAATCATTGGAAATGACGGGATGGAGAAGCTGCTCAGTGTGCCCAAGATGGAGAGAGGAATGGGGAAAGCACAGGCACATGCATGCTTCTCAGCCCTAAATCAGTGCCCCCAAGTTCAAGGCCTCATGTTTGATACAACTGCCTTAGACACTGGATTGCATCATTGCGCCTGTATCTTCACTGAGGAAAGGCTGGGACAGGAGCTGGTATGGCTCACCTGCAGACAGTATATCCAAGAGATTGTGCTCACAAGTGTCTTTGGAACAGCTTTCGGGCCCGTCAGCGAACCAGAAACGGGTCTGTTCAAACGGTTCCAAAACAGCCGGCCACAAATCGAACCCAGGGCATACAGGACACCGGATGACCATGTCTTCACTGAAATGGGGCAGATGGAAGCCTGCTCTGTGTCACTCAAGTACCTAAAGACGGTTCTCCAATGAGATTGGCAGCCATGAGCAGATTACAAAGAGCTCCACGAGCTCTGCACAGTGTTCCTGGGAGGAGATGAGATCATCACATTCCAGCCTCCTTGAGCGACCCATCGTGCTCGGTTCATGGGAATGGCATTGTACTGTGTCAAAATCGATCTCTTCCAGAAACAGTTCCTCTCATCACATTGGTCTGGCCTACATGGTTATGGATTCTCACAGTTCGGGTATTTGATGTTGTTATTTGTGTAGAAGGACGAAAGTTTGCATCTTCAGGGCACTGGTGCTCCGTCTTTGATTATGACTATGAGACATGGGCACTAAACAGTGACTTGAAGAGGCAGATGGACTCCTTTGGTATTAAGTACCTTCGTAAGATCATGGGATATCGCTGGTACAACCAGGTACGAAACGAGCAATTACTCCGTGAGACTGAACTGAGGCCTATTATCCACATAATACATCAATGCCAACTCCAACTATTTCGGGATGTGGTTCACTTTCCTGAGGCAGATCCTGCTCACAGAGTGATCTCTGAATGAGTTAACCCAGGGTGGCGGAGGCCAAGGAGAAGGCCATGTAACTCATGGTTGGAGCAGGTTGATCACTCCTGTCTGGAGATACTTTGAGGGGGAAGAGTTGCTGCCCAGAGAATTGCACAAAGGGACCAGCGTGGGTGGAATTGGAGGGTGAGTGAGGCTATGCACCCTGCGGAGTTTACCCCTTCTTGATACACACACACACACACACACACATACACATATATATATATATATATATATATATATATATATATATATATATATATATATATATATATATATATATATATATATATATATATATATGTATATATATATATATATATATATATATATATATATATATATATATATATATATATATATATATATATATATATATATATATGCATGCGGAGTTTGCCCCTTCTTGATACACACACACACACACACACACACACACACACACACACACATATATATATATATATATATATATATATATATATATATATATATATACATATATATGGGAACTAATTCTTATTATGCAAGGAAGGAGTAACCAAAGGCCAGGGGCCTGCAAACTGCTCCCTCCAAGAAAAAAACAAAAACATGATAACAGAGAGCCAAAATCCAGATCCATTCATTTCGAGATTCCTGGACACACTGTTTGAAAGCTTGGAGATTGCAGGCACTAGAAAAAACAGACAGAGGGAGAGAGTTCCAAAGTTGACCTTTTGCGTACATGAAGAGCTGGGAGTTGCGGATAACTCTTGTATTAGAGAGTTGGACAGAAAAAAGATGAGAGTTTGTTGTTACACAGGTGCTATGTGCCGGCCGTAGTGGTGGAGGGATGCAAGCAGACAGTTCAGAGGAGCAGTGACCATTGAAGCAGCGACAGAAAAGAGATAAAGATGCAAAAATGTGGCGAGGAGACAGAGGTTGAAGAGAAGTTAGAACAGAAACGAATATTGAATGAAGGGAGGGGGTCGTGGGCATGATCACCAGCACGCTGAGAGGGGCGCAACCCTAAAATGCTTGAGAAGTAGTGCTTTAGATCCAGAGTAGTTTCATGTTTCTGAAAAAACAGAGTTTTAGTGTCATACTTCGTACTGGAGTTCGTACTCTAGGACTCATTATACCTAGTGAGATTAAGTTCAAGGGTGTTGTGTTTGATCATGTTTCTCTCTCTCTCTCTCTCTCTCTCTCTCTCTCTCTCTCTCTCTCTCTATATATATATATATATATATATATATATATATATATATATATATATATATATTGTTACATAGCCTATGATTTCATCATCCTTTGTGTAATTCTAACGTACAGTATGCTGCATGTTTGATCACGAGCGTGTTCTACCTCACTCCCCCCCTCCTCCCTTATAGTAGAGTAAGTCGTTCTTTCTGTTATTCAGAGCAGGATTGTCAACTCTTTGTCCCCTATGGCTTCATTTGCGCGTCCTTCTTACAAGTTGTATCAAGCTCTGCCGGCCCCTATATAATGAGCTCAGTCTCTGCATTATTGCCACTTAGATCTACTCCTCATTTTGCTCACATCTCTGTCCTCCCCTGTACAGTTGTTATTATTGTGAGTGCTCAGGAAGTCTCCAACCATCTAGCAGCTATGTAATTTGAGTATAACTGTTATTGCATTTTTTCTTGTACTGTGTAGCATAAGGTGTTAATTCTTAGGCCTAGTAACGTTTTTGTGATTCATGTGTTTTGGGTGTCAGCCCTTATTATTAATATTTTGTATCTGTAATAATATATCTTGCATTCACTGAGTATTATCTGGTATTGTTATTTTATCAGGGCTGACTTAGATAAATTTACTCTTGCTAATTTCGTGTTAATAGAGGCTATTGCAGTTAACCGTATATTTAACCTGTTTTTTGCCATTACATTATCCTTATGAGTCCTGAATGTTTTGTTGTTAGTTTGAGCATTAAACTTTAACTTGTAATTTTACCTAACTCTTTTGTTTTGAACCTGGAACTTTACGGGACAGTAGTGATTTTTACTATTCTCACTTAAAGTGTACATTATCTTTCTCTGTTCCGTAACATAAACTTGGCGACCTTTATCAGGATATTCAGGATATTATCATAAGGATATTGCTTGATATTTTGTGACTGTGATTTATTCATGATGTCTATTATTACTACGCTTGATGAAGCTAAAGATTTTTTGTCAAATGTGCAAACAGTGTGTGATGTAGAAAACAGAACAAAGAATGAACTTAAGCTTGTTCAACAATTGGAAATTGCAGTTCACTCTCATCATTCTAAAGATCAAATTGTTGGCATGATTAATAAAAGCTTGTTTAATGTAACTCCTCCAAATGAGCAAACGCAGATTGAAATAGCTAAGTTACAGCTAGCTCTGCAGAAGGCTTGTGTTAAGGAAGCTGAGTTTCAGGCTCGTGCTAAGGGGGCTGAGTCTCAGGCTAAGGAGGGGGAGTCTCAAGCTCGTACTCAGGAGGCTGAATTTCAGGCAAATGCTCGTATTCAGGAGGCACAGGTACAGGCTCAGGCACAAATTGAACTTGCTAGGATTCAGGCAGACCATGAGTATCGCATGAAACAAGGTGGAACTGGATCATCTAGCTCTGATGATTTTGATGTGGCTAAAAATGTTAAACTTGTCCCTCCTTTTAATGAATCTGATTTAACAAAGTGTTTTCAGTTGTTTGAGAGGGTAGCTACAGGTTTTAATTGGCCCAAAAAGTATTGGCCAGTACTCCTTCAAACTGTTCTCACCAGTAAAGCTCAAGTAACTTATGCATCTTTGCCTCAGGATCAATCTGATAATTATGATGTAGTTAAGAGCTTGATTCTTAAGGCCTATGAGCTTGTTCCTAAAGCCTATAGAGTAAAATTTAGGACAACATATAAGCAAGATAAACAATCCCATGTTGAGTATGCAAAAATCAAAGAAGATCTGTTAGAGCAGTGGTTAAACTCTAAGAATGTGGATTCTGATTTTGACAAATTTAAGCAGATGATTTTGCTGGAGGACTTCAAGAGGTGTATTAATAAAGCTGTAAGCTGATATCTTGATGAGAAAAGAATAGATAATTTGTCTGATGCTGCAGTTTTAGCTGATGAATATGTTCTCACTCACAAGAACTATTCTAAAAAAAAGAGAAAGCTGAGAGTAAGTACGTTGCCTCTACTCAGAGTACAGGTAACAGGAAAGATAATAAAGATGATGTTTCTCAGGAAGTAAATACCAGCTTCACCTCTAGATTTCAGAAAAGTAAATGTACTTTTTGTAGTAAGCTTGGTCATACTACGGAAAAATGTTTCAGGAGACAGCGTGATGTGAACAAAAAGGAGTCTTTAAATATTCAGTCAATTGGTCTAGTGTCCACCCTTGAGAGTTTCCAGAATTCTTTAACTGAGTTAACTGAACCTGCTTTGAGGGGTAAATTAAATTCTCATGATGGAGCTCCTCTTTTGAGCAGTAACGTGGGTGACACTCTCAAGAGTTCATGTGCTAATTTCCTGTCTGATGGTTTTGTCAGTCCTCTGGACAGTAATGACAGGAAATCAGTTCAAATATATCGTGATACAGGTGCTTGCCAATCCCTTATGCTGACCAGTGTTCTAGGCTCTAATCTTAATTCCTCTGATGAAACTGTAATCTTACAAGGTGTAGGGAATAATTACTTCTCTGTCCCTCCGTGCAGAGTGAATTTAGAGTCTGGTTTTGTTAATGGTTCCGTTATGGTTGGGTTGGTTGAGACACTCCCAATGTCAGGTGTAACTTTCTTACTTGGAAATGATATTGGTGGAAGTCAAGTGTGTCCAGCTCCTCAGTTGTCTAGTGAGCCAGTGACTGCGGCCCAGGATTGTGATGTCCCTGATGTGTTCCCTGCATGTGCTGTCACTAGGGCTAAGTCTAAAGTTACTGGTGACTTAGAGGAAAATGATGATGATGATGTTATCCTAGCTGACACTTTTCTTGCTAATTTGGACCACTCACCAGATGAGGCAGTACCGCGTAGTGTTGATAATTTGTCTTGTCAAGAGTTGGTTGAGTTGCAGGTTGGTGACCTTGAGTTGAAAGGTCTAGCTAACTCTGCTTGCAGTGAGGAAGAGTCAGCTGGTGCTTCTACTTGTTATTATATAAAGTCAGGAGTACTTATGAGGAAGTGGAGACCCCCAACAGCATCAGCCGACTGTGAATGGGAGGCTGTACATCAAGTTGTCATCCCTCGTGTTTGTAGGCAGGATATCATTAGAGTGGCTCATGATTCCAGTTTGGCAGGACACCTTGGAGTGAGGAAGACTGTGGCACGCATTTTGAAACACTTCTACTGGCCAGGTATCTTCAGGGATGTTTCCTGGTATTATATGTCTTGTCACACCTGTCAAGTTGTGGGGAAGTGTAATCAGACCGAAAAGGTTGCACCTCTAGTTCCCATTCCTCCTTTTGAGGTGCTTTTCACCCGTGTGTTGGTGGATATTGTGGGCCCTCTTCCTAAGACTTCTTCAGGATTTTCTTATGTGTTGACCCTGATTGATGTGGCTACTCGTTATCCTGAAGCCATTCCACTTAGAAATATCTCAGCAAAGAACGTGGTTAAGGAAATACTAGGGTTCTTCTCAAAGTTTGGTCTGCCCAAGGAGGTACAGTCAGACCGGGGAAGTAATTTCATGTCAAATGTTTTCAAGCAGTCTCTGAAAGAGTTGGGCATCACCCAGATCACGTCTTCAGCTTACCATCCCCAGACCCAAGGAGCGTTGGAGAGATATCATCAAACACTTAAATCGATGCTCAAGAAATACTGTTAGGAACATCAGAAAAACTGGGATAAAGGTCTTCCATTTGTTGTATTTGCCGCAAGAGAATCTCCAAATGAATCACTGGGCTTCTCACCTTTTGAACTACTGTTTGGCCATGAAGTAAGAGGACCCCTTAAGCTACTCAAGGAATGCTGGCTGTCAGAGGAAGATGACGTCAACCTGCTGGAGTATGTGATGAAGTTCAAAGAACGGCTGTCCACTGCTTTACAGCTGGCGAGAGAGAATTTAGGAGCTGCTCAGGAGAAGATGAAGACTTGGTATGATAAGAAGTCCAGGTTACGCCACTTTCAGCCAGGAGATCAGGTTTTGATTCTGCTACCAGTGCATGGGCAACCTCTTCAAGCCAAGTTTAGTGGTCCTTATTTCGTGGAGAAGAAACTCAGTGATGTCAACTATGTCAACGCCACACCAGATCGTAGAAAGAACAAGCAACTTTGTCACATCAACATGCTAAAGTTATATCACAGGCGGGACGAAAATAACCCAGTCTGCACTGTAGCTGTTCCACCCGAGTCTGCAAGTGAAGTTCTCCCATGCAGCATGAGCCTGAGTGATAGTTTGGGGAAGAATCCTGATATCATGAATGATCTCCAGACTAAGCTTTCTCATCTGCCTCCCGAGGAAAGGCAGGAGTTTTCGGCATTACTGCAGGAGTACCCGCAAGTGTTCCGTGCTACTCCAGGAAGAACCACTGTGTTGATGCATGATGTCGATGTTGGAGACGCAAAGCCAATTAAATTGCCTCCTTACCGTGTGAACCCAGTGAAAGTTCCTCTCATCCAAAAGGAGCTTGGCTACCTGTTGGACCACAAGATGATTGAGCCCTGTCAGAGCGAGTGGAGTTCTCTAGTCCCTAAGCCAGGTGGGTCACAGCGGCTTTGCATCAACTACAGACGTGTTAATCAGATAACCAAAACAGACACCCTCTCCCTCGCGTGGAAGATTGCATAGACAAGATCGGAAAGGCTAGGTACATAAGTAAGTTTGGTTTGTTAAAGGGATACTGGCAGACTGAACGTGCTAGGGAGACCTTATGCTTTGTAACACTAGGAAAGACTTTTGCGTGTTCTGTAATGCTATATGGTATGAAGAATGCACCAACCACATTTCAGAAGCTCATGAATGTTGTAAAAGAGGGTTTGGCAGGGTGTGTTGTTTATATTGATGATGTATTAATCTTCAGTGACAACTGGAAAGATCACCTATGCCATGTCAGTAAATTTCTTGAGCGTTTGGTTCAGGCTAATCTTGTAGCTAATTTATCAAAGTGTGAGTTTGGTCAAGCTAAAGTTCAGTACCTTGGGTACGTAATTGGTGATGGACATGTTGCACCACCAGGAGCTAAGGTTCAGGTTATCAGTGATCTTCCCAGACCTAAAAGTAGGAAAGAGCTACAAAGATTTTTGGGAATGGTAGGTTATTACAGGAGATTTGTTCTTAACTTTTCAATTCTCGTATCACCACTTACAGACCTACTGAAAAAGGAAATTAAATTTGTCTGGACTGATAACTGTGAATCCTCTTTCAACAAACTTAAAGCTATCCTATTAAGTCAGCCAGTGCTCGCTACTCCAAATTTTGCTAAGCCTTTTAAGATGGCTGTTGACGCAAGTGAAGCAGGAGCTGGGGCTGTTTTGCTGCAAGAGGATGATCAGGGTATTGAACATCCTGTATCTTACTACAGTAAGAAGTTCACTCCACCTCAAAAGAACTACTCAACTATTGAGAAAGAGCTTTTGGCCTTGATTTTGGGTTTACAGCATTTTTCATTTTATTTGTGTTCTGGTTTTGACCCCATAGTCATTTATACCGATCATAACCCACTGAAATTCCTTAGTAAGTTTAAAGATAAAAATCAGAGATTGACAAGATGGAGTCTACTTCTTCAGGAGTATTCATTAGACATACAACATGTCAAGGGGAAAGAAAATGTTATTGCAGATTGCTTATCTAGACTTTAGACAGATTGTTTTAGAGTAATAAGAAATTTCCTTTGTAAATTTCTTTTTCTTTGTGGGGAGGTGCTATATAGCCTATGATTTCATAATCCTTTGTGTAATTCTAACGTACAGTATGCTGCATGTTTGATCACGAGCGTGTTCTACCTCACTCCCCCCCTCCTCCCTTATAGTAGAGTAAGTCGTTCTTTCTGTTGTTCAGAGCAGGATTGTCAACTCTTTGTCCCCTATGGCTTCATTTGCGCGTCCTTCTTACAAGTTGTGTCAAGCTCTGCCGGCCCCTATATAATGAGCTCAGTCTCTGCATTATTGCCACTTAGATCTACTCCTCATTTTGCTCACATCTCTGTCCTCCCCTGTACAGTTGTTATTATTGTGAGTGCTCAGGAAGTCTCTAACCATCTAGCAGCTGTGTAATTTGAGTATAACTGTTATTGCATTTTTTTTTTGTACTGTGTAGCATAAAGTGTTAATTCTTAGGCCTAGTAACATTTTTGTGATTCATGTGTTTTGGGTGTCAGCCTTTATTAATAATATTTTGTATCTGTAATAATATATCTTGCATTCACTGAGTATTATCTGGTATTGTCATTTTATCAGGGCTGACTTAGATAAATTTACTCTTGCTAATTTCGTGTTAATAGAGGCTATTGCAGTTAACCGTATATTTAACCTGTTTTTTGCCATTACATTATCCTTATGAGTCCTGAATGTTTTGTTGTTAGTTTGAGCATTAAACTTTAACTTGTAATTTTACCTAACTCTTTTGTTTTGAACCTGGAACTTTGCGGGACAGTAGTGATTTTTAGTATTCTCACTTAAAGTGTACATTATCTTTCTCTGTTCCGTAACAATATATATATATATTATATATATATATATATATATATATATATATATATATATATATATATATATATATATATATATATATATATCACACAATCCTACGTTGCACCATGAGGAGCGTAGGAGCCCGGGGCTAGGCAAGGTGGTCCTGGCATTTAAGATTTGAGTGACCAGCCTCACTCATCCCTGGGTGGCATTACACGAGCAATAAACCTAAAACATCCCTTGAATATAAACCTTCATCGGCTCAATCCGACTGGAGCTCTGTAATCACCCACTAAACCACCAGGGGCCACACACACACACACACACACACACACACACACACACACACATATATATATATATATATATATATATATATATATATATATATATATATATATATATATATATATATATATATATATATTAAACAACCATGGGGACATCACATAACCTTGTCGCAGTCCCACACCGATCGTGAACCATTCACTTAGTTGCCCATTAACCCTTACATGCTTCGCCACCATCATAAAAGCTCTTGACAGCACTTAGCAGCTTACTATCTACACCATACACGCGCATATATATATATATATATATATATATATATATATATATATATATATATATATATATCGGTAGATAGATAGATAGATAGATACAGAACGAGCGGTAAGCTTAACAGCAAAAGACAAAGAGAAGAAAAAAAGAAAGAAAAACATGGATCAAATCAAAGAAACCATCAAAAAGGAAAAAAAGTCTGAAACAGGTCCGAAGTAAAACGGCACTTGGAAAGCAACAAATTACATCACTGAAAGGCAAAAACGGTGAAATCATTAAATGCAGAGATAAGATGTTGAAGAGAGTTGAAGAATTTTACAAAGAACTGTATGCATCAAAGACAGTAGTACCAACAGCTAACTTCTCAGTTGACACAAGTGAAAAACCTGAGGTAACACCAGATGATGTAAATAATTCTCTCAAAAATATGAAAAGAGGGAAAGCTCCGGGAGAAGATGGAATAGTAGCAGATTTACTGTTGGATGCAGGAGTAGAAGCACAAACTAGACTTGCTCACCTATTTACTCAATGTATAAAAAGGTAGAAAATTCCCAAAACATGGTGTAATGCAATAGTTATTTTACTTTACAAAAAAGGTGACTCAAAAGACCTTGGTAGCTATCGACCCATTAGTTTACTATCAGTCATTTACAAACTCTTCACTAAAGTCCTTCTATCTATCTATCTATAGCCCGACGCCCTAATCCCGCAAAGGGTGGCCACAGACAAAACGCCGCCAAGTCACTCTGTCACCCACCATTTGACTACCCTCCCCCCAGCTCACCCCCCCCTCCCTCATATACCTCTCAACTCCATCCCTCCACCTCATCCTCGGTCTACCCCTCCCTCTCCCTCCCTCCACCTCACCTACATACACCCTCTTAGTCAGTCTTTCATTCTCCATTCTCTCCACATGTCCAAACCACTTCAGTGTATTTCTCCTAATCTTCTCAACCACATCCACATCTACCCCACAACGTTCCTTCACTTCTTCATTCGTCAACCTGTCCCTCCATGTCACTCCACATGCTCCTCTCTAGTAACTCATTTCCACTGCTCTCACTCTTGACTTGTTCCCCTCTTGCAAGGTCCAAGCCTCGCTTCCATACGTCAGGGTAGGGATCGCGATACCATCATGCAGTGACTTCTTAACTTCCATACTCACCTCCCTATTTCTCATCACTGGTTTCAGTGTACCAACAACCTTCCTTCCCTGCTGTACCCTTTCACGTACTTCATCCCTCAAAGTTCCATCCTTACTCATCACACTACCTAAGTACTTGAATGCACTCACATTCTCCATATCCTCACCATCCAACCTCACTGCACACTTTGTGACTTCATTCCTCTCAAACACCATAACTTTACTTTTGTTTACATTAACTTTCAGCTTCCTCCTCCTACACACTGTCCCAAATTCATTCACCAAACCTTGCAACTCCCACTCATCTTCACTCAACAATACTGTATCATCAGCAAACAGCAACACCGGAAGCTTCCAAATCTCACCCTCATTCATTAGGGCCAGCCCCACATCCACTGCCCTGCACCTCCTTTACAACCCCATCCATATATATATTAAACAGCCATGGAGACATCACACACCCCTGTTTCAGTCCCACATTGAGATCAAAGAACTCACTCAGCTCACCATCCACTCGCACCGTAGCCCTAGCTCCCTCGTACATACTCTTCACAGCACTCAACAATTTCCCCTCCACTCCATATATTCTTAATACCTTCCACATACCTTGCCTGTCTATTCTGTTATAAGCTTTCTCCAAGTCCATGAAGGCGGCATACACTTTCCTTCCCTTCTCTAGATACTTCTCCACTAAACATCTTAGAACAAATATCTGATCTACACACCCTTTTCCCTTCCTAAATCCCCCTTGTTCTTCTCCAACTAGCTCCTCTGTCATATGCCTAACCCTATCAATGAGTATTCGACCATATATTTTACCAGTCACACTAAGAAGGCAAATACCCCTATGGTTACCACATACTTCTCTCTCCCCTTTTCCTTTGTACAGAGGAACAATTATACCTGATTTCCAGTCCTCTGGAACCCTTCCCTCTTCCCAAGCCAATCTACACAACTTCCATATCCACTCCACAACAATCTCACCCCCATACCTAAGCATTTCACCACACACTCCATCAATTCCTGGGGCCTTTCCCAGCTTAATTTTCTTCATCGCTTCCACTACTTCCGCCCTACTGATCTCTTCCTCCCTCCTCTCATCTCTTCTTCTCCCAGCCATTCCCCAACCACTTATACTCACACTGCTCTCACTCTCTACATTCAACAAATCCTCAAAGTGCTCCTTCCATCTCCTCAATTTCTCTCTCTTCTCCACCAACAAAATATTATTCCTATCTTTCACTCCCCTACTATTTCCCATTTCACACTGCCTTACTTTCTTTACCTCCTTCCAAAACAATTTCTTACTCTCCCTCCATTTCACACTCAGATTCCTCCCAAACTCTTCATCCACTTTCTTCTTACTCTCCTTCACCAGTCTCTTAACCTCGATTCTCCTGCTCACATATACCTCTCTCTTCTCTCTCTCATCTTCTCCCCTACCTCTACTCGCCAACCATTCACCATATGCCTTCTTCTTTTGTTCCACAGCTCGTTTCACCTCATCATTCCACCATGCTGTCCCTTGCACACCCTTGCATCTCCTCCTCACTCCACAAACCGCCTCACACGCTGCGCCTATCTCTTCCGTGAATATCTTACATACGTCTTCCACCCCTTTCATCTGCTCTAGCTCATACCTTCCCAATCTTTCTTCCACTATGCTCTTATACTCTGTCTTTTTCTCACTATCTTGCAATTTCTCCACTCTTCTCACAGGAGCTGCTTTCTCCTGTCCTCCCCTTCGTCTCCTCAACCACTTTCTTTGCATCTCTACCTTGGCCATCACTAAGTGATGGTCCGAGACTCCATTCCCCCACCCTTTCCACACTCTTGCATCCAACACTTGGTTTCTCATTCGCTCATCCACACACAGGTAGTCTATCATTGCCTTTCGTTCAACAAGTTCACCATTCATCCTCCTCATTACTCTCCATGTATACTGGTGGATCATCTTATGACGAAAGTAGGTGTTGGCTATTGCCAACCCCTTACAAGCACAGATGTCCACCAAAGCATTACCATTCCCATCTACTTCAGCTGGCACACCCCAATGCCCAACCATTCCATCCACTCGTACATTCCCAACTTTGCCATTCATGTCTCCAATCAACAGCACTCTCTCGCTCCTCTCAAACTTGTCCATACATGCTTCTACTCTCGCCCAAAACTCATCTTTCACTCTTGCCACTCGATCCTCTGTTGGAGCATACACACATACAATCGCCCATGATTATATACCTACTTTCATCCTCACCCATACAATCCTTGCACCCACTGTTCCATACTCTCTTATATTCTCCTTCCACTTCTTGCTTATCATCAGGCATACTCCCTCTCTTGCCCTCTCATTCTCACTGACTCCCGCACATATACCTACACCATATTCCCATTCTCTCACCCTTTCACTTTCCCATTTAGTTTCAGTCAATCCATATATATCCACTTTTGCATCCTCAAGCACCTGAACAATCTCTCTCTCTTTCACTTCATCATTCACTCCTTTCACATTCCATGTTCCCACCCTAAGAATGTCCTTACAAACAGAATAACTACAAATCTGGAGGAAAACCAACCTCTTGAACAGGCAGGATTCCGAACCGGGTGCTCGACTACTGATCATCAACACACAGTAAATCAGCTAATTGAGAAAACTACAGAATATAATAAACCACTGTGCTTAGGTTTTGTTGATTAAGAAAAGGCTTTCGACTCATTGGAGCACATAGCAATTATGAATTCATTGCGAGAACAAGGAGTGAATGAGAACATTGTAAAATTGCTCGAAAATATATATAAAGAGGGAACTGCTACAGATAAATTACAAAAGGACTCAGAGAAAACTAAGATTGAGAAGGGCGTGCGTCAGGGAGATACAATTTCACCAAAGTTTTTTACAGCGTGCCTAGAAAGTATTTTCAGAAAGCTAGACTGGGAAAACAAAGGAGTGAACATAGATGGAGAAAAGTTAAACCATTTAAAATTTCAGATGACATTGTCCTAATCTCAGAAACAGCAGGGACATTGCAAGAAACGTTAATTGACCTGAACAGAGAAAGCCTCAAAGTAGGGCTAAAGATGAACCGGAGTAAAACTAATTTTTAATATTCAAACACAAAAGAGCGTCATCAGAACAAGTGGAGAAATTCTTGAAGAAGTCAAGGAATACAGTTTCCTGGAATAAATACTAAAATTAACAAAAGATAATAGTAGCAAAATAAAAAGGAGCATTACAATTAGATGGAAAGCTTGCTATAAACATAGGGACATTAGGAAAAGTAGCTTGCCAGTTTGTATGAAACGAGAAATATATAACGAGTGTATCATTCCAGCTATGACGTATGGTTGTGAGACCTGGAAACTGACAAAATCGATGGAAAATAAACTAATTCGTTCTCAGAGAGCAATGGAAAGGTCAATGTTGGGAATGGCTTTAAGAGACTGGAAAAGATCACTTGGCTGAGAGAGCAGACTAAAGTCAAAGATATTATAGAAGTTATAAAAGAACAGAAATGGAGGGGGGCGGGCCATGTAGCAAGAATAAGGGATAATCGATGGAGCAAGGGGTTGACTGACTGGACACCAAGAGATTGTAAGCGTAGCAAAAAAAAGGCCAGACAGGAGGTGGAGAGATGAGATAGAGAAATTTGCAGGGAAAACGTGACAAAGATTGGCTCAGTCAAGGAATTCGTGGAGAAGGCTGTGGGAGGCCTTTGTTCAGCAGTGGACATGTAATGGCTGATGATGATGATGATGATGATACATGCATACAGTACATATATACATACATATATATATATACATATATATATATATATATATATATATATATATATATATATATATATATATATATATATATATATATATATATATATATATGTGTGTGTGTGTGTGTGTGTGTGTGTGTGTGTGTGTGTGTGTGTGTGTTTGTGTGTTTACTGATGAAATTAATGTCAAAATACTGAGTTGAAATACAATGAGTGTGATATAATGGTTGAGGATCTTTCGACGACCTGGAAATTAGTTTGTGGTAGAAAACAATCATAGTTCGTGGGCTACGGAACGAATCAACTTACTAACAGTTTTGATCCAGTTGGGGCCAAACTTGTTCGAGGGGTTGAGAGAAAAGAGTGGAGTGGATCAGATTTCAGAGCAATCACTCGGAGGTACAAAGTTACAGGTCAAGGCTGAATGTCTGGCCTTTAACTCGGTTTTAATTTGATTTAGCTTGATCTTGGCAGAGAGGTTTAAGGTTTGCCGAGGATGAAATTATTCTTTCAAAACAACAGGTCAAAGGTCAAGGTCATAAGGTTTAGTGAACTTTAACACTCTCGATTCGATCTGAACTAAACTTGACAGACTTATTACGGTCAGTAAAAAAGGAAGTTATTTGATTTTGAGAGAAATTAGTCGAAAGTCAAGGGAACTGGAAAGGGTCAAATAGGTGGTGTTAACGACCAGTGTGAACCTGTCGTGTAATATGCACTCTTCAGTTTCGAGTCATGACAACGAATCACATTGTAAGCAGCAGATGTTAGGCGGCGAAGATGGTTTAGATAATTACGTTTACACACGACAATTTTCCAACATATTTTCATTGCCATCAGTGGTGCTCAATGGCTGTGTAGACAGACGTTTATACTGATTATATCACGCGACTGTTGCACTCAGAGTGCTTCCCGTTGTTTTACTGCCTCTACCTTGTTTTGATGGTATTTGATGCATAATTTACCCTACATAGTCATACATTTTCAGATTTTTTTTCTGGTTTTACTAATTCTTTGAAGCCTCTGTGTAGGAAGACTCGGAAGGTTTTTGTAAAATTGTGATCGGTCTCTGACCAAACATTTAACCTTGCCCTTTAACCCTGACATGTGGCGCATCGATCTCAATCTTGACATACTTTTTCCTTGCATGACCTCCTCCACGAAGGTTGGTTGAACCTGGGTGAAAACTAATTTATTTAGACCTCCATCTGTGACCTTTATCTTTGTCTTTTTTTTATTAATTAATTTATTTATTCTTTTCCTGACCCTAAATCAAACTTTTTATATATCACCAGACGCCTTAATCTTGTACGGGATGGGCCAAAACAAATCGCCTCCATGTTGCCTTTTCTCCCGCCATTTCGCTGCCTTTCCCCAAGCTAACACCCCCCTCTTTCACATGCCTTTCCATAACATCCCTCCGTCTCATCCTCGGTCTCCCTCTTCTTATCTTTCCCTCCACCTCATTTTTTTTTTTTTGCGAGGAAGAAGGAACCAAAGGGAATGAGCCCACAATAAGGGTTCCCTCCAAGAGAAAAACAAAGTACAAGAGCAAGCCAAATTCAAGATTCATTCATTTCGAGATGCCTGGACACACAGTGTTTGAAAGACTGGAGATCATAGGCAACAGGAAATACTGACAGAGGGAGACAGTTCCAGAGTTGACCTGTTGCATAAATGAAGGACCGGGAGTTATGGTTAACTCTTGCATTAGAGAGTTGGACAGAAAAGGGATGACAGTTTGCTGCTAGACGGGTGCTACGCGCCCGTCGTAGAGGTGGAGGAATGCATGCAGACAGTTCAGAGGAGCAGTGACCATTAAAGTAGCGATAGAAAAGAGATAAAGATGCAACAGTGCGGCGAAGAGACAGAAGTTGAAGGGAGTCAGTAAGAGGAGGAGAGTTAATGAGACGAAAAGCCTTTGACTCCACCCTACTGAGAAGAGCTGTATGTGGGGAGCCTCCCCACACATGAGAGTTGTACTCCACACAGGGGCGGATAAAACCCTTCTATAGAGTCAACAATTGTGCAGGAGTAAAGAAAGAATGGAGTCGGCTTAACACACCCAATCACTTGGAAGCAGATTTTACAAGAGATGTAATATGATCTTTCCAAGATAAGTCCCGAATAAATGAAACCCCAAGCATGTTCAAGGATGATGCAGGATGAAGCTGAATATTATTAAACATTAGTGGGTATACCTGTGGAAGATTTTGATCGGTTGATAGGTGTAAGGACTGAGTCTTAGATGCATTAAAAACAACAAGATTATTTTTACCCTAGTCAGAGATACGAGCCAAGTCAGACATTAGGTGTGCAATAGCCTCATCCCTTGTTTGTTGAAGTAACTGCTGAGATGGGCGTTGCAGGAACCGAATGGAAAGGTGAAGGGTGGAGTCATCAGTGTATGAGTGGACAGGGTTAGATGTACAGCTTAGAAGGTCATTGATGAATAAAAGGAAGAGAGTTGATGATAGGACAGAGCCCTGAGGAACACCACTGTTGATAGATTTAGGAGAAGAACGATGGCCGTCTGCAACAGTGGCTATAGAACGACCAGAAAGGAAGCTAGCAATGAAGGCACAGATAGAAGGACAGAAACCGTAAGAGGGCAGTTTGGAAATTAAAGATTTATGCCAGACTCGATCGAAAGCCTTTGAGATGTCAAGTGCAATGGCAAAGCTTTCGCCAAAGTCCCGAAAGGAGGATGACCAGAAGTCTGAAAGGTAGGTGAGAAGATCGCCATTGGAGTGTCCCTGACGGAACCCGTACTGATGATCAGAAGGAAGGTTGTGATAGGAAAGATGCTTTAAAATTTTTCTACTGAGCATTGACTCGAAAACTTTTGAAATACAGGACGTTAAAGGAATTGGATGATAGTTGGAGGGTTGGGAGTGGTCACCCTTCTTTGGGACTGGCTGAATGAGAGCAAACTTCCAGCAAGAAGGAAAGGTACAAGTTGACGGACAAAGTCGAAAGAGTTTGCCTAGGCAGGGTGTAAGCACAGAAGCACAGTTCTTGAGAACAACAGGAGGGACTCCATCAGGCCCATATGCCTTGCTAGTATTGAGGCCAGTGATAGCAGAAAATACATCAGCTGAAGAAATTTTAATGTCAGCCATGAGGAAGTCAGAGGCGAGAAGTGATAGAGGAACAGCACCGGCATCGTCTAAGGTGGAATTGGAGGAGAAAGTCTGTGCGAAGAGATCTGCTTTATCAGTAGAAGAAATAGCTACAGAACCATCAGAGTAGAAAAGATGAGGGAAGGATGATGAGGTAAAGTTGTTAGAAAGGTTTTTGGGAAGGTGCCAGAAGGAGCGGGAAGAATTCGAGTTGGAGAGTTGAGAGCATTTAGTACGGATAAAATTATTTTTAGCAGAGCGAAGAACAGACTTAGCACGATTCCAGGCAGAAACGTAAAGATGATGTGATTCAGGGGTGGGTTGGCTCGGGTACCTTTTGTAGGCCCTTTCCTTGTTGCGGACAGCATTAGAACAAGCTTGATTAAACCAAGGCTTTCTTGCGTTAGTCAAAGGATATGAGAAAGGAATGTATGCTTCCATGCCCGAGAGAATAACTTCCGTAATGCACAAGGCACACTCAGATGGCTCCGGCCATGGAAGCAATAATAATTCCAGGGAAAATCAAAGAAGTACTGCCTGAGGGCCTCCCAATCTGCGGCTCCAAAATGCCACAGGCGACGTTTCCCTGGAGGGTCCACAGGCCGTACCGGAGTGATAGGACAGGTTAAGGTGATAAGGTTGTGATCGGAGGAGCCCAATGGAGAGAAAAGATTAACAGTGTAAGCAGAAGGATTAGTTGTAAGGAAGAGGTCAAGTATGTTGGAGCTCTCTCCAAGGCGGTCTGGGATACTGGTAGGGTGCTGTACAAGCTGCTCTAGGTCATTAAGGATAGAAAAGATGTAGGCTTGTTCACCAGGTGTATCAGTGAAAGGAGAGGAGAGCCAAAGGTGGTGGTGAACATTGAAATCTCATAGAATGGAGATTTCAAAGAGAGAAAGGAGAAATGGATAGAATGTGTTCCATCATAGAAGTAAGATAGTCAAAGAATTTTTGATAGTCAGTAGAATTATGGGATAAGTAAAGAGCACAGATATATTTAGTCAGAGAATGACAGGAAAGCCGAAGCCAGAGTGTAGAGAATTCAGAAGAATCGAGTTCAGGAACACGAGAGCAAGATAAGTCGTTGCGTATATATACACAAGTCATCTTTGGCTTTGAAATGAGTATAGAGAAAGTAGGAGGATACAGAAAAGGGTTTGCTGTCAGTTGCCTCAGACAGCCGAGTCTCAGTTAGAAAAAGAAGGTGAGGTTTAGAAGAGGAGAGGTGGTGCTCAACAGAGATAAAGTTAGAGGAAAGGCAGCGAACGTTGCAGAAATGAAGAAGAAGAGAGTCAGACAGTGGTTCCAGGCACCTCGAGTCGTCACCGGGAGAGGGGAGGAAAGTGGGGGCATTTATGGTCCCCCCTCCCCTGGGGACTCCGAGGCTGGGTGATAAGATGCCATG
This sequence comes from Coenobita brevimanus, assembly GCF_032717465.1. Classification (NCBI taxonomy): domain Eukaryota; kingdom Metazoa; phylum Arthropoda; class Malacostraca; order Decapoda; family Coenobitidae; genus Coenobita; species Coenobita brevimanus. Next base: position 17,790,798 of record NC_136956.1, read on the forward strand.
ATTTTTTTTTTATTTTGGAAAAGGAAGTGTAGTGTGTACTGTGCATGTAGTTTAGTGTAGATAGTTGGAGAAATTTGTGTTGGAGAGCATGCTGGCCTACTCTCTGTGTAACTGAGACACTGAAAAAGTTCAGCAAAGGGGGATGGTCAGGAACTAGTGCTGAGGGCTGATGAAACGGGAGCTCCAGCACTCCGTGTCATCAGCTTTCCATCAACCTCGGGAGTACTGCCCTGCTCGACTGGTGCTACAGTCTACTCCTCTCCATTTTAGTCTCTCATTTTCCATCCTCTGTACATGGCAAAACCACTGCACTGTATTTCTTCCATTTTCTGTCACATTCATATCCACACCACATCGCTTCTTTACTTTTTCATATGTCACTCTGTATCACAATGTAACTCTGCATCCTCCTCTCAAACAACTCACTTCCACTGCTCTCACTCTTTTGTCCCTCCAACAAGGTCCAAGCTTCGCTTCCGTGTGTTAAGGTTGGTTTCACAATACTATCAGGCAACGACTTTATCTCTTCCATGCTCATTTTCCTACTTTTTATCACTGCTTTCACAGAACCAGCAACTCTTCTTCCCTACTGCACCCGTTCAAGCACTTCATCCTCTAAACTTCCATTCTTGCACTCACATTTACCATTTTCTCATCATCCACCCTCATTATGCATTCAGTGACTTTATTGCTCTTAGAAACCACAACATTACTCTTCCTTACATTCACCGTTAGATTCCGTTTCATACACACCATCTCACACTCATTCACCAAGCTTTGCATTTCCCATTCGTCTTCACTCAACAATACTGTACAGTATCATCTGCAAACAGCAGAACAGGAAGTTTCCAAACACTCCTCTCAATCATTAGGCTCACTCCAACACCTACTGCCCTACCTTGCTCCCTTTTATAACCTCATCTATAAACATCCTGAACAACCATGGAGACACACACACATCCGTGTTTTAATCCAACATCCAGACAGGAAATTTCACTCAGTTCACCATCTGCAGGCACTGTAACCTTGCACTCTCATTCATACTCTTCACGGCATTCAACAGCTTCCAATATACTTCTATTTTCTTATTTTCCACAATCATCTTCTATCTGCTGTCATATGCTTTCTCCAAATCCATGAAGGCCACATTCAATTTCATTCCGTTCTCTTGAAGTTTTCCACTGAAGACCTAAGGATGAATGTGTGATGTACACAATCTCTTCCCTTCCAAAAAAAATCTCCCTCTTCTTCTCCAACAAATTCATCTCTTATTTCCCAAACTCTTTCAATAAATATCCTACCATATACATTTCCTGTTACTCTAAGAAGACAAATGCCTCTACGATTACTACACACTTCTTTTCCCCCTCTTCCTTTGTACAGGGGAAGAATTATATCTGACTTCCAATCCTCTGGGACTCTACCTTCCTCCCAGATCAGTCCTCATGTGTTCCAAATCCATTCTTCTACTATCGCTCACCCGTGCTTCAGCATTTCCCCACACATTCCATTAATTCCTGGAGCTTTCCCCATTTTGACCTTCTTCATTGCTTCTGCTACTTGAATCATGATGATATCTTCCTCCCTTCTCATCTCCCTCCTTCTCCCGGCCATTCCCCACCCACTTATACTCGCATTACTTTCATTTTCTATGTTTAACAATTCCTTAAAGTGCTCTCCCCATCTGCCCACTTTTTCTCCCATCTCCACTCTCAGTCAACCATTTAAATTTTTCTCTCCCCTACTACTTTCTTTATCACCCTATCTAACTCTCCTTACCACCTTCAATAACATTCTCTCACATTCCATCTATTTTACATTTAAAACCCTTCCAAATTCTTCATCCACTCTTTTCTTAATCTCTCTTACTAATCTTTTCACCTCTGTCTTCCTTTCTACATATAACTCTCTGCTCCATATCTCAACTTCCTCCATGCTTCAGCATCTCATTCACTCACAATATGTTTTCTTGTTTTGCACCACATCTTGTCGCACCTCTTCATTCCACTTTGCTGTTCCTTGCACTTTCCTTCGTCTTCTCTTCACTCCACACACCACCTCACACGCTGCACATTTTTTTTTTTTTTTGTGATTATCTTACACACACCTTCCACCTCCCTCATCTCATCCAAATCATATTTACCAAATCGCTCCTCCACTTCTCTCTCATGTTCTGCGATTTTCCTCAACTTGCAACCTTTCCACGCTTATTGTATGGACTACTTCCTCCTGCCCTTCTCTCCTATTCACCCAGTGCATTTGTACCATGACTTTCATCACCACGAAGTAGAGGTCAGAAGTCTATTTCTCCAACCTCCGTACGCTCTCGTTTCCAGTACAGAACCTCTCTTTCATCCAGACACACCCTAAATCGATTCGCCAATTTTAGTTCGAAATTAATAAACTTTTTTTAGTTAGATGACGAAATGTTTGACACTGTCCTGTGACCTTAAAATCTGACCAGCTGTTCTCAACATTTAAAAAACGTCATCCTATTCTCACCTCTATTATTAGCGTTTTTTTTTTTTCTTACTGATAAAAGTAGTAGAAGTTAGTCTCTTTCTGACCCATCACCTTTGACCTTTTAGAGGCAATGTCTGCCGTGCTGCTGACCCACTGAAGAATGAAAACCCTTTGTGAAAACAAGGCAAAACATATGAGTGATCGGTTTGACATTTTTGAACTAAAGGGGTGTTACAATGAAGGAGAATATGGAAAATCGGGATTTGTGTGTGTGTGTGTGTGTGTGTGTGTGTGTGTGTGTGTGTGTGTGTGTGTGTGTGTGTGTGTGTGTGTGTGTGTGTGTGTGTGTGTGTGTGTGTGTGTGTATGTGTATGTGTTATGTTTTCGTTACTAGAGATGTTTTAGATAACTATGTCGATTTAGTCCAGATGCTTTAAAAATTTAATATTCCGTGCTTGAAAGTTAAGAAGGATCACATTTCTTAAGGGTTTTGGGAACGTCGGAGCCATCCCAACATAGAGCTTCTACCGACACTCGTTTCAGAAGAGATCGTGTGAATGTGTGTCAGAGAAAGGGAATGAGAATGAGGAATACTGAATAAAAGCAAATTAATGAGAGTGAGGGAAAGTTAGTGTGAATGTGGGGAAGTGAATGAAAGTGAGAGGGTTAATGAGACGGGGGAAATGAAGGAGACTGAAGAGTGAGAGAGCGTGAAAGAGCTCTGATAGTGGCGTGTTCGTTGGGAATCTCAGCTTCAGAAGGATGAGGACAACGAGCTTTGACGTGAACAGCATCTTTATTACACAACGTTTTGGCCCTATGTGTTAAGGATGGCTTGTTCATTTTCAGTAACGAACTCTACAGATTAATGGTGTTGGTATCGGATCACCCCTTGGACCTGCTCTTGCCAATATCATTTTAGGTATTGTGACCAAGCGATTGTCCAAGTAATATCAAATCATGCATGTACCGAAGGTATGTCGATTGATACATTTGTCATACTGTATTTAGAGATAAAAGCTATGCTCAAGATTTTTTGCACTATATTAACACTCGCCATGAAAACATACAGTTCACAAGTCCAACGGTTGTCTCCCATTTTTAGATATCCTGATATCCTGGTAAGGAGAGATAATTGTAAATTCCTGTGTTCTGTGTTCAGCAAGCCTACTTTCTTAGGTTTGGGTAGCAGTTTCTTCAGTTATTGTTGCATAATGTTTAAAATCAATGCTTTTAAGACCTTGTTGCATAGGGCATTTTTTTTTTCATGTACATATTCTCTATTCCATGATGGGATTTGCTTCCTAGGAAAATATTTTGTAAATAATGACCATCGTGATAACTTGTTCTTGTAAGGAATATTCTTAACCAACATATGCCTAAACAACCAATCTTTACTGCTAGTAAAGAGGTATTATATCTTAGGTTACCCTTCGTGGATAATATTTCGGTTCAAATGAACCCGTTTAATTCACAGCCTTGTTAAATTTTATCCTCAAAATGACTTTATGATTATGCCAAGCAATGCATTCAAAATTGGTTCATTTTTTCACGTTAAAGACCCTGTTCTGACCGACCTCCGTTCGTCTGTTGTTTATTGTTTCACTGTTCTATGTGCCAGGCCGGGTACATTGGTAGCACAATCCGTGCTTTCAAGGTCAAGGCAGACGAACACATGGGTCAGTCGAGCAGAACAGGCCGAAGACTCAGGTCTCCTCCTCACTCAGCAATAAGAGACCATTGAGGATCTTGTGATATACTTTAAAAAGAGTATTTTATAATAATAGATTCTTCATCAAATATTAACTTGAGATTGCTAGAATAAATTCATATAAAGGTTCATAATCCATCTCTAATTAACACTGTGTCTGTAGTACCTCTTCATGTTACCTAACTGTTTTAGTATCCATTGCCATTCCCCTTTATTTTACTTTCTTCATATTTAGGCAGTGTGTCCATTTTTTTTTCTGTTACACAATATTGTGACTGATTTTTCGTGTTTTGACAGTTTGTTTCCCCCTTTCAGAACCAGATTACCAGGTATAACCAAAATGGGCAACTACCTACCAGGCCACAGCCTGTCACAAGCCATCCAGACTTCCAGAGCGGAATAAACAAATGCTTTGGGCTTCCAAATAAGGGCCATGACCCATCAGGCCATCAAAAAAGGCCATTCTAGGTCACGCCAAAATTTTACTGGAAATAACGGAAAAAAGAGATCTACGCGTTGCAGGCCAACCGTCTGCGTTGCCTACCAGGCCAGAGCAGGGTTAATCCGAAACGTTTGTAATAAAGATACTGTTCATGTCAACGCTCGTTGTCCTCTTCCTTCTGAGGATGAAAGACACTACGGTAGTGAGGAAGAATGGGACACACTATGGATACTACAGAGAATGAGGGATGTTATAGGAGCGAGGTAAGGTTGGATAAACTGTAAGTGGGAGTGGTAGACAGTGAGAGACTGCGAGTGAGGGACAGTGAAAATGACTGTATGAGTAAGGAAGTATGGAAGAGTGATATAGACTGTGTGTGTGTGTGTGTGTGTGTGTGTGTGTGTGTGTCAGCCAAAACTGGAAGAAGAATTTTGATGAAACTTGGCAGAATGGTTGGGATTTTGTTCCAGATGGACCAGTTTCAGTTTCATGTTGATCGACATTTTTAAGAAAGTGTGTTATGGTCCCTAATAATAATTGTCTTCATTGGTGCTACAATACGTGCACGCGGAAGAGTCGGCAGTGCATTTCCGTGACGTTTCATATGTCTTTGCATATTGACAGAGAGAGAGAGAAGAGGGGGGGGGAGTTGTACATCTACACCCCCGGTGTCGATTACTTTACTGATGCTACGAGCAGACGATTTTACTAAACAGAAAACCGTGGTAACTGTGGTGGTGGTGGTGGAATCTGTGATGATGAAGGTGGTGGTGATGGTGACGATGATAGAGGTGGTAGCTGTTATGGTGGTGGTGGTAGCTGTGGTGGTGGTGCTGTTGATGGTGATGGTGATAGCTTTGGTGGAAGTGATCGTGGTGCTGTTAATAGTGGAAGTGATACCTGTGGTGGTGGTGGTGGTGGTGGCAGCTGTGAGAATGATGACAGTGAGGGTAACTGTGGTGATGGTGATGGTGGTGGTAGCAGTTCAGAAACGTTCTCATTTGGGCAAGTGCTTTTGGCCCGAGAGGACAGCCAAAGCACTTGCTCCAAAGCAAAGCGTGGTTCAGAGAGCATTCTAATTTGGAGTAGTAGTGAGCGACCCGATAGACTGACACTCAAGAGTCAGTCTTTTGGCCACTTGAAACAGTCTTAAACCATCCCTGATTACTGGTATAAATTTTTTTTTCAATTATTCATTAATGTTTTACAATGACGACACGCATCATGATTCTCTTGTTTGCCGATAAATAATATTTGTAGTTTTCATGATTCATTCCGTATCTGTTTGGTATTATGCGTCCTTTTGATTTTCAGTTCATTCGTGGGCGAACCTTGATATCATATTCAATTGTTATCGTTTCCAATTCTTTCTGTATTCTCCCGTAGTCACTATTGACTGACTGAGCCTGCTACTACTAATGATATGGCCGCCAAAACTTTGACAAATCCCAGTTTTATCACATAACAGAACTAAAGTAAGATCTTTTAGTAGTTTAAATACTTACCGGTATACGGTTTTTGGCGATGATAAAACTCTTACAATAAGTTTCCCATCGATCCGTTAGCAAATAAATTTGTACAAATCAAAGATGGCTACAGTAATGCAAAACTGGTGCATCGTTTTACCATGCAGGTGTGATGGCAAAGTTTGATCTTTTTTTTGTTTTCACGTTGGTGGCTTGAAACTAATAGTGTCAGATTACAACCTGTTTTACTTCCTCCTTCACGAGAAAAGGCACTTGGTGACTTACTGTTAGAGCATTCAGTCAGAGATATCCATGTTTTATGAGCAGCACTTCGAATCATAGAAGTCACTTGCAGTTCCTCTATCCTGAAAAATTCTGTCAGGGGCATGGGTCGGCCACCTACCGTAAAATGCTGTGGACTACGGCTGCCTAGCCCCAGCCTAGGACGATGATTGAGCAGTTGCCAATGGGATTCAGTATTACAAAGAAGTAGCTGTGATTAATATGTTAAGCATGGAACAGCTATATTAAAAAAAACATTCTGACAACGTCTGCATACTGAATGCCGTAAAAGAAAATATAACATAAAGTGAACTGGCTTTAAGAACAGGAGAGGTGTCAGAATAGAGAACACGATTGGTGTCAGAATAAACAGCATGATAAAACGTGAGTGAAATTGGTTTGAGGTGCGGGGTGTGGATAAATCAGAGCAGTTATTTGGCAGGGACAGATCTGTGGACATGTTTTAAAGCTGACCACTTCAATGGTCCAGCATGCAACCAGATTAGTTGTATTTAGTTGAGTTGGGGTGAGGGCTGGGTCAGCATTAAAGGGGATAAGGAGGAAGTGACAGAGGAATGAAGGGAAGAAATGGCATAGCGAGAATAATATAATCCTACCACATTAAAGGAAAATCCTGCCAACTGTGAAACGATATATAAGACGGTGGTAAGGGAGATGAAGGTAAGAAGATGCAAAGAGTGATGGAAGGAGAAACTGAGACGCAGGGTAAGGCACAGGGATAGGCAAACAGAGATACAAGGATTAAAGCGGTCAAATGCGAGTCATAAGAAACGAGCAGGTGGGATGAAGAGGAAGATAACGGACACAAAATACATCAAACCGGCAAAAACAAAAGGAGAGGAAGAGGTAGGGATGGAATGTGAGAGATGGAGGGAGGTTGGAGGAAGACGGACAGCCAAAACGTGGAAAGAATAGTCGCCGTTATTGGTCTTTAGAAGGTCGTGGCTCAGCACTGGTGGGAGAATGTGTGTTGGAAAGGAATATTAGAGACGAACAACAGAATGGAGGAAGGGAAGAAAGAAGAAAGAAGGAAGAGAGAAGAAGTGTCATCGAGAACGTGGTAAGACGGAGAAAATTGTGGTTTTGCAAAGTAACCTCGGTCTGCCTGGCCAAGCAGACCCATCAACCGCAAGCAAGCTTCCCCCTCCCCCAGCAGAGGAGTAAGGAGGGAAGGTGCGAGACAGGAAACTGTGGAGAGAAATGAGGAGAAGAAGCAAGAAGAAAGGAAGAATAACAGAGGAAGGGAGGTACGAAGGACGGGAAAATAATAGACCGAGAACTGTAGGCACCTAACGAAAAATGCAGGGATGGGAATTACAATGGAATTAAAAGAAAACAAGAAAGATGAGGGATGGACAAAACGATAAAAAAAGAGACAGGTACAGTCATGGGAAACTATAAAAGGGAAGGGATGTGGAATGGTCCAGAAAGAAAAAAGATGCAGGAAGGAAAGAAGTGAAAAGAGTGATGTAGTGTGGGGAGGATAAAAGCAGAGGATAGTATAAACTAAGTGATGGTTAGGGAGGAAAAGAAAGATGGAAGAAAGTTAGATGTGAATGTTATTATGGGGAATCAGAGAGGTAAGGGAGGGAGCTTGAAGTCGTAGGAGGTACTTGATCATAACTAGGTTCGCGTCCTGTAAAATGGCCAGAAAATGCCTGGGCAGTCTTGATAACCTTTTAGTAGTGGAATTGGAGAAAGAACTGGAAATGGGTTTAGGGAGAGAAAGGGGAAGAGGGGAGAAAGTGATAGGAAGAGCAGAAAGGCGTAAGTAGAACGAGGTAATGAGTGAGGGGGAAAGACCGAGAGAAGTGAAGAGTGAGAGGAGAAAGAGTAACGACGTCTAATGAGAATGAGACAGGCAATTTGAGATAACCAACTTGTAGGAAAAGATCGAGGGAGTGAGGGAAATTGAATGAGGTAGGAAGGCATAAGGTGAGATGGAGGGAGACAGAGGAAGCAAGAAGAGGCAGTTGAGGTTTAGAAGAAAGTGGAGTTAAAGAATAATGAAATTAAAGAAAAATGGAAGAAAGAAAAAAGAAAACATGAGGCAGATAACATGAGAAGGGGAAACCAATTACATAAGGACTAAAACACACCAGAGGAGACAGAGTAAAAAGATACAAACGCATGTCCGCTGAGAGAGAGAGAGAGAGAGAGAGAGAGAGAGAGAGAGAGAGAGAGAGAGAGAGAGAGAGGACTTCGTTAGGTTCAGCGTTAAAAGAGTATGTGTAAGTGGTATTCTATATGTACTTTATGTTTCAGCGTGTGCACGCATGTGTGTGTGTGTGTGTGTGTGTGTGTGTGTCTGCGCATAAGCACTTCAAAAAGATTGTGTTCTCATATGGAAAATTCTATTACTGCTATTTCTTGCTGCTTTGGCCTTGTATAAATTTAGTAATAAAAACCCTAACTGACCATAATTTGCCTCTTATCTCTTTATTTAGAGGGATCTCTCTAAAATGATAAATAAGACAAAAGACACGTCTGATAACCGCACTCACCCCAGCGATATTTTAAGAGGAAAGAAAAAATTATATACAGGAAAGGTGGAGAGGTGAACGCAGGGGGTTCCACCGTCTATAAGCTTTCTTCTGGGTGAAGGTCAACTACGGTTCCAAATTTCTTGTGGTTAGGTAATAACTATGGCGTTGTCCTCAATAGGGACAGTCCCTTCCCCTTCTTGGAGGATGGCCATCGGGGGTTACACCCTGCCAGAAACACTGTTGCAGTGAACATCTACCAGTATGCACAATTTCGAGTTCCAAGGTTAAAAACCATGACCGTTAGAAAAGCTTTTGCAAGGACCCTTGAGGGGCGCCTCCCCCCTTCCCTCCACCTGCCACCCATTTGGGGTGGCCTTTGGGGATGTCACCCTGCCACAGCCGTGGTCCCAGAAAAGATCTAGAATTCTGCTAAATTTCATGTCTTCAGATAAAAAAAAAAAAAAAGGGCTTTATCCCTCATTCTGCTGTACTTAATACGAAGCGGTGTTAAACGCTTGCTAACACGAAAAGTTCCGTGTACCTATGTTAAAAACTGTGGTCGTCTTGCCCGAATCACTAGAGGTCATCCCCTTCCCTGTGAGGGAAGAACCTCGACGGTTCCACCCTTCCCGAACCGTGGCCGGGGTAAACATCTACTGTATCAGCATGAAAAATTTAATGATCTTCGGTTTAAAACTTGGCAGTGCATGATGGCCGAGACCACCGTGGGTCCCACCATGATTGTTACCTGACACAATTAAGACTCTATCATTGTGCAAAAATTCTTGTGCAAGGTAAAGAACTGGCCTAACGTGTACTAGGTAAAGAACTGGCATAACGGTCTTGGGTGTGACTCCTGGGGATCGCCAACATCGGGGGTCAAATCCTGCCGGAAATCTGGACGGAAGAATGGAGGGGGGGGGAGGCAAAAATTCGTTTTCTTAACTCTCATCCCATAAGGCCTGGACACAATTCATCTAGAAAGTACAGTAACTCAGTGAATGAATAAGGGTGAGAGGGAGTAACTAGTTAAAGACAGTCTATATTTGGCCTCCCCAGTGGGGGCAACAAGAATCACCTGAAGAGAGCAATGATGAATTAGTATATATGTCATTCCATTTAATGGGATAATGGAGCTTACTTCCAACTATGGATTTGTACTTCCATCATGAAGGAGTCACCTTTACTGTAAAAAATCGTCTGACAGTACAAATAATAAATAAGAAAAAAAAACCTGCTGAAGGAGAATTTTAATATAATGTAGTTGAAATGTATGAAAACAGGTGTGGGGAAGCAAGTTGACCTCGCCATTTCTTACATCAATTTATTAATTTTATTTTCTGCTATCGCCACTACTTACTAATTCTCTTCTCTCCTTCCATTTCTCGCCATTACACAAATGATGTAAATATTTATTTTGTTCCTTCTTGTTTGTGTTTCTTGCTTTCACTCTTACTTCCTTCCACCTGTCTTTTCTTGATTGTGTCTATCTTTCTCCTACCAACAAAATTTTTATTTCCGTTTCCCACGTCTTCACTTCCTCTGGATTATTCTTCCCGTGCTTCCTTGTCTCTTTTTCCTTACTGCGCATTCCTACTCTTCCCTCTCCTAATTGCTTCCTTATTCTCGTGCCTTTGTTAATGCAGCCAACTGTATTTGTGTTTACTGCTTTTGACCCTAACGTCAACATAAGAAGAATGCTCCTCCATCCATCCATCCAATATCTTACCGATATGCCGGGAATCGAACCCGGACTCTCAGATGAGAGCCAGACAGCATACCACTACACCACGACTAGGTAAAAGTTATCTCACATTGTCACAATCCTGCAACCAATGTCCCTCCGCCCCCAACTATGGGCCTGAAGAGGATGAGATAACCCCCTGGCACTCGGGCAAGTAGATGTTTTTATTCTATCCCAAGCACTTACGGCAAGTCAGAATGATGAAAGAAACCTATTTTGTACACAGGAAAAATCGTCCATTATATTACCAATATGCCTGAGAGTCCCGGGTTCGATTCCCGGCATATTGGCAATATATTGGATGAGTTTTCCTGTGTACAAAACAGGTTTCTCTCTTCCTAAGAGAAATGCATTTTTTACAGTAATTTTTATAATTAATTTCAGTACTACGTGTCATTTCACTCTTCCTAGTATTAAGAACACTTTACCCTGTTATTACTCCAATACAGGCCAACGAGGGAATTGATAAGACCAGCAAGGAATGCAATATCAGAATACAATTTCCTGTTTATTTCCTGCTAGTGCATGTAGGTTGTCCCTAAACTGAGATAGACGCAAATGACAACCTTCCAATTCTATTATATTGTGATGAAAAAACAATTTTTTTCTTCAGTATTATATGTAGATAAATCAATGAATATCCTATTTTCAGTAAATTAATAAGAAAATATTATAATAAAAGGTAATTCAAGTTGACCACACTTTTGCATTTTACATTAAGTTATCTGGCGAGCGGTGGCATCTTTTTCCAGTTTGTGAGGGCTCCTATTGGGTAGAAAATGCTTACCACTCATTGCTTCAAAAATTTATACCTTTGAGTTTTACTAAACAGTGGTTCTATTTTCGCTCTTTTATCAGCTTGCATGCTGGTGAGCTGGTTGATGTAGAATCCGTTTTCATTTCTGGCACAACCTATGCAACGATATCATTCTGTTCAGTTATAATAATAATAATAATAAAAAAAAAAGAATAAACGGTATTCATTTATAGATTCCCCGGTACTTGTTTCCTTTAGGTATCCTTCTTTGCAGGGTTGGAAAGGGACGTCTTTACGCGGTGACACTAGCTTCCCGACGAGGGCAACGTATGAGAGGGAGAAATGGGTGAACAGGAATAGCAGTAAGACACAAAACAACACTGACATTAATATATGGCAAGGAAAGAGAGAGAGAGAAAAAACACGGAATAAAATATTTTAAAAGACCATGATGTACCCTGCCTCTTAAAGTTTAACACTCGTCTTTCCCAATGAATTTCGGGACCTCTTATTTTATGCCTCCCTTCCATCTTGTCTCCCGCGCGATTCAATCTCAGACTTTCCAAATATCCATCTCTCAGTTTTATGCCAGGATTCATTACTCCGTCTATCTCGAGTTTTTTTTTTTTTTTTTTTTTTTTTGTTGCCTACAACATTTGTTCGCTGCTCCCTTACATTCCAATGTTATTACTGTAATTTAAGGTCTTACCTCTTCATCATTAATCTGTCTTCTCCGCGCACACACACACACACACAAACACACACACACACACACACACACACACACACACACACACACACACACACACACACACACACTCATACACAAATTAAGGTAGTGTTGATTACGAGCACCTGCATCAAACTTTCTCCCACTTGGATATTATCAGGAAAACGGCAGTCAAACTGCTAATAAACCGACTATTTTCTGTAATAATGATAATAATAATAATAATAATAATAATAATAATAATATTATTATTATTATTATTATTATTATTACACACACACACACACACACACACACACACACACACACACACACACACACATACACACACACACACACACACACACACACACACACAATTCTGTCTGTCTGTCTGTCTCTCTCTCTCTCTCTCTCTCTCTCTCTCTCTCTCTCTCTCTCTCTCTCTCTCTCTCTCCCGTCCTGCCAGTTTGGGTCCTGGTGAACGGCCCATTGGTGGTTAAAGGCAGGAAAAGACATGCAGGGAAGTGAAGGAGGAAAGGGTTAGGAAATTAGACAAAGGAAAGTTGCACAAAATTAGTGAAGGGAGAGAGAGAGAGAGAGAGAGAGAGAGTTGGAGGGAGATTGATATTTTGCTTTTAGAATAAGGCTTAAGAAAGAAAAGAGTAGCGATGAATAGGCGAAGTTGACGAAAGAGTTAAAAACCCTTGGAAGGCGCAACAGAAAAGAGAATGAAAGGAAAGAGGGGAATGGGTTAATATAAAAGGAAATATATAAAAGTAAGCATCAAGAAACATTTATTCCGTCTGTATTCAATTCATACATCTTATATATATATATATATATATATATATATATATATATATATATATATATTGCCAGACGCCTCAATCCCGTTTGGGGTGGCCACAAACAAATCGCCTCCAAGTCGCCCTGTCCCCCGCCATCTCACTGCCCTGCTCCCAACTCATACACCCCTCTCTCATATACCTCTCCACCCCATCCCTCCATCTCATCCTCAGCCTCCCCCTCCCTCTTCCCCCCTCCACCTCACTCACATACAATCTCCTCGTCAGCCTTTCACCCTCCATCCTCTCCACATGTCCAAACCACCTCAGTGTGTTCCTCATAACGCTTCCTATCACATCCACATCCACACCACAACGCTCCTTTATATCTTCATTCGTCAGCCTGTCTCTCCATGTGACTCCACAGGCTCCTCTTAAATAACTCATTTCCACTGCTCTCACTCTTGACTTGTGTCCTTCCAACAACGTCCAAGCTTCACTTCCGTACGTTAGAGTTGGTATCACAATACTGTCATGTAGTAACTTTTTCACTTCCATGCTCATTTCCCTGTTTCTTATCACTGCTTTCAAAGAACCAGCAATCTTTCTTCCCTGCTGTACCCTTTCACGCACTTCACCCTCCAAACCTCCATCCTTACTCATCACACTACCCAAGTACTTAAACGTACTAACATTTTCCAATTCCTCACCACCCAACCTCGCTGTACATTCACTGACTTCACCTCTCTCAAAGACCATCACTTTACTCTTCCCTACATACACCTTTAGATTCCGTTTCTTACACACTCTCCCAAACTCATCCACCAAGCCTTGCAGCTCCCCTTCGTCTTCATTCAACAACACAGTATCATCTGCAAACAACAGTACAGGGAGTTTCCAAACACTATCCTCTCTCACCAGGGCCACTCCAACATACACTACCCTTCCTTGTACCTCTTTTATTACCCCATCCATGTAAAGATTGAACAGCCATGGAGACATGACACATCCCTGTTTCAACCCAACTTTCAAAGAGAAAAATTCACTTAGTTCACCATCCACACGCACTGCAGCCTTCGCACCATTGTACATACTCTTCACAGCATTCAACAACTTCCCATCTACTCCATATATTCTTAACACTTTCCACAATCCTTGTCTATCCACCATGTTATATGCTTTCTCCAAATCCATGAAAGCCGCATACAACTTCTTTCCCTTCTCTAGAAACTTTTCCACTAAAGATCTAAGAATGAATATCTGATCTACACAACCTCTTCCCTTCCTAAAAGCCTCCCTGTTCTTCTCCAACTATTTTCTCTGTTCTTTCTCTAACTCTGCTAATAAGTATCCTACCATACACTTTTCCTATTATACTAAGAAGACAAATGTCTCTATGATTACCACACACTTCTTTTTCCCCTTTTCCTTTGTACAAGGGCATAATTATACCTGACTTCCAATCATCTGGGACTCTACCTTCCTCCCAGGCCAATCTGCACATCTTCCACATCCATTCTACTACTATCTCTCCCCCATGCTTCAGCATTTCACCACACACTCCATCAATTCCTGGGGCTTTCCCCGATTTAACTTTCTTCATTGCTTCCACAACTTCTATCCTACTGATTTCTTCCTGTCTTCTCACCTCCCTCCTTCTCCCAGCGATTCCCCAGCCACTTATACTCGCATTACTTCCATCCTCTATGTTCAACAATTCCTTAAAGTGTTCTCTCCATCTGCTCACTTTTTCTCCCTTCTCCACTAGTAATCTACCATTTTTATCTTTCACTCCCCTGCTAACTTCACTTCCACCCTGTCTTACTCTTTTCACCTCTTTCCAGAACATTTTCTTACAGTCCCTCCACTTTACACTCAAATTCCTTCCAAATTCCTCATCCACTCTCTTCTTACTCTCTCTTACTAATCTTTTCACCTCTCTCTTTCTTTCTACATATAACTCTCTCTTCCGCCTCTCAACTTCTTCCACGCTCCTATTTCTCATCCATTCATTGTGCCACAGCCTGTTTCACCTCTTCAGTCCACCACGCTGTTCCTTGCACCCCCCTCCGTCTTCTCTTCCTTTCTCACACCACATCACATGCTGCACATATTTCTTCTGTAAATATCCTACACACACCTTCCACGTCTCCCATCTGCTCCAATTCATATTTGCCCAATCGTTCCTCCACTTCTCTCTTATGCTCTGCCTTTTTCTCATCCTCTTGTAACCTTTCCATTCTCCTTGCAACTACTCCTTCCTCTCGTCTTTCCCTTCTTCTATTCCTCCATCTTACTTGAATTCTAATTCTGGCCACCACCAAGTAGTGGTCAAAAAGTCCACTCCCCCAAACTCTATGAACTCTTGCATCCATTACACATCTTCGAATCCTTTCATCCACACACACATAATCAATCATTGCCTTCCTTTCATTCAGTTCGCCACCCACCCTTCTCATCACTCGCCATGCATACCTGTGGATCATTTTATGCCTGAAGAGGGTACTGGCTATCACAAACCCCCTCCCAGCACAAATGTCCACTAACGCACTCCCATTCTCATCTATATATAATCAACAGAGACAGTGCCTGAATTGCTAGAAAGGCAGCATGCAGTCCTAATGGACCCAGGATAGAATCCGTCTGGGGCAGGGAACAGTTTAAGGATTTGAATTTCATAAAAACAGACTTTACTGATCTAGCAGAAGACCCGACGACATGTAAAAGTACCCCCGCTAATACCAATACATCAGTCCTGTATGAGACAGCCCTAGCATGTATTCATTATGGACGGTGAGTGTTAGCGCCGAAGTGGTGACATTTGGAGGTATGTACTGGGCCTTGGGATGCCCCATGATGCCTTTGTCTAGTCGGACACATTAAAAAAAAAAATCAACAGCCATTTCAAGTCCATTGCCTTACAAAGTCCTCCCCCAACCTTTTCCATCAACTCCCTGACTGAGCCAATATCTCCCACGTTTTGCCTGCAAACTTCTCTATCTCATCTCACCACCTCCTGTCTGACCTTTTTCTGCAACACTTACAATCTTTTGGAGCCCAGTCAGTCAGCCTCTTCCTCCATTGGTTATCCCTGATTCTGGCTAACATGACCTGCCCACAACCATTTCTGTTCTTTATAACTCCTATAACGTCTTTGGCTGTAGTCTCCTCTTTTACCCAAGTTCATATTTTCCTGTCTCTTAAAGATATTCCCAACACTGACCTTTCCATTGCTCTTTGAGAACGGATTATTTGACTGTCCATCAATTTTGTCAGTTTCTAAGTCTCACAACCGTACGTTATAGCTGGAATTATTTATTCGTTAAATATATACCTTTCGTTTCACGCATATTAGCAAGCAACTTCTCATGATGTCACTATGTTTGCCGAAAGCTTTCCGTCGAACTGAAGTACATAATTTTATTCCGCTAATATGATCTTTCGTTAGTTTTAGTATTTGTCCTAATGTTTGTAACCTTTTTGTAGATATTATATAGTATGTAAATATAGTATGTAAGTAGTTGTAAGTAGGATTCAAGTAGGGTGTCAACGCCCACTCAGTGTTATGTCTACGAGCTTATGAGCCATGACTTCCGTAGTCGCACCGCCTCTCTCTCTGTAGCCGGTGGGAGCCGGCGATCAGTAGCTGTCTGTATGGGTCTGGGGATGGACATGCAGTTGTCTGGTATCGCTGTATATTGATTCAAGACGGTGTTTAATATATTGTCAGAAAACTACTACATGACTTTGCCTTCACCTGCAAGTGACATAAAGGGGGACCATCGACAGCTTTAACATTTGGTGGAAAGCGAGTGGGATAATAGAGAATTACGTCTTCTGTGGGCCGGTTTAGCTGTGTCTGTCTTCCCACGCTACTGTCGCTGCTGTTCTTCCCATGACGACACACAGCCTATCTCTGCCCTAGCCTCCAGCCCTGTTTGCAGTCTTGGTGTGGAATCGTTCTGGCAGTTTTGATGTAATTTTGGGAATTTCCTCCACATCAACGCCCCATCTATCACCACACCACCACAACCAGTGAACCACGCAAGGCTCCTGCTCCTATCAACCTACAACCTGCCTTTGCCTGCCTGTGTTCCTGTCCAGCTTGCTGTAACGGTTAGTTTCAGCCCCCACAAACTCCACCCCAGACCCCACTCCAGGAAGCAGCCCTCAACCGCCGCCCGACACCGTTATATCATCGTTTTCCCCACCCACCACACACACCGACGTCACCCAGGGAGCGTGGCCAGTCACACCGAGCTACGTCACAGTCTCCTGCTCCTACCAGCTTCTCGTTCTGCCCAGTGGAGAGCCGCACCCAGTGATGTCACGGACACTTCCACCCAATCACGAGGAGATGAGAGCCTCACTTTTCTTCAGCCTTGGGACAGACTGCATCTCACTACAAAGTATTTCCTACCTGCATTTTTATGCAATTCCTCATTCCATCACATTGATTAATCCCTTTCTACAGAGAAGCCAAGCTGTCTCTATAGACTGTGATATTTTCACCATTTACTCTCATCCATTCATTGCATTTTTGTCCCTCATTTTTCATTCAGTCAGAATTTTTCGTTCACTCACACTTACTTCATCCCATTTTCTCCCACTCATACTCAGCTGTAAATAACGCATTCATTTTCACTCATATTCATTGTATATAAATCATTTCTTCACAGATTACAAATATTTTTATTTATTTATTCTCATTTATTCATCCATTTGTTCATTTAGTTTTATTTGCTTACTTCCTACTCTGTTAATGTCCTTTTTTAAAAGGGTAGATCTCTCACCTATTGAACCTGACGGTAACACAGATAACGCTGTATGTAGTGATAATGTAAATCTTCGCAGTGGCAGATCTTATACCAAACCAACCGTAAGTTCCCTACCTGTTTCTACTACACCTGTTACTCCTACCCTAAATCCAGATATATTAACTCCAGATACTCTATCATCTTCTTCAACTGATTCTCCTGAAACCACTCAGTCTTCTCCACAGTCTTTATCCCTCCCTACTACTACACATACACACACCACTACCGCCACGACACTTCCTTCCCACACACCGTCTCAGTTCACTACCGTGCCTACTTCCTCACCTTCGTGGTCTCACCCTCTTCTTACGATGGCGACTCAGAACCCTCTACCTCCCCAATCTATATATTTAGATGATGTGAATAGACCCAAATTTACAGGAGAGGATAGTACTGTTTCTATTTACGATTTCCTCAGAGAGGTCGAAAACGACCTTCTTAATCACCATATTGTAAATGAACCCTTGAAAGTTTCATATCTTCTCAGTCGACTCCATCATGGCAGATCATTAATAGGAGCCGCTATTCATGCGGGGCACTTCAAATATTGTCAAACGTTTGACACATTTAGCCAACGGCTTATTCAATACTGTTGCCAACATTCCAATTCTGCATTCCTTATAGGATTAACTAATCTCCTCAAGCAAATGCAGGAAGACATGAAGGTACCTCCCCAACATGCAAAAGTAATTGAGGCACCTGCTTCTATGAGGGTGACGAGTTCAGAGTTGCGCCAATTATTCCGTGGTACTCAATGGGTAACAGAACACAACGGGGAGATCATGATTACATTAAATAATTTTGCAGACTTGTTCGGTTACTTTAGATTTCTCAATTGGCTTTTGGACTTCCCAAAACAAATAGCACTACAAGTTGGCTTTAAACCAGGAGACAAAATAATAGATGTTAGTAAAACAATCGTTGAGAGGTCAGGAACAGACTTCACTCGCCAGGTCGATTCTTACAGTTCACCCTCTCCCTCTGCAGGTGGTACTGCGAGAGTACTACACACCAGCATCACTTCATCTGATTCCTCCCGTTCACGGCCAACTACAAGAACCAAACCTAGTAATCGGTCTCACCCACAATATTGTTCACCTTCTAGCGGTCGTGACAATTCAACTCTGCGACGAAGCAAACAATTCTCAGTTCCGTGCTGGCACTGCGGTAATGTAGGTCATAGAGAGTCTAGCTGTGCAAGCAAAAAAAGACGTTTTCGCTCACGGGAACGCCCGCGCGCACCTTCGCGGTCCTGACGTCTAACTTGCAAGTACCATAAGAATAGCACAACTCACTCCACGGACGAGTGCCGTTACCTTAAGAGCCGTCAGTCGGGGGAAGACGAGCGCTCGGATCGGAGAAATGTAACCTAACAGTAGAAGATCTGCTGGTGTCTGAAAATAAGGTAACAGAAAATCAACTCCCCATTCATCAGGTAGGACCTATAACATCTTCAGGCTTAGTCATTCTAGGATGGAGCGAAGGGGTACAAAGCTCTTTCTTTATGGACAGCGGATCTATGGTAAATCTAATCTCAGATACTTCTTTAAACAACATTAGGAAAATAACTAAAAGAGTTGGGCTCCTCAAACCACCTGACATTTGCCTATGCGATGTGGATGGCTCAGAATTTCAGGTCAAAGGAAAGATCACACTAGAATTACAATTTGATAAAGCCTTAAGACCCTTTGACGTAGAGTTTCATGTCACTAATGATCTTAGGTATCCAGCGGACACTCTCACTGGCTTTTCGACAATGGCCCAAGAAGCCATTGCTCTCCTCCCTGCTTGTCGTTGTGTACATGTCAATGGTTTCCCAATATCTAGTATGGAATATCCACGTCCGGTACTTTCCCAAACCGACTCAGTTTTTAAGTCTCACATGATTCCAACAGTGGTCAAGAGTAACTAAATACACACACCGTTACCGGAACAGACAGGTACACTACCATCTAGTACTACATCCTCTGAGCATTCAGTTATAGATCGTATCAACCCCTCTGACAGTGGCACACTTGCTGACTCAGACACGTCTCATTTAACTACCTCAGATAGTGTGATTGATGTTTTACAACACGCAGAGATAAGACGTGCAGTAACAAGTCAGTGCACAATTTTGCTGCCGCACAAGTTTACTAAAGTCTCTGTTCATGTTGTGGGTGTGAAAGCAGGAGTGGATGTACTAACCTTACCTGAGACGTGTTGTATGAATGGCTTAGCTTATGAGTCAGCATTCTGTACAGTGCTGGAGGATGGTTTATGCTACTTGTATATTGCAAACACAACAAACGCCGCTTACACCTTACGAACGGGAACTCAGATTGGCGATTTCTTGGTACACTCAGCGGCCGTACGTGTGTGCCAGGATTTCCCATACCCTGTTGCTGATGTGTGCTCAGTTGCTCAGTCCACCAATATTCCATCTAATTTTGAATCTCATGTGAAACAAAGTGATTTCCCTGAACACCGACATCAATTAATTAATCTCTTGCGAGACTATCGCGAAGTAGTAGCCCTACCCAGTGAGAATATGGGAAAGACAAATTTGGTAAAGTATAATATTACATTACAGCCAGGAGCTCAGCCAGTATATATACCGGCCTACCGTTTACCACATAGCCAACGTCAACAAGCCGATCGTCTTATTCAGGACATGTTGGATAAATAGGTCATTGAACACTCTGATAGCCCGTGGAACAGCCCACTATTTCTAGTTTCAAAGAAAGGTGGTGAGTTACGACCAGTCAGAGATTACAGACGCGTGAATGCACTGACACTCCCGGACAGATTTTCAATTCCTGTACTCACTAATTTGCTGGAATCCTTAGGCGAAAACAATTGTGTTTTTTCCTCCCTAGATCTTTTAAGTGGCTATTGGCAAGTCGAGATGGAAGAATCATCTCGTCCTATCAATACCTTCAGTACTCAATCCGGTCATTACCAATTCCGTAGACTTCCATTTGGTTTGAGAAATGCACCTTCAGCATTCATGCGACTAATTCATACAGTTTTCGCCGGCATGACAGGTCACTCAGTTTTTGCTTATCTAGATGATGTCATAATCGCTAGTCACTCGGTGGAGGAACACTTAGAAAAGTTAGCCGAAGTGTTCACTAGACTCAAACAAGCTGGACTTAAAATAAAACTATCAAAGTGTGACTTTTTATGTAAGAAACTCCAATTCCTAGGACATGTTGACGCTCACGGAATTCACACATCAGATGACAAGGTTAGAGCCGTGACGAATTTCCCAACTCCAACCAACACCGACGCTGTACGCAGTTTCCTCGGTCTCAGTGGGTATTATAGAAGGTTCATAAAATCATACGCCAAGATAGCTGCGCCGTTAACAAAATTGCTAAAGAAGGATGCGCCTTTTGTGTGGGCTGATGAACAGGCAACCGCATTCACAACACTGAAAACTGCTCTAGCACAATCACCAGTTTTGGCATTCCCTGATTATTCTAAACCATTTCTTTTCTGTACCGATGCTTCCGGAGTAGGCCTAGGTGCCATTCTCATGCAATATGACTCCGAAGGAAAGAAACGTGTCATTGCCTATGCTAGCCGTGTGCTAAACTCCGCGGAAAAGAATTACAGTGTAACTCACTGGGAAGCCCTTGCCGTGGTCTGGTCCCTAAAACATCTCTGCGACATCATCTACGGATATCCTGTTCACATTCAAACCGACCATCTTCCCTTATGTGACTTGTTTCGGGGACGTAACCTTACCAGTCGACTTGCACGTTGAGCAGTCACTGTGACTGACTATAATCCGACATTTAAATACGTTCCTGGAAAATCCAGTGTCATAGCCGATGCCCTCTCGTGGCATGTTGCCACAGTCTCAACTGGTTGCGACGTAAACTTAGCGTTCAATTATGACACGCTACATAGGTTCCAGCGTGAGAACCCCGTGTGGTCACAGGTCATATAATTCCTAGAGTCAGGTGATGATTCTTCTCTGCCAAGGTTACCAGTCCCTGTATCTGACTTCTTCCTCAACAATGAATTGCTCTATAAAAACTCAGTACTGACAGTTAACAACGTACCTCATCGCGAAGTTAAGCAACTAGTCATTCCAACAGACTTAATTCCTGCTGCCCTCCATTTAATCGACGACACCCCTCATGCATCACACCCTGGCAAAGACAGAAGCTTACAGCAAGCACGTCTGTCATATTATTGGCCCACTATGCGAAAGGATATAGCAGCGCACTGCGATGCATGTTTATCGTGTGCCCATCACAAGGGGACAACCAGTCAACCTGCTCCTATATTGCAGTACCCAATACCATCAAAACCTTGGCAAACTGTCTCTCTCGATCTTCTGAAGCTGCCTCGTACAGAATCTGGCTTCGTTTACCTGTTAGTGGCAGTCGATCATTTCTCTACATTTGTTATCTTAGTTCCATTGCGTGAAAAGTCTGCTAACGCAGTAGCACATGCCTTTATTAATTCAGTTATTTGCCCTTTCACAACACCAGAAGTAATTTTAACTGATGACGGGTCAGAGTTCAATAATTCAGTTCTGGAAGAAATTTGTCTTCGATACGGAATTAAGAAATGCAATATAGTGGCCCATCATCCAGCCTCGAATGGCCTAGTAGAGCACCAGAATAGAAAGATATTGGAGAGTCTGCGTCACATAGTGGGAGATCAGACTTCCACCTGGGATGAATGGATTCCACAGGTAGCTGCTTCAATTAATTCATTCATCAATAAGTCAATTGGAGAAACACCATTCTTCATCATATATGGCTTTGACAAAAGACAACCTTATTCACTGTCACAATCCAAACCTGATCCGATCTACCACTACGATAACTATGTGCGAGTAAACCTATCCAACTTCCAGAAAATTTATAAATATGTTCAGGATAATCTGGCCCTTACAAATGAGGAGATGGTACGTACCAAACATGCCGCTGCCACAGATGTTGCCATCCAAGTAGGTGACTTAGTTTTTGCCCTAGATCATGACAGAGAATCAAAACTAAACAGTAAATTCTTGGGTCCCTTCCGTGTCATATCTCGTAAAGGTAATAAATTCGAATTAAGAGATCCGCACAAGGCAGAGACGACATGGGTGCATGCAGATCATCTCAAACGTGCATCAAAACGCATAGTCTTGGAGGAACCACTAAGAGAGAGCCGACATCCCCACAACAAACTCCTAATCAGCCTTCTTCCTCTTCTCTAAACCTTCCTTCTGACATTAATATTCAGGCTTTCCCTACTGTTAATGACTATCGTGCCAAATTGCGTTCTGCCACTAAGTCTCTTGCATAACGTTATCATCTCATACTGCCGTTACCATCTGTAACAACATCACCTCTAAGATCACCTCATTTTATTGGAAAGATGCTGTGGGCCTACGTGCTGACAGTGCTGACCCTGGTTGGGTCTGGATCGGGTGAGGACGATGGTGCCGTACGGCCCGGGGCCTTGGTTGGGCAGGAGGTGAGGTAATTGTCGTCAGAGACATAGTCTCTTTGCGCTATGACCTAGAGCCGCTGGCCGCCGTGGCCATCGCCCTGCCTGACCTTGCACGTCAGCTAGACGACCTGCAGGGACTCTTGTCAGAAATTAGAAATCGACATCCCAATGACACATTTTTGTACCCACTCTACCTACCCATCTGCTGGAAATTAGATTATATCCGTTATCAGTTCAACCATCTTCAAGATTCCTTCCCTCACCAAACGCCTGTGGGTCGCTCACGAGTGAAACGTGGACTTTTTGACCTTTGAGGAGAAATCTTCAGTGGATTATTTGGTGTAGCGACTAACCGTGAACCTTCTGGTTATAAAAAGGCCTTAATCCAATTATCCAATGCCCTCGAGTCCCAAGGCAAAGTGTTATGTATTCAACATTTTATGCTGCAACAGATGAGTTACCATCTACATGATGTTACTAATACTTTAAATAATTTTACGATTGTTCTTAAGCGTGAAGTATCACAGACTAATATTATTTCAGAGTTGATGTATGTTAAATTACATGTTGATAATTTGCAAGTTTCTCTGGACTCTCTTGTCTCCCAAGTTACTAGCGTAATTCGTATTTTAGTCAATGCTGTTGATAGTCGTGTGACCCTAGATTTAGTATCTCTCTCTAACCTTCGTTCTACTTTGGAATGGGCTCACTCAACATTCGGCTTGTCTCCTATGATTCCATTTTCCTCTTTAGAACACTACTACCCAATACTAGAAGCCACATTCTTTACTAAAGATATAATTATTCATATTCCTCTTCTTTCTTCCATCATACTCTATCCCTTTCACATCATTCCTTTTCCCTTCTGGTACAATAACTCCCTGGTACAAGCCTCTGTCTCTTCAGAGTTCTTTCTTCTCTCCAATGATCATCTCCATATTGCCTTTCTCTTCTCAAGTGACCTCGGTAGATGTGCCCTTCTCACACCCAACTCTCATGTTTGTGCTGCGTACCTGCTAACAATTTTTCCTGGCAGCGTTGCTCCTTGCGAATCTGCCTTAGTACGTAACTTCTCAGTACAACCTGTCTGTACCTTTGTTCCGGCTCCCAAAAGCCAGGTACACTATGCTGGTCTAAATCACATCCGCTACTTCTTTAGTGTCTCAACTCCAGTCAGTCTTATTTGTCCAGGGACCCCTGTCCGTTCACCATCCGCAATTGGCTTATATAAGGCCCCTGATTACTGTACAGTAAAGTCTGAGTCTATAATAGCCCATGCCACACATTATCACTTCCACTCCGCTCCCACAAGTATGACATTTTCAAACCTATCAATACTGCCTTTCATCTACCAACAGACAATCTTTTTATCACATCAGAGAACCTACTTATGTTGAACTATCTAAACAATTCTGATTTTATTATGAACCGTTCTCTTCAGCTTTTAACCGCTCCTGGTCACATCCAGTCTTTGTATTTCCTCCGGTTGTCTTATGTTTTCTAGGTTTTATTGCAATTGTTTGTATCCTGTATTGTTGTCTCAAGCGAATGGACAAAAGGTTGCATGAGATCCGTGTAGCAACAAGGTTAGTCCGACAACCAAAAGACCTGGAAAATAGTAGTTCTGAGTAAAACTCATTTTGTGATTATATATATACATATATATTTGTAAATTGACCAAACCTATATGTTTATGCTATTTTTCCAACATGTCCATGTACTGTAAATATATTAATCCTTTCTTACATCCAGCTTTGTGAATTATGAAGCAATATCTCATTTATTATTGTACTTCCATGTAGTCCCGGTTCACTGTATACTCAGACCACTTGCATTCTTGCCATATTATGACTTGATGTCCCAGCACTGTGTCAGGAGACACACTTTTTGATGAGGGGGAAAATTGTTTGTAACCTTTTTGTAGATATTATATAGTATTTGTAAGTAGTTGTAAGTAGGATCCAAGTAGGGCATCAACGCCCGCTCAGTGTTATGTCTACGAGCTTATGAGTCACGACTTCCGTAGTCGCAGCGCCTCTCTCTCTCTAGCCGGTGGGAGCCGGCGATCAGTAGCGGTCCGTACGGGTCTGGGGATGGACATGCAATTGTCCGGTATCACTGTGTATTGATTCAAGACGGTGTTTAGTATATTGTCAGAAAACTACTACATGACTTTGCCTTCACCTGCAAGTGAAGTAAAGGGGGGGCATCGACAGCTATAGCACTGAGCAATTATACTCTTAGACTTCTTCAAGAATTTCTCTGCTTATTCTGATGACGCTTTTTAATGTATTTGAATTTAACATAAGTTATACTCCAGTTCATCGATAACCCTACTCTGAGACTTTCACTGTTCAGGTCATTTAACATTTCGTGCAATATCTCTGCTGTTTCTGAGATTAGCACAATGTCATCTGCAAGTTTTAAATGGTTTAGCATTTTTCCATCTATGTTTACTTCTTTACTTTCCCAGTCTAGCCTTCCAAAAATACTTTTTAGGCATGCTGGAAATAATTTTGGCGAAATATTATCTCCTTGGCTCAAGCCTGTCTCAATATATATATTTTTTTTTTAGTCTTTATATTACTTAATTCTAGCAGTTCCCTCTTTGTATATATTTTGGAGCAATTTTACAGTATTCTCACCTACTCGTTGTTCTCGTTATGGATTAATAATAGCTATGTGCTCCACTGAGTCGAAAACCTTTTCGTAATCAACAAAAGCTTGTTCACTTGCTTGTTAGAAGCCATAATTTTTTCTGTTTACAGATGGAGATAACTACACAGTACAAATCTGCTTTTATATCTGTGAATATCTATCCATCACTAACTTACTAAACGTATTTTTCTGAGCTACTAACAAGTAACGCCCACAAGCAATCTCCTTGACGTATAGATGCAACCTTCATTTTACACTTCAGGTTGGTACTGCTTTTCATTTCTGGCAGCAAATAGGCTAAGCTAAAGAGAACTTGACCAAATGTCTCTTGGTTGGGTCGGAAATACCCGTGGCTGAAAAGGGGACAGTCAGACAGAAAAATGAGAAAAAGTGAAAAGTGTGAGAAATGAGAGAACATAATGCTGAGCGAAGCAGATTTTTTTTCTTTGAACGTAAGTGAATTAACAGAGCGAAAGTGGAAATATGAGAACGAGTAGGACAATGAATGTGACGCAGATACTGAAAGTGATGCTAGTGATAAACAGGGACCCTAGTGAATGAGACATGCAAGCGACTGGAAGTGATATTAGTGATTTAGAGTCATGCTACTGATGGCGGTAACAGTAACAGAGTGACTCCGGTGACAGACTGATGCTTGTGACTGAGACTAGGCCTAGAGACTGAGACTGATATTTTTTAGTGACTGAGAGTGATGTTAGTGACTGAATGACTGAGGATTGTGCTAGCGACAGAGAGGGACGCTAGTGGCTGAGACTGATGTTGGTGACTGAATGATGCTAGTGACTGATAACAATTACGCTAAGGACGGAGAATGGTGTGAGTTATTGAACGTGAGATGGGTAGGGCAGCAGGACGGGGTATCATTCCCTATACACTAATTCAGTACCTGACCCTGGGTAAATGGCGATGAGGAGGAGAGGGTGCAAAGATATGATGGTGGTCGGGGTGGGGGTGGGAGGGATAGGAAAATGAAGAATAAATAGGAGAGATAACTGACAGCGCGAGGAGGAAAGGGAGAGAAAAAAGAAAAGTATAGAGGGAAAACGAACGTTTGGAAAAAGAATAAAAGAGAAACAAAGAACTGTGGAAAGATGGGGAAGAGAAGGGAAACGATAGAGGGGTGAGAGGAAGGAGGGAGAGGAACACGAGGTAGATGAGGTGAGGAATGTAAAGAGTGAGCAAAATAAAGGAAGAAGGAAAGAAAAAATAAAGACAAACATGTTAGGAAGCAACTGGGGAAGGAACGAAAAATAAAGGACAAACATGTTAGGAAGCAACTGGGGAAGGAGAGAGTAAGAAAGTCGATGATAAGGACATAGAAACATGCAAACCAATTAACAAACACAAATGAGAGGAATGGAGTAAGAGGTGCAAGGGTGAAAGGAAGAGGGAAGAGGAAGATGGAGGAAGAGAAGGCAAAGGGTATGCAAAGAGGAAGGGATGGAAGTGGAAGAGAATCGATGAAAAGGAGAAGGGTATGGAAAGGTAGGAAAACTCAGAGCTGAAAAGAAGTAACACAGTGTACCAGATTGCAGTGGAACCATAGGCAGAACTGTAAGAACAAGAGGAAGAGGACAAAAGAAAACGGAAGGAAGAGGAAGCATGAAGTGTAGGAGTAGGATAAGGAGCGAGTGCGGAAATGGAAAAGGAGAAAAGGATAGATGGAGAAGAAAGCAGAAATGGGAGGAAGAAGAAACTATAGGGGTGCAAGGGAAAGAAAAATGAGGGAAGAGCAAGGAAAAGGAGAAAGAAGTGAAACAATGAGTATTGGCGATGCGATGGGGAAATGGGGAGAAGAATAATACAAAAAGAGTGAGTTGAGGAAGACGATGAAAGGTGAGGAAGAAATGTTATATGACGGAAAGCAAGTGCATGAGATGTGAATGTTCAAATGGAAATATGGAAACTGGAGGCAGTGGGAATGGAAAGTAATAAAGTAAAGAAGCGATGAAAGAATGTAAGGCTGGAGAGATATAAAAAGGGAAGGAGCAGGGAGGAATATGGAAGGGAAGCCGAATGACCCTGATTACATAAGTAATATAAGGAGTGTTAATAGAAGAAAGGGTATGAGGGAAGAAAACAGTAATAAAACTAAATGAGACAAGAAAAGGAAAAGTTAAGTACATCAAAGAGAGCATATCCCCACCAACACCCATTGTCAGACAACTCAGATCACCATCCAAAGTGGCTGGAAATAATCTTCTTGATCTCAGATAGGGTACTGTAGTATTATTTATTTTATACTTGTTCCATCCACACTCTTTATACTACCTCCGAAAAAAAAGCTCATATCGAAAAAAGGTTTAGAAAAACTGGAGATGAGAGAGAGAGAGAGAGAGAGAGAGAGAGAGAGAGAGAGAGAACTACAGGAAGGTGGACTGAAGCTGAGTCAGTATAAACTTTGCGCATACTTTATCTTGGGGATAATTTGGATGAAATATTGGGTGTGAGGCCTGGCGTTACAGAGATTCATCAACAAGTGACACTCATTGCTTCAAAACCCCTCTTCTTCCTCTTGTTAGAAAGTACAATATAAATAGGATTCTCTCCCACTCTCCTCTTCTCACTGCCCTTTTCTCTCCACTCTCTCTTACTACTCCCTTCCACTTCGTCTCTCTCTCTCTCTCTCTCTCTGAAATCCCAGTCATGGCCGGTTTGGGTTGTCAAATCATGCCACTGATAGCAACGGTGAAGCATGGAATATTGGAAAAGTCGAAATGACTCGGTGGAAGGGAGAGAGAGAGAGAGAGAGAGAGAGAGAGAGAGAGAGAGAGAGAGAGAGAGAGACAGACAGACAGACAGACAGACAGACAGAGACAGAGACAGACAGAGACAGAGAGAGAACTAGTATAACGGAATACGAAGTAAACAAACAACAACAGACCTGTTGGTCCTTTCACTGTGTCTGTTACTGGGAAGGTTATGACTTACCAAACTATAATATCAGTTAAAGACAAGGCTAGACAAGCAGGATCCCTCCCCTCAACTCACCAAACCCTCAAGCTGAAGCCGACAGGAAATAGTGAGAGGGACCACCATGCACCATAGAAAAGCTGTCGTGGATATTTCATAGGAAAGAGGGAAAGGAAATCTTATTCAACACTGTCTACCACAAAATGAAAAGAAACATTAAGCCAACAACATTCGTCAGTATTGTTCTGTACGTTGTCTCATGAAGGCTCTGAGGAAAAAAAAATGTTTACAGCAGAGAACTATATTATTCAGAAGCAAGCAGATGTAGCTGAGCACTAGAAACCAGTGCCCGTATTAATAAAAACTCCTAGGTGTAAAAAGTTCCTCTCAAAGTGAAATTTGGCTCCTAACTTCTAGAAGTACTCCTAAAAGTTACTTTCAACTCCTAAGTTTACTCGTAAAATCGCTCATAAGTAAAAGTCCTCCACGAGGACTTTTAAGGAGTTAGTAGGGCTTTTAGTGACAGTAAACACAGTAGCTGCGTCCCTCAAACACCAAGAGACAAAACAACATAGACCATGTCTGACCGACACCACCCACCACGCAGAAATTTTCGAGCTCGGAAGGATGCATTCATGGAATATGATGATCAAGAACTTGTAAGAAGGTACCGTTTCGATCGTGAGGGCATTCTGTTTATTACTGGTTTAGTAAGAGATGTACTGGAAAGGCCCACACATCGAAACCATCCTCTCTCACCCGAGATGGAAGTGTTGACACTATTGAGGTACCTTGCAACTGGAAAAATGCAGCAGAGTAATTGTGATGACTTTGGACCATCGCAGCCATCAGTGAGCAATGTGATAACGGAAACACTTTATGCTCTAACTGCTCCACACATTGTTAAGAGGTTTGTGAAGTTCCCTCGTACACTCTCTGAACTACAAAGAACTGGAAGAAAATTTCTGGCGAATTGGTGGCTTTGGTGTGATTGATGGGACTCGCATTCGAATTGTGGCACCAAACCAGTATGAAGAAGTGTATGTGAAGAGGAAAAATTACCAGCATGATCATTCAGTTGGCGTTTGTTAGTGAATATAAAATACTGGATGTGGTTGCAAGGTGGCCTGGATCAACACATGATGCCCAAATTTGGCAAGAAAGTGGATGAGAGGAAGCAGCATGCATTTGCAATCTCAACACATGCATGGTTTTTCATGTCCGAGGTGTTCCCCGGGCCGAATTTCCCGTTTATAATTCTTTTTCTTTCTCCAATGCCTTCTGCCAGCACGAGACACTCTTGCTCCGTCCAGTTTCTCTTTCTCCGGAATTTATCTGCAGCCGTGGTATGTTGAAATTGTACCATTGTTGACGGTCACTGTACCACGCGTACACACAATGCTCCGATGGTAGCAGGCACGATCAGCTGACCACACGATGTGTTTACATTTTATCCATTTTATCGACATTCGTAAAGAATCATAATATATGATAAAATAGATGTTGTTTCTGTATATAAAAACTAGTTTTTCATTTTTAAACTACTTACTGATACTCTAAGGCTTTCTATTGGTAATTTATTAAATATATTAAACAGAGATTCTTTGTGTTGGTAACACTTCATGGTAGGAGCGAAATTACTACTACGAGTCCTCCTAGGAGGAACTTTTAGAAGCAACTCTCATCTACAGCCACTTTTAGTAGTAATTTTAGGAGTACTCCTAGAAGTTTTTATTAATACCGGTACAGATATTTAGCCAAATTAGTTTTAAAGGTTTCTACTGTGTCATAGTTTACTACACTGGAGGGCAGGTTGGTCCATATATTTACAACACACTTCAGGAAGAAATGCTTAGTTTCGTGTGAGAAATCGTTTGCCGATAATTTTATGTCCACAACCTCTAGTATAATTTGAGTGATGAACTGTGAAATATTTATGATACCTGTATATCCATGTCCTTTGAATATTTTGAATACTTGAAATAAGTCTCCTTGTAACGTGTTTTAGGTAAGAGATTCGGAGCTTCTAAACCCTCCTTGTATGTTATATTGCTCAAACTATCATTTTTGTCACCCTTCTTTGCACTCTCTCAAATTTCTCTATTTTTTTTTTTTTTTTTTTTTATAATAAGGTGACCAGAACGGTGTACTACAGAAGTATTCAAGGTGAGGATAATGTTCTCTGATTTATATTCAAAGGCTGAACCAATGAATCCAGTTAATTTGTTGGCATCCTTAACAGCCTCTAGACACTGTTTGATTGGTTTAAGATTATTTGTTGCCATTATTTCCCTCAGTTTATTGACCGATATTTTGTAGTTGACTCTTGTTCACAGTGTCAATAGAATTTTCATTTCTATTTCCAGTGTTTAGCACTTTGCATTTACTATTATTAGAATCTATTTACCATGTTCGGGCCCAGTTATACAGTTGGTCGAGGTCACTCTCGATTGCCTGCCTCTGTAAAGATGTGTTCACTCTGTTTTTCTCTTCAGTATCATCAGCAAATTTGGATATTTTACAAAATAAACTATCATGTGTATCATTTATATGTATTTAAAACAGAATAATACCCAGTACTGAGCCCTGTTACACTTCACTTGTAACATCTTTCCAGTCTAACTCTTTACCATTTATTATGACTCATTGTTTATGTCTTGTATGCCAATTATCGATCCACCCAAACACATTGCTTCTGAACCCATGGCCTTCAGTTTCTGAAGTAGTCTTTTTATGGGGAACCATATTGAATGCTTTTTGAAAATTAAGATAAACAAGGTCAGATAGACAAAGTCAACAGATCTGGTCTCATCATTAATATTTAATATCCCATGGATGAAATAAAAGTTAAGAGCAATTATTCCAAAAACCGTGTTATGAATCACTGATGAGAGTACTTCTAAGTGCTTAACAAATTTTCTCTAAAAATAGTTTCCAACAACTTGCACGCCACTTAAGCTTATTGGTTAATAATTTTCTGGTTGTGATTTGTTGCCCTATTTAAATATTGGAGTTACAGTTGCTAGTTTCATCTCAAGATGTATCTTGGTGATTTATTGAACAGCTCAGTTAATCTATCTAATTATCTATTGCCAGACGCCTCAATCCCGTTCGGGGTGGCCACAAACAAATCGCCTCCACGTCGCCCTGTCCTCCGCCATTTTACTGCCCCGCTCCCAACTCACCCACCCTTCTCTCGTATACTTCTCCACCCCATCCCTCCATCTTATCCTCGGCCTCCCCCTCCCTCTTCCCCCCTCCACCTCACTCACATACACTCTCTTCGTCAGTCTTTCACCCTCCATCCTCTCCACATGGCCAAACCACCTCAGTGTATTCCTCCTAACGCTTCCTATCACATCCACATCCACACCACAACGCTTCTTTATATTCTTATTTTGTCAACCTGTCTCTCCATGTGACTCCACAGGCTCCTCTTAAATAACTCATTTCCACTGCTCTCACTCTTGACTTGTGTCCTTCCAGCAACGTCCAAGCTTCACTTCCACACGTTAGAGTTGGTATCACAGTACTGTCATGTAGTAACTTTTTCACTTCCATGCTCACTTTCCCTGCTTCTTATCACTGCTTTCAAGGAACCAGCAACCTTTCTTCCCTGCTGTTCCCTTTCAAGCACTTCACCCTCCAAACCTCCAACCTTACTCATCACACTACCCAAGTAATAATAATAATAATAATAATAATAATCTGGCCTTATGTTTCTCAAAAGCGCCAGTTCTTCCTTTTGGGAATTCACTAGCGCTCGACAAACATACATTATTTTTACAGTTACAAGAATTGTGACATTTCTTGTATATAATACAAGCTGCATCATATATACATGAAAGTGGCAATAATTAAACCCTATAATTATCCGTCATAGTACCTCTCTCCAGGTCATAGCATTTTGAAAAAAGAAAGGCTTTCAGCTGTCTCTTAAAGGATTCAGTAGTAGAGAGTTGTCTTATGGACAATGGCAATCTGTTATATAATCTAGGGGCTCTATATGCAAAAGAACGATCAGAGAAAGATGACTGGTGAATGGCTCCTGGCTTATCAAGACGCAGGAATCATCTTCACTGAGTAACATCATACCCGTGCATGTCGATGGGAGTTTTAACAATTCAGCAAGATACTGTGGTTCACCAAACTTAAGAACCTCGAATGTAATAAGACACAGTTTAAATTCAATTCTAGCCTTTACTGGTAACCAATGCAACTCAATCAGAAACGGGGTAGTTGAGGTTCTCGGGGGGAGACCAAAGATAAGCCGTGCCACCCTGTTCAACACAGACTGAACTTTTGTTAGTATATTATTTGGAAGACCAACCCACAGTGAATTACAATAATCAGCACGAGACAAGACCATTGCATGGACCAATGTTAAGAGGCACCGTCTATTCAGGAATTTTCTCACAGAGTACAGATTTCTGATATGCAAGTTACACCCTCTTACAACCTGATTAATATGTTCTTTGTAATTTAACTTAGAATTAAAATAAACACCCAGATTTCGAACAGAACTGACTGGATGCAGCTGTGACACGCCAATGTTCAAAGCCAGGGCATTGTCAGTGTCATCACCCCTTCTGTTTCCTCTGATGATGATGATCTCAGTTTTACCATCATTCAGCTTAAGTTTCCTCTTAGCCATCCAAATCTTAATATCAGACATTAGAGATTCAAACTTTGTCTTAGTATCGTTGATATCTAACATCTTAACATAGAGCTGGGTGTCATCAGCATAAAAATGCTAGGACACATCATGAGCATCAAGTAGAGACGATTAACTACTTGTGTAGATAGTAAATAGAATTGGACCCAAAACTGATCCTTGAGGGACTCCAAATAGAAGAGGAGCAGAATCAGAGCTAGCGTAATCAACAACCACTCTCTGAGATCTGTCCGACAAATACGACTTAAGGAGCAAAAGGGCACTATCACGAACGCCATAAAAATACAGATCATCCAACAATAGTTTATGATCTACTATCAAAAGCTGCAGACAGATCCAACAGAACTAGGAGAGAGGACATCCCACTACAAGTGTTTGCCACCAAGTCACTCTGAATCCTTGTTAGTGCAGTTTCAGTTGAATGGTATTTTCTGTATGCTGATTGAACAACAGGAACAACTCTGTTGTGTTCCAGTAGTGGTAAGAGTTGATCGAGTATGGCCCGCTCAATAATCTTGGATAAAAAAGACAGGTTAGAGACGGGACGATAATTTGTCATGCTCTCGACATCAAGGCCAGGTTTCTTAATTAGGGGCCTAAGCAAAGCACGTTTCTCAGACTGCACAAAATTACTTTCTAAGAAGCATCTTTTTATCATGTTGCAGATAAAGTCTGCAGCGTGCTCATACACATCAGGCAGTTGTGACATGTTACACGGATCGAGTGAGCAAAATGTTTTATTAAGTTCTCTGATGTAACATTTGACTTTGTTTACATCCAGCGGATGAAATGTTGAAAGCAAATGATCCCCGGTGCACCGTGGCTGGAAGTCAACTGAGTACGCTTCACTAGGAGAACTGCTTTCTAAATCACTTCTTATGCGAGATATCTTACTCGTATAAAATGAAGCAAAATCAGAAGCCAATTGGGCATCAGATACAGAAGTTGGTTTAACAATTACATTCCTCCGACCAACCAAATTGTTCACAACTGCAGACAGCTTTTTTTTATCACCACCACATGAATCAACTTTATTTTGATAATACCAAGCCTTTTGGGCTTTTACAGTGTGAACGACTGCTCTTCTCGCAAAAACATAACGCAAACGAGTTACTTCGGTCCGCTGCCAGCGCCACTCACGTTCTGCCCTTCTACGTTGTCTACGCAAAGAATTAATGGATGACCATACCACGGGGAATTATCACGTACAGTGATTGTTTTTACTACCTCAGGACAATAATGGTCAAAAATTGACCTGAACTCGTTGTTGTAAATATCAACCAATTCACCAGAAGAAAGACTTGAAGAATCGATGGAGTTTAAACGTTGATCAGTTTCAAAACACATCTACTGGTGGTCAACATTGTTGTAATTTCTGAACCTGATGACCTTTTTATATGAAGGGGATTTCGGGACATCAAAACTAAGAGTGATCAGAGCAAGATCAGAGATGAGGGAGTCAAATGAGTCAACCTTCACATCTGATATGCGCCTGCAACCAACAGGGGACAAGATCAAGTCAAGGACATGTCCTGAGACATGAGTTGGATTACCCACATGATTGAAAAAATTGTTCTGGGTGATCAACTCAAGGAATTCTGAAGAAAATGGTTTTGACTCTGGACTGTCAACCCAATAATTGAAATCACCACAAACAAGAAGTCCTCCAGGTTTAAGAGAAAACCCTTCAAGAAACTGCCCAAACTCCTCCATAAAACCTCGATCTCTGCTCGGATGACCTGGTCAATAAACAATTGCAATTCTAATGGTATTCTGATGAAAATTTATTAATAATTCCATAAATTCAAATGAAGATGGGGTCAGGTCCGAGTCAAAGAGAGAAACGTTTGCAAGTGCTGCCGAGTAGATGAGTGCTACGCCTCCTCCCGGATAGTCAGCAGCAGGCCTGGGAATACTAATAATAGAATGTGTCTTAGGCAATCCATTACGAATAATATCGATATCAGACTTATACAACCAGGTTACAGTCAAGCACAAAATGTCAAGTTCGTGCTGATTTAGAGTTTCATTAATAAAATCTATCTTATTACGGATAGAACGAATATTTAAAAAACCCATCCTTAACTGGTTCAAGAGGGACATAGTCAGTTTTTTTAATGGTCAAAATTGGTGTTTTCAATCAATCTATTCCTATGAGAAATCATAATTGGACATTCTCTACTTGATGCAAAATGGGCAACCGACTGTGACTTTGAATTAGCATCTTGATGTCTTAAAGAGGAGCAGTTGATGCATTCTGTTACTACAGTCCTTAGATTTATGGGCTCCAGCACAAAAGACGCATTTAGGTTCATCACTTTTCCTAGAACATCTCTCAAATTTATGACCAAAGCCTTGACAGTGATGACACTGTGTAACCCAGAATCTATCGAAAGCACAGCATCTTGTAAGATCCACATAGATGTAATTGCCCTGTTCTACAATGGAGGATCTCACCTCTGATGACATCTTCAAGACAACAGTTTTGGTGTCATTCCTTGTCCTTGTGAAGAGAAGGTTGAGGGTACAACCTCGATCAACGAGCATCTTAATTTTATTGTTTTTTCTCGGAATATTTGGGATGATGTCAGAGTCATCCAAGGAAGAGGAAAGGCCTGTCACGGTCATTTTAGGCAACATTTTCTTTGGCTCCGATATGCAAAAAGTTCCCTCAGAGGCAAAATGATCAGTCAGCACCCCAGTTGCTTCACCCTTGGGCTCAGCTGATGGAAACTTCATTACCAGCCCACCAGCCTTGGTCTTAAGGCAGCTATCAACCGGTACCGAGTTAAGTACGCCTCTGATGTCTTCTGGTCCCATCTGATTTGTCAGGGCACCAGCGCCACTCTCTGGTTTCACAATCAGTACATGCTGACTATGAATGGCTTTTTTCTTGCCATGAGCACTGATCTCAATTACGCCCCAGGCAGATCCTTCCCTCCCCCCACGAGAGACCCGCGAACAGCATCTGCAAATGACTTGGCCTGCTCTTGCGTGACCGCCATGGGTGATGAGACCTTGGTCTCTAGTGCCTCCAGTCTATTTGATATGTCTCTGATTCTTGGTACTACTTCCTCCACCAGCCAAGACCTCATCTGCTGGTGCAACACACTGGCTACACAGCCAGCGAAAGCCCAGCTGGTGGCTCTTCTTCATGAATGGATAGTCACCTGCATCCAAATTTTCACAAGCTATATGAATTCACTCGCTGCAGTAGGCGCACTTCAGTGCTTGTGCAGTTTTTGCTACAGACATACTGCAGTGAGGGCACTGGTGTTGTTTACTCATGATAAGGGAGAACAAAAAAACAAAACAAAATGACAACAACAGCAAAACGTATATACAATACTACCTGGGATAAACACTGGTAGCGCCGCCCCCGTTTGTGTCACCTTAATATAAGAGAAAAAAAGAAAACCGAAAGAAAAAAAAGCACAAAAAACAGAAATGGAAAAAAAAAAAAACAGGGTGTCTGCGAGGTCACCACGAGCTGGTGGGGTACGACTTGATTACCCTTCTAGGAAAGGTAACCTAAACCGAGGTGCCGCAAAAGTGCTGAGATGGTATCGAAACTTTTCCCAATTCGAGCTTTATAGCAGCAGCAAATACGTCACTTAGGCAAGACCTCATTGGTCACGATACTGCCACTGCACAAAGGTACTCACATTTTCCAATTCCTCACCATCCAGCCTCGCTGTACATTCACTGACTTCACCTCTCTCAAAGCTCAGTTAATGACTAAGATAATTCACATTCTATTTCCTTTAGAATGTACGGAGATATTTTATCTGGCTGCGGTATTTTATTCACTTCAAGCTTACCAATGCCAAATCATAGATCATTCTCATTAACGGTAATGAGGATTATGTTACTCTTATCTATGACAGCATGAAAAGCTGGAGAATGGAATCTGTTTCTTCAACTGTAAATACAGATGCAAAGAAGGTGTTGAAAATTTTAGCCATCTCCATTTCATTGTCGCTTTGCCCTTCATTATCTGAGACAAATGGTCCAGTTGTTGGTGCTGTTACCTTGGTTTTGATATAGATGAAAAATTCTTTAGGGCTGGATTTACTTATATAAGCAACATGAACTTTGAAGGTTGTCTTGTTCCATTTTATTAATATTTTTGCTCTCTGAGGGTCAACATATTATTTTGATCAACTCGATTCTTTGTGGTAATATAAATGTCTGTGCATTTTTCAAACTGATAGGCAACATTTAGAATTTGTTTTCCACCATTTGGGCTTAAAATTTTTAGCAGACCATCTACTGCACTTTGGAATACATATCTTTACTGCTTTTCTGAGAATATCTGTGAATAATTTCCATGTTTCATCGATCTACTGTTAGAACAATGGGACTGAAGTCACTAAAACAAAATTTGATTTCCTAAAATTTTTGAAAATCCTCTCACTTGTAGTCAGGCACTTACTTGTAACTAGACCTGACACTGTTGTTACTGAGTTTAAGGTTGAATGTGGCCATACGATGAACACTAGCACTAAACTTTCCTCCTACCATACTCTTACTTCCCAAGCTTTCCGATGTAACCAAAACCAGATCTAATATGCTATCCCCTCATGTTGGACAGTCTGCATTCTGATGCAAAGAACTTTCTTGCAAGTTGGGGTAAATGTCCAAACCTGTGTGTGAAGATAGTGCCTCACCCCATTTGGCAACGGGTGAATTAAAATCACCAAAGAACAAAGTATTTTGCTTGTTGCATATTTCAGGAATTTGGTTGTAACATTCACTGTCATTGTTACTGGACTGTGATGGCAGATGATAAATTAACCCTTGTACTATTTTGCCATAGGATTTATTTCTAAGCTGGAGATAATATTGTCAATATTACTGATAGAGAGTTTAGGAATTGCTACTGGATGAAGTCCTACTTAAGTGTGAAACAGTACACCGGCCCTCAATGTTATTTTTTTCTCTACTGTAAATGTTGTAACCTGGTATGTTTTATTCAGCAAAAAACACATGAAAAAAATCTCACTGTTCCGTGTTAAGCCTCGATTCTGTTACATCTATTAAGCTGTAATGTCCAGCAAGAACATTAACATCTAAAGTGGAAAATTTATTCCACAAGCTATGTGCATTCGTGAGAAGAGCCTGAAAAATTGTTGCCCCCATTACTCTCTCATCAATTTTTCACATTTACATTGACTCGTCAACTGGCCTCATACAGTGAGTGTTTTGATGCCAGAAGAAACGCGCTGCGCCATCTGAGAGACGACTGAGACAAGCAGAGCCAACCGAGTTTAAGAAGAGACCATCTTGTGCAAACAGAGCCTGCTGCTTATGGAAGGGAGTTCAGGTGCAGCAAACTCAGTATCCTCCTTCAAACAAAGTGACTTGAGATGGTTATTACGGCTAAAAGCCTTGCTATAAAGGACGTTGCTTGCAGCAATCCTGTGGAGAACACCTGAAATAAGAATGTTATTAGTTCTTTCCTTGTAATGCTGGATCATCAACTTGAACTTCTTCATTTCTTCAGAGCAGGTTTGCATTACTTCATTCATTCCTGTGATAATGATTATGAGACTTTCATTAGTTGCACCCTATGTAACAGTATTTACCACCTCAGTTATATCAACAAGTCTGTCACCTGGAGTACAGTATCGCATTCTTTTACTTGAACCAAAGCCAAAAACTCCACAAGCTGTCCACAAATGATCGAGTCCCCCACCAGTCGAGCTTCGTGAATCTCTTCCTAAGCAGCAGCTAAAATCTTAAATTTATTGTAAATGTTGACTGGTAATATGCATTGCGTCCTTGTCACCCTCACATCATTTTTCACTGGCTGGACATTGTCTTATTCAGATGGGGGTTAATTAATTTTAGTGGCAGGAGGGGGGACAACGTCAATGTGAACCTGGGCAACACCGATTCTTGACTAATGTATTGTTCCCCTCTACACTGTTCCTGACGTTGCTAGCAAGAAACTCCTCCAATGTATCAACTCTGTGAGTAAGGATGTTAAGTTTACTTGTAGCTTTGGGTAGTTTTTTCCTAAAGTCATGGTGGAGTTTGCACATCCTGCAAAGAATAGAATGGTTAGTAATTAGAAAAAAAAAAAAAAGTGAAACTACTAGAGCAGGCTGTCCACGTTATGTTACAAGGCATTTTGAAATAAGAGAGTTAATGAAAACTCTGTTTATATACCTAGGATGCTTCCCCCAAAGAAAGGGGGGTTAGGCGAGACAGGATAACACACTCCCAAATTACTCATCTACACACACACACACACACACATTTGTTTGTATCTTAGCCTCAAGGGGAGAAGGAACAGATCATCACCACACCACACCACACCACTTGAAGGTCAAATGCGCAGTGCAAGCAGGAACATCCACAGCAGGGCCCAACAGCAGTGCTGATTCACCCCTGCTACATCAAAATGGACCCATCCCCTTACCTGCACCTGACCTGATCAACTGATCAGACCAAATGCGGGAGAATATCCCCTCAGGGCCGCATCACCATTTATTCATTCACAATTTGTCTCCAATCATTCCCATCATGTGCAGCCACTCTTCCTTGCTCTACAGACGTCCTTCTCACATTTGATGCTCTCTTC
Source organism: Coenobita brevimanus (assembly GCF_032717465.1). Taxonomy (NCBI): domain Eukaryota; kingdom Metazoa; phylum Arthropoda; class Malacostraca; order Decapoda; family Coenobitidae; genus Coenobita; species Coenobita brevimanus. The sequence continues at coordinate 17,830,779 of NC_136956.1, forward strand.
TTACTGTCCATCCATCCTATCCGTTGTCTTCCTCTCAGCCTTACACCTCTCGAATCCAATCCAGTTATCTTTTTCACCTGTCATACTTCATTAATTCTCTCCACATGCCGAAACCATCACAACACTGCTCAACTCGATCAGCCATCTGCATAACTCCAGTTCTCCTTCGCACTTCATCTTTTCTAACTTGATCCATATGTGTCATTAACCCTTTAACTGCAGGGCATCACTTTCGTGACGCTTGGGTGCAATGGATCGTACCGCGGGGCGTCACTTTTGCAGTTCTGTGTTATTTTGAATTCTCCCGGGATTTCAAGTGGTGGCTTGTATCATTTATCAGTACTGCAAGTGTCCAACAATAGTCAGCACTGCTAATGTCATCTGTACTCCCATCCACTGTTGACATATTAGCTATTTATCCCCGTTCTTGACTCCCCTCCCTACCTCCCCTCCATTACCCTCTCCTCTCACCTGCGCAGCCACGCTGCGCTAAGCAAATTTTCCCTGGAATTTTCCACTGATTTCATCCATTGAAATAAGCCCTATGCCCTATTCTTATACAAAATAATATATACCAAAAAATAATAAGGTAATTGATAGTGCCATACACTGGGAGTTGGCTAATTATCACCTGGCAACACCCCAAGTGCACTTGTTCGCTAATTTTCCCTGGTAATTATCCCTTGAAATATGCCGTATAATCTATTCTCGTAATAAAAATATATATAAGAAAGGAAGGGAGAAGTCTAAGTGATATTTACATTCACCTGGAACTACCTAATTTCCTGCCAATCATTTCACAGCATATAAATTAGCACCTGTCATCTCGCAGACGTTGTCAACCCTTGGTGGCCCCATATTCGCCTCGTCATTTAGTTCAGTGTTGTTTCTTGAGATGAAAGCATGTAGCACTCACGCCCCTCCATTTCTGCCGCTTCTAGAGGGCCCTGTGACCTCTGCCCCTACTAAACTTCGTGTGGGAAGGGGTAAATGACCAAATGACTTTGCTGTGGAGCGTGAACTGGCTAATCCACTGCCTTCACAGTGTTTTTTTTTTTTTTTTTGGTGTATGGATTCCAAACTACTTGAAAATCATAGAATAGTGTTTCTAGTGATAATATCAGGCTGTGATAATCATATTACAGGGTGTCGGGAAGTGTAAAGTGGAGAATTCGTTACCCAACTTCAGAAGTCTCCACAAGTCCTACGGTACTCGACGAAGGTTCAACAAACATCCCAGGAGAAAGCTGAAGGTATGTGCCATTGCGCACATATAATTATAATATTCTAGGACTAATAACTAATTTTTGGCAAATATTTTTAAAAAGTCAGTCAGAGCGCGAATATCCTCGCGGAACACACAAGGAGCGGCAAAAACATGCCCGCTTAAGGGGTTAACTCTCCTCCTCTTACTGACTCCCTTCAACCTCTCTCTGTTCGCCACACTGTTACATCTTTATCTCTTTTCTATCGCTACTTCAGTGGTCACTGCTCCTCTGAATTGTCTGCTTACATCCCTCCACCTCTGCGATGGGCACATAGCACCAATCTAGCAACAAACTCTCATCCCTTTTCTGTCCAACTCTCTAATGCAAGAGTTAACCGTTACTCCCAGTCCTTCATTTATGCAACAGGTCAACTCTGGAACTGTCTCCCTCTGTCTGTATTTTCTATTAGCTATGATCTCCAGTCTTTCAAATGCAGTGTGTCCAGGCAACACGAAATGATAGGATCTTGAATTTGGCTTTCTCTTGTATTTTGTTTTTCTCTTGGAGGGAACAGTTATTGCAGGCTTGTGGCCTTTGGTTCCTTCTTCCTAGCATAAAAAAAAATACTCAGACACCTCATCTCCATTACATGAAAAAATAAAAATTAAAAAAAATCCAAGATAAAATTACTGTCAAATGCAAGTATCTATTAGAGACAATGTAGCAAGTTAGCTTATGAGTATCATAAAGCAGAAATGTCCCCACTTACAAGAGGTTTCTGCAAGTAACGGGTGATATTATTACATTGCTGTTATTGAAATGTAGAGGAAGTACTGCAGCGACTTGCAACAAGATGTATGATTTATTTTTCACTCTGCTGCCGCAAAAAATACAAAGTTAATTGTGACCTAGAATGATAAAGTAGATAGCAATCAGCTGAGGACGAAGGACATAGAAAACAGTCGCAATACACATACACAATATCAATAATACCTAAAAATTAGAACAGAATGACAATACAAATAAACCGCGAGTACATGAAAATTTCAAGATAAGGGCAATTTCTTTAATATTTATTTTTTTCTTAACCTGCTGTCAAAAGTAAAAAAAAAAATTGTTGCCACCTGGAATGAAGATACTAAAAATTAACTATCTCCTTGAATGCAAGGGCATCGAATAATAATAACATACAAGATGGGCAATGGGGAAGAAAAAACATGTTACCTGCAACTGAAAAAAAAAAAAAAAATGGTGCAGGACACAACAAACCTCGTCCGACAGCAGATATTTTATTGCTGTTAAATGCTGACTCTTTTCTGCCATTTAATGTCAGTGCACAGTTAAAGCCTAAAGTAATGGCTCAGATGTTTTCAGGTTATGCCCTCTGACTCGTTGTCTTGTGTGTGACCTTTCAAGTTCACTCAAGGTCAAAGGTCATGGTGCCAAATGAAAGCCCTTATGAGACTTCCCATTTCTTGGTAATTGTAAATATCTCTATGTTCAACAAGTTTCAAGTTATAGCCCACTGAATATCCGTGACCTTGAGTTTGACTTTTCAAGGTCACTTACGGTCAAAGGTAAAGGTACCAATTAAAAACCTATATGGGTTTTCCTATATGTTGATAATAGTAAAATTTCTCTCTATATTTAACCAGTTTCGAGTTATACCTCCCTGAATATCCGTGACCTTGAGTTTGACCTTTCAGACTCAAAGGTCTTGATGCCAAATGAAAGCCCATATTATGATTTCCTCTATGTTCGTAATGGCAAATATCTCTATTTTCAACTGTTTTCGAGTTACAGCCCTCTGAAAATCCGTGACCTTGATTTTGGTCTTCCGGGGTCACTGTATTATCTCCAAAATTTAATCACTTTCTTTGAAGACCTATGGTCACATATCCTGAATGTTTCATGTGATTTCATTCAGCCCTTTTTCCGCAATGTTGATAAATACAGACAAACATACAAACAAATAGACTTGACCAAAAACAACACCTCGTCGGACTCCGTCTAGGCGAGGTAAAAAGTGTTATCTGCAAACAAAAACATTTACATGTATGGTGGACCTTTAAAACAAATAATGAAGGTGTTCGCTTGCAGCAAAGGGGAATTAAGTGTTGAGATTCTAACTCACTTGTAAATGTGAAGTAAGGACGGAATCTACCTGTTAAAATATTCTAGCGCTCCATGAAGTAAGAGATAAAAAATAAAGGTAGCCAAGTAACTGAAGCAAAAGAAAGTGCAGTGAAAACAAAACTCTGCTCACTCTGTAACTGTATATAACTGTTTTCACTGGTGAAATCAATGAACAAAACAATGGAGACACTACTCACCCACTTACAGCACTATCCCCTGGGATATGCTTATCACTAAACACGCCATATACTGTACTGGACACTGCAGCTGTTTAGATCCACGATGGCAAAGGTGTCAACCACAATCACACAGGACTGCTACAAACTGCTAAAGAGCTAAACACAAATAATTTCCACACTACTGTATAACACACAGCACTCCACTGAAACAATGTATCACTCAAAATTAAAGCTCAGCTGGAAAGAGAACAAGTAAAAATTAAACAAATTTCCATTCAACCACCAATGTCAGCTCGAACAAAACGTCAAAACAATGTAAAGTTCCAGTCATTTCCAAGTACTTATACAGGGTATAAGCTGTTTCTTCTTTCTGGTGAAACAACATACAGTTAACACTCACCAAGCCGAACTTCTAAACACAGGGTAATACTTAGCACTTACACGAAAACAATAACCACACACACACTCACACTTTAAAGCACCAAACATAAACAAACAGGATAGGTAAAGCTTTTCACACAATACACACACACACACACACACACACACACACACACACACACACACACACACACACACACACACACACACACAAACTCTAGCATATACGCTGGATTCACAAACTTTTTTCAAGAATAATACTAATACACCCAAGTCGATTATACACACAGTTGTTTTATTTGCACAGAGAATATTCGCTGAATTTCACTTAAATCACTGAAAAAAACTGGTTAGTGATGAGGGCATTCACAATCATCTAAAGCGGATTTTACGTACTATTCACACATTCGGGAAGGAAAATTTTAATATTACGTTGGTCAGCTGATTGTTGCTAAATCCCCGTCTGTCTGATTATGCAGACCCGTCAACCGCAGGTTGTCCCATGGGTTCTCTACACTACAGATATTGTATCTACATCTTAGTGTGACATGTGGTGTGCAGTGTGCCACTATGTGTGTTATACTGTGTGGACCTAATCTACCAACGGAGCTCGTTTCATCTGTGATCCCACCTAACCCGAATATAAGTTGGTAACTGAGGAGGGTTGGTTGACGTCCTGATCTAAGCTTGGCTAGGCGAAATCGGTAATCTCTATTGAAGGATATCTTTGATGGCTGACTGTCACGAGGGGGGCTTGTAGTACAGTATTCTGATCGAGGAGATGGACGAATATTGAGTTGTTCTTGAGGTGAATATAAGTTTTTCCTTATTGTTAGTGTTGGAGTGTCTTCAGGTTGGGTGTTGTTGAAGAGGGTCCGGTAGTGGTTGTACATTGTTTTATGTGCATAGTTGTGTTGTGTGGCTCTGTCATATAATGACAGGAGTTGTGTGTTAGCACAGGGTCTTGCATAAAAATGTGTGCCTCTCATATTGAGATATTCTCTAACAAGGGGAACATTAGTTTCAGAGTGGAAGTGAGCTGTGGCAGTGGTTTTAATGCAGCCACTGGCAATGCATGGAAAAATTCTTCGTAACTTCAGAAAGGTGTTATGGGTATTGGAGAGGATGAGGACCCATGTCGGGGAGGCGGATGTCATACACATGGTCGTAGAGGGTGAGTTCAGCATTGTAAATCACTCAAAGGATCTTAGTGGATGCGATGTGTTGCTATTGTACATTGTTAAGTGTGACGCTAGGTACACACCTGCGCTCATGTTTGTTACTGATGCTGAGTGTGTTGGCGGATTTGGTAGGAGCAATAGTCACCTCAGTGTCCTCGACCAAAGTCTATAGCATGTTGCGGTAGTTTTATTGCTGTTGTCATCTTACAAAAAAGTGAAAGGCTGAAAATAAGGCCTTGATATCTATCCCCGCTGGGTCAGATTATGAAAATTAATGTTACTGTCACTTGTTTAAATAACTTACACTGATGTTCTGAAAGACCCACAGAAACATTGTTAACCCCTTAACCGCAGGGCGTCACTTTCGTGACGCTTGGGAGCAAGGGATCATACTGCGGGGCGTCGCTTTTGTAATTCTGTGTTATTTTGAATTCACCCGGGCTTCCAAGTGGGGGCTTGTATCATCTATCAGTACTGCCAATGTCCAACACTAGTCAGGACTCCTAATCTCATCTGTACTCCCATCCATTGTTGACAATTTAGCCATTTCTCCCCGTTCTTGACTCCCCTCCCTACCCCCCCTCCATTACCCTATCCTCTCGCCTGCCCGGCCGTGCTACGCTAAGTAAATCTTCCCTGGAATTTTTCACTGATTTCATCCATTGAAATAAGCCCTATGTCCTATTCTTATACCAAATAATATATACAAGAAAGAAATAAGGTAAGTGAGAGTGCCATACACCTGGAATTGGCTAATTATCACCTGACAACACCTCACGTGCACTCGTTCGCTAATTTTCGCTGTTTTTTTCCCCTTGAAATATGCCGTATTATCTATTTTCGTAATAAATATACATGTAAGGAGGAAGGGAGAAGCCTAAGTGATATTTACATTCACCTGGAACTACCTAATTTATAATGTATTGTCTAGATTTCCTGCCAATCATATCAGTGCTAGACAAAGCTGTTTCAAGATCTAACATTGGTAGCTCTGAATATATATCTCCTAAGTAGGCCTCTAATCTATTTTCGTAATAAATATACATGTAAGGAGGGAAGGGAGAAGCCTAAGTGATATTTACATTCACCTGGAACTACCAAATTTATAATGTATTGTCTAGATTTCCTGCCAATCATATCAGTGCTAGACTTAGCTGTTTCAAGAACCAATATTGGTAACTCTGAATAACCCCTAAGCAGGCCTCCACGCTGGCCCTCCGTTATCAGTTTACTCTCATCTTCCGAAGCGAGGGTACGTATGTTTCTTCTTGCTGACTTCAAGGCCTTTTTTCACCCCCATGCAAATGGCCCTGTGACCTTTACCCCCTACTAAACCTCGTGTGGAAAGAGGTAAAGGGCTCACAATTGATAAAAGAGTGACTACGATCTTTCTATTGAGTAAAACAGTGCAAGTGGAATTGTAAATAATGTGTAAATAATGTGTAAACAGCAAGTGAAAGTAATGAATGTAAATATACGTGAACAATGGAAAATAGTTTTATAAGTTATTTCAAGTGACAGTGCACAACACAGTGTAAATAAAATAGAAATGTAAATAACGTAAATAAAATAGAGAACGTAAATAGAAATGTAAATGAGTAGTATTATAAGAATACGAGTATATACCCTAGGAGTAATGAAAGTGAAAGTTTCACTCTAGCATGTCTGAATGCTATGAGTTATGAGAGTGAAGATGAAAGTGACATTCACTCTCAATGCCAGTATACAGGACGAGAAAGTGAATGCTACGTATTTTACTGAAAGAAATTGAATCCCTACAGTGACAATAAACTAATACTACTGAAGGAAACTTATGGATAAAGACTGTAGATATATATAAGTGTTATATAATAATAGAAATATAAAGTGTGAGGGGTTTTATGAATAATAAATGACAGAGTAACAAAAGCGAACTAGTGCCAGTGCGACGATCAGACACGCTCGTAATTTCCATTGCTTTCACAGTTTTTTTTTTTTTTTGAGTATGGATCCCAAACTACTTGAAAATTGTAGAATAGTGTTTATAGTGTTTGTATCTGGCTGTGGTAATCATATTACCGGTTGTCGGGAAGTGTAAAGTGGAGACTTCGTTACCCTACTTCAGAGGTCTCCACAAGTCCTACGGTAACAGACGAAGGCTCAACAATCATTCCAGGAGAAAGCTGAAGGTATGTGCCATAAGCATATGTAATTTTATTATTCTAGGACTAATAACTGATTTTTGGCAAATATTTTTTGAGAGTCTGTCGGAGCCCAAATAACCCCGCGGCACACGCAAGTCATTGGTAAACAAGCCCGCGGTGTAGGGGTTAAATGGAAGGTCCTAATGCCATCACAATTATCCGGAATGAGACAGTGCAACTGCAAAGTAGAATCTTCAGTGATGGTGCTCAAGTACTGGCGTGGCAGAGGGTGCGTCATTTGTCAGTGATTTAGTAGGTTTCTGAGATACAGTGAAAGGATTTTCTAGCCAGCTTTGGTTCAGATCAGATCAAAACTGTTTGAGGTGACTACCCAGTAAGACTTTGCCTCTGTCCTTTTCCTCCGACTTTCATCTTTGATTAAAAAAATTGAATTTCTTTATCCTTGTTTAATCCGATCCCTACAGGAATGATTAGTTTACATCGAATCAGAACTGTTCATCTTGCCAAGTAACCTTGACCAAAGACATATTGTTGTAAAAAGAGCAACAACTAGTCAAACACTTGGATGAACCTCAGACCAATAACATTCTGATCCAGATGAGATCACAACTGTTATATTGTAGTAATTTTGTTCACATACAGACACAGGTTGAACTTTAAACATGCCTTGTGGCCATGACATTTGGGAAATTGTTTTTTAAACTAAATTCATTTGTTTTTGCCTGAACCATAACCCTTCAGTCAAGTTTAGTTCAAATCAGTTTAAAACTGTAAGAGCTGATCTTGCCCTGTAACCTAGAACTTTGAACTTTTCCATTAACTTTCGTTTTGAAATCTCTCAAGATCGCATCCCTTTATTCTTGTTTTATCCTTAGTCCTTCCACAATGATTGTTCTAATTTGGCGAAGGCCTTTTTGAATTGACCTTGCCTTGTGGCCTCTACAAAGTGGCTTAATCGGTAGAGAGGCGGCCTGCAGTCCAAATGGACCCAAGTTCGAATCCTGGGTGGGGCGGGGAACAGTTTAAGGGTTTGAATTTCATAATGCAGACTTTACTGATGTACTAGAAGACCCGCCGACATGTCATATAAGTACCCCCGCTATTACCGATACACCAATCCTGTATGAAACAGCCCTAGGATGTATTCAATATGGATGGTGGGTGTTAGTGCCGAAGTGGTGAGATGTGGAGATGTGGGAGTACTGGGCCTTGGGATAGGCCACTGCCCCCAAGAAATAGGCCCTGAAGCCTTTGCCCTGGGCCAGACACAGTAAAAAAAAAAAAAAACTTTATTCCATCCCTAATCTTTAACCCTTCCACAAAGTTTTGTTCAGTTTGGATTACAACTGTTTTGAGTTATTGTTCCTAATTCACACACACACACACACACACACACACACACACAAAGAGAGAGAGAGAGAGAGAGAGAGAGAGAGAGAGAGAGAGAGTACAATGGAAGGCTATCTATTGGACAAGGTTATCTATTGGAAAATTACGTAAATTATACTAAGCTCTAACCAAGTGTGTAAGAAAAAAAAGATAGAAAAGAGGGAGGCTTTCTCCCCAGCCATCATACCATTCGGTTAAATCGGCAGGAAAGAGGTAGAAATTTAATAACTCTAACCCTGTGTGAAAAAAAACACTCATAGGAATTTTTATAGGAGAGGCACAAGAGGAATAGTTATGCACTGTGTGGCCTTTAACCTAAACATCTGTAAAATAAAGCGTATATACTATAGCCGAACGTTCTCATAATTAACCAAAACGTGTAAGTGTTTTTAGGGTGCATTACAACTTGGAAGAAAATAACACTATTTTAGTTTTACTCTATCGTATCAAAATATATTTCTAGCCCAATTTTATGCATATCAATTTTTTTTTGGCCCTAACTGCTGTTGCTGGCAGTTTATTCCGTTGCTGGACTTCGCAAATATCAGAGTAACTGTTCTCTGTATTAGATGTTTATCTCCTGCTTTTAAGTTTCATTCTGTTCTTTTCAGAATATCACTGTGAATTTCGAAATGATTATTATATCTCACATCGTCGATTTTTAAAGTACTTTACATACTTGTATTAGATCTCTCCAGAATAGTAGTTTTTCCTAGAGAGAAAACTTGTTTTAGATCTCTCTAGAATAGTAGTTTTTCTTAGAGAGAAAACTTGTTTAATTTCTTTAGTCTTTTTCGTTTTGCAGAAATGATATCATTTTTTCTAGCTCTGTGTTGTTCTCTCCAGTTTGTTTTCATCCGTAACAAGGTTGGGGAACAGGTACACTCGTGATCACTAATCTCTGATCAGAGAGTTAGCCAAAGTCGTGGCCAGGCGTAGGCTACATAGTCACACTCCACCGTCGTTTCAGAAAGGTTTAGTTCTTCAATGAAGAGTTTTCTATGCATCACTGAAACACTTTTGTTTCACATATTATATTACTTTCTCAAGTAATATATGCATGGTAAGAAATAGACAAATTTGGTCATAGCTGTTATTTTTAGTCTGTAATGAGTGCGTGATATTTGAATTTCATACACTGTTTTATAAATCTGTTTATTATTTCACTGACCTCTTTTTTGAGGCGAGCCTACCGAGCTGTTAGTAGGTGATATCCACGATTGCCACAGCAGCCGGCATTCACGCGACATATTCTAAGTAAGAATGCTTTATAATACTTATATCATTGACAGAAATTTACTATTACTACTACTTTGAACTGAATGTTTTTCTCTAGTGATAACAGGCCTCGTTGCCCATAGATATAAATAAGTCTAGATGCCGCATGACACTGCTTTAGATGCGTCTGCGCCGCAGCCATCTTGGAACCGTCGAGGCAGACGATGTCGTGTTCCTGACGATGATCAAAGTTAACCACTATTTACCTAGAAATGCAACAGCACTGTGCTGCTTCTAGGTGTACAAAGCATCGGAATATATCTATGGTGACACCGATAGCATGAGCGGCTCAACCGTCTGGTTAGGCAAACGTCCCTCAGCTGCTTCTCTATCCTCCGAAAGGAGGATGGTGGGTTGCAGAAGGGAAATTTAAGCCTGCAGTCCACCGAGTTCACGTCTCAGATGAACCAGGAACCACAACCAAAACCACCACAACAACAGCCAACACCATAACAACCACCACCACAGCCACCACCACAACCACCACCAGCACCACCACCACAACAACAATAACAACCACTACCACCAGCACCACATCCACCACCACAACCACCACCACCAGAACAACATCAACATCAACATCCGCCACCATAACAACAATCACCACCAAAACAACAACCACCACCATCACAACAACAACCACCACCATCACAACAACATCCACCACCATCACAACAACAACCACCACCATCACAACAACATCCACCACCATCACAACAACAACCACCACCATCACAACAACAACCACCACCATCACAACAACAACCACCACCATCACAACAACAACCACCACCATCACAACAACATCCACCACCATCACAACAACATCCACCACCATCACAACAACATCCACCACCATCACAACAACAACCACCACCATCACAACAACAACCACCACCATCACCACAACAACCACCACCATCACCACAACCACCAGCACGTCAACCACCACCATCCAACAATAACCACCACCACAACAACAACCACAAAAACCACCACCACGACAGCAACCACCATCACTACAACAACCACGACCACAACAACCACGACCACAACAAAAACCACCACAACAACAATCACCACCACCCCCACCACCAGCACCATCACAACAACCACAACAATAACCATCACCACAACAATAACCACAAAAACAACCACCACAACAACAACCACCACCATCACAACAACAATCACCACAACAATAACCACCACCACCACAACAACAACAACCATCACAACAACCACCACCACCACAATAACAACCACCACCACAATAACAACCACCACCACAATAACAACCACCACCATAATAACAACCACCACCATAATAACAACCACCATAACAACAACAACAACCAACACAACCACAATCACCACCACCACAAAAACACCACCACCACCACAACAACAACAGCAACAAGGACAACAACCACCACAACAACCACCACCACCACTACCACCAATGCAACAACCACCAACACTTCAACCACCACCACCATACCAACAAGAACAAGAACAACGACAACAACAACCAACACAACCACAACCACCACCACCACCACAAGAACAACCTCCACCACCACCACCACAAGAACAACCCCCACCACCACCACCACCATAACAACAATAACAGCAACAACGACAACAACCATAGAAAACATCACCACAACAACCACTACCACCACTACAACCATCACCACAACCACCACCACAACAGCAGCTATAATCACCAAAACAACAATGACCACCACAACAACCACCACCTCCACAACAACTACAACATCCACCACCACAATCACCACAACAGCAACAACAACCACAATCACCACCACAACAGCCACCATTATAACCATCATCACAACAACCACCACCACCACAACAACAACAAAAACCACCATCACCACCAACACAGCAACAACAAAAATTACCATCACCACCACAGCAACAACCACCACTACCACTACAATAACCACCATCACCACTACCACTACAATAACCACCATCACCACCACCAGAACAATAACCACCATCACCACCTCCACCACAACAACGTTCCTTTTCATTGTCTGAATTCGCTCTAAAAAAAAAAACCCACTATTACATGCTTGAACGCTCCAACATAGCGGCCGCAAAGACTCATTTTTCTGTACTGGAGAATGGGCGACTCGGCATTAGTGTTATATATTAATATCTATGCCGTTGCTATCCAGTGGGAATGGTTCCTACGCGACGTCTTAAGCCATGTCCAGACGAGCAGGCCTGATCGGCGGGCATGCCCGGTATCGGGCAAATATGACGGGCAAACCATGGAAATACCCGATCTCCCATTTAGCGAAATCACCAGGCGGAGCCCGGTGGCTTGAGGAGCTACAACGCTGCCAGACGAAAGTTAACGTTGCGTATCTATAGAAGGGTTGGCTTCCATTTTCACGTCGTTCTAACACAGTTCACATCTTGCAATGTCTAACCGGGAGACCTGTAGTGAGGCGCCCACTATTTGCTGGTCAAAAGCACTTACAACTAAGTTAATACAACTTTATCGTGAAAATCCATGCTTATGGAATGTAAAATCACCGTCTTATAAGAACAGAGATAAACGCATAGCAGCACTGAAGGCCATTGCTGCTGAGATTAGGGAACATGGTGCTTCCGTTACAACGGATGATATTACAAAGAAAATAGACACTCTACGTAATCAGTATGGGCGTGAATCAAAGAAAATTAAGCTTTCAAGGAAGTCAGGAGCTGGGAGTGAGGATGTTTATAGCCCCAAGTTATGGTGTTTTAAGGATTTGTCATGCCTCACTGATACTTATATCATAAGACCTTCGGTGTCAAACATGGACAGCCGCGACAATACCAAGGATCAGACTACAGACATGGTTTCTGATACTGAGGTACGTATGCCTCTCTCTCTCTCTCTCTCTCTCTCTCTCTCTCTCTCTCTCTCTCTCTCTCTCTCTCTCTCTCTATATATATATATATATATATATATATATATATATATATATATATATATATATACTGTATAATGTATGTATATGTATATCTATCTCTATCTAAATCTCATTCTCTGCCTCAATCTCTATCTCTTTATCGCCATCTCATTACCTCTTTATCTCTATCTCTCTATTTCTATATCTATATCTCTATCGAAATTTCTTTATCTCTGTCTCTGTATCTATCTCTGTCTCTGTCGAAATCACTGTTTCTATCTGTCTATCTTTCATCTCTGTATATCTCTATCCCTCAGCTCTATCTGTCTTTCTATATTTCTAAATGTCTTTGTATGAAATTATGAATATGGTACGTATATTATGAGTTAAAATCACTCAACGGCTCGGATATCTCCCACCCCCTCCCACACACGGAAGGATCAGCAAGGAAGTGAGTAGTCTGAATTGTTAAATACGCAACTCATCTACATCGAGTATTATGCGGAGAATATATTACAATGGAGTATCGGTACCCAAGTACAACAGTGGGAATATATCTCCAAAAGAGCACTTGAACCTGATAACAGACGTAAATGTCACGAACAAGTACGTCTTTCAGCCCTCCTTCCCCAGTATTTGGTGTAAAATATTTACGGGAGAATTTAAAATGACATATTGTCATTTAAATACTGAATAGATTATTGTACATGATATTCAGTTAGCTTATACTGCGTATTTATGATGGCCACATACCTAATGCATTTGTGCTCTTTGTTCGGTGCCAGAAATGTGGTTAATCGACCCAAAAAATGAGATAGATAGATAGATAGATAGAGAGAGAGAGAGAGAGAGAGAGGGGTGAGGGGGAAAGGAAACATAATACAAGTCACTCGAAATGTGGATTGAAGCAGAGTTTAGTGGAATTAGGATCCACCCCCCTTCCCCTCAAACTTCACTCCTCGCTCTCCATATCCCTGACGTCAGATGCACTGTTGCCAGCCCTGATAACCGTAATACAGTATTATCTTTCGCTCTGTAGGGGTGGGCGGGCTTTTCTTTTATGTGTGACTTGAGACGAGTTGGCAGAAGGATAACACGGACTAGGTTCAGAAAATTTGATTACAGCATATGAATTATGTGTATGCACCCCGACTGGTGCAGATGCCCTGTGTATGTATCGAACAACGATAGGCTGTACAGTGCACTAACAAGGCAATAAAAGGAACATTGTGTCAAGTGATACTCGTATTTGTTTGTGTACAGTAGGTCTCGTACCGTAAGTCAAGCACCTTAACTCGATATATCAACATATCACAGTGTCATTACAAATTAAGTAGTGTTTAATAAATATAAATCTCACCTGCAAGTAATCATCCTTGAGTACCTCGTATATGGCCCGACAGGTTTCAGGGATTATGCAGGACAAGCTCTGTTTAGATATGCGTGTAGTGTACTGCAGTGCCGAGTACATACACCCAGTTGCTAGAAATCTCAGCGTTGGCCTCCAACCTAGCTTCTGCTGTTATGCTGTGTCTCATGTTTGTGTCTTCTTTTCTGATGTATGGCTCCACCTTTGCTAGGAGTGTATAGAAAGTGCTTACACTCATTCGCATGTAGTTTGTAAAGTCTTGTTCATAGCCAAGTTGTAGTTCTTGTAGTAGTGTTGTATGGCTTCCATAAACATCTCTTCTATTGAGCCGTTCTTTGCACCAAAGTCTCTTCTTTTTCTTATTTTTCTTTATAAGCAAACCAATAATTATGCTACACAATACTGTCTTCTTCTCAGTAACACTGGGCACCATGTTTCTCGTACCGCACTCGACAACCAACTGGCATCGTCGGGCACGCCCTCCAATTCATCGACTCGGCCGTGTGGACAACATTCACGGGCATGCCCGACAGAATTTGCCCGTCGACCGCGCTGTCCGCCGGGCACGCCCGCTCGTCTGGACATGGCTTTAGATGCATGCCCCCTCTGGTCAAAATGTGTGCCATTTAATGCCGTTAATTCATAAATAATTATTACGGTATATTTGATGGCAGTACCCACATATAGTGGCAAATGTTTGTTTGTTTTTTTACCTCTGGGAAACTGCTAAATTGCAGACTGATTGAAGAAATGTCGGCTCCTGTCAATAAACACACATTACTGTCTTATGGAGGAGAAACCATAAAAATATGATAATATCAATGATATGAGGAGTAGCACGCTTCAGATCACCTGGTTACAGTTCTTTGCCCCGCCCACTAGTGCGGAGGCTGTGTTCGAATGCATGGCTCGTGTGTGGTCATAACACTGCCTGCCACGCGTCCCTGGTCAGAGATTAGTAATCATGAGTGTACATCAGAGTATGCTAGGTGTGGTATAATTAACCCATTTGTGCCCAGTGTCCTCAGTATAGGACGGAACTGGGCATTTTCAAAAGTTAATAAAGAAGGAAACCCCATGGTAGGGACCTATGAGCTTTGTGACTATGAACAGAGGGCAGTATCCTTGGTAACTTTCCAGCACAGTCTCTCACACAGGAACCCTGGGAGCCAGTGGGTTAAACACTGGCAAATCTTTCAGTTCCTTTAATCCATTTGCGCCCAGTGTCCTCAGTATAGGACGGAACTGGGCATTTTCAAAAATAATAAAGGAGGGAGCCCCGGGGTAGTGACCTATTAGCTTCGCGACAATGAGCCGATAGGCGGAGGGCAGTATGCTTAGTACCCTTCCTGGACTATCCCTTATACAGGAACCCTGAGAACAATAAGTTAATGACGTAAAAGCTTTGATATATCATCAGGCTTTCTTGATAGAAGTTCTTTGCAATGAATCCGAACATTTGTTTGCCTTTTTACTGCCTGCAATGCATTGTTTTGAATTTTAAGGTGTCGTTTCTTATAACTCCTAAATCTTTGTCTTCTTTTACTTCCGTCAGTGGAAATTCAAACGTGTAGTATTAATATTTCATATTTATGGTACTGAAGTGCATTCCTTCCACTTATCTCCAAGAAATTTCATCTGTCATTTTAGCCCCGGCTTACCAACGTATCAAGGTCGTTTTGTATAGATTCGCAGCCCGCTTTGATAATTAATCTGTCTCCGATTTTCCTATCATCTGCAAGTTTCCCTTCCCTACAGACAAGTGCCTTAGCACTGAAATTACCATTTTGGGCTATTTTAAGGTTCATATTGTAGAATGGTTATTGCATTTTGCCCGGACTGAGGATACTGGTCAAGAGTGTGAGCTATTTGCTGAATTGTTTTCTATCACGCACTTGGTAAAACAACCAACCAGAATACCCTATCATCCTGACAATAACGCCTGTCTCTTGCATCTACTCCTGACAAATAGTCAAGATCAGTACAGGATAGGGGTACTATCACCACTTGTATCCTCCGACCACAACCTCATGAAAGCCTCATTAGTCAGTTCCCCCAAACCTCACCATTCTGAACCTGTAAGGGTGATCAGATGGCACTTGATGGGGCAGACTGGGATGGATTTAGAAATTATCTTGCTGAAGTTCCATGGGAGTCTTTCTTCTCCAGCGACGCCCATTCTACCCAGTCCCTTATTAATGACTTAGGACAAGCTGGTATGGAACTGTTCATACCAAGTCAACATTTCGCCGAAAGTCGATCTCCCCAAAATAGTTTGATAGCAGTTGTGCCAGAGCAACGGCCCAAAAGTCATTGGCATATAACTCTTGGTTAAAATAAAAAACACCTGAATCGTTCAATCAATTTAAAATAGCTAGAAACCATGCAAAAGCACTCATAAATGTAGCTAATCAAACTTTCTTCGTAACCAAGCATCCAAATTATTAAACAATCCTAATGACAATTGAATATTCTGGTCAACTCTCGGTTCTTTCATTAATAACTTTAACAAAGCATCACCCATTCTCCCACTGAGATAGTCAGATAATAACATTACTAATGATCCACGTGGTAAAGCAAACATCCTTGCCAATATATTTGCCAGTAATTCTACTTTAGAGGAAGTGCGCCGTATCGTCCTTGTACAAGAACTTGACTCTCCAGAAACTGCTCCACTTAAGAAACTCACTAGATATGTTGAATCCATCCTAGACAGTTTACCAAATAACAAATCTCCTGTACCCAAATGGAATTCCTTCAATTGTTTTGAAAAAAATGTACACCTGAACTTTCACCTGTTCTGGCTAAATTATTCAGACTCAGCATACGTACTTCTTCATTTCCCTGTTCTTGGAAAGAAGCCAGTATCCACCCAGTTCGACAAAAGGAAGTTCCACTGACCCCTCTGATTACAGACGAATAGCTATGGCTTCTTCTCTTAGTAAAGTATTTCAGAGAGTAATTTATGTCACGAATCAATGCGCGACATTTCCCTTTTGTGAGAAGCCACGAACTATTAGTGGAAAACTCACTGTGTATCGCTCAGTTAACCGTTTCTCTCTCCATTTCGGGGTATACTTTTCAAAACATTCGTCACTGTTTAAAAGTGACCGATTTAATGCACGTCACTAAGTGCGCTACTGAGCGATACTATTGTTTTTTTATTGTTCGCCTCTGCTTGCCTCAACCGTTAGCCACGCCTTCTTCCGGTGGCTTGTGCGTCCTGCCCATACAATGTATTTTGAATTCAGTCTAATTGTGGCTTTGACGGAGAGAGGTCCTGTGCTCCAGAAGTGTGAGAGGTCAGCTAGCACCCAGGCTCCACAGAGTATCAGTTTCTCCAAACTCCCACCCCTTGGTGACACAAAGCATTCATCGTTCAGTATTTCCTTTTGTTTTCCTAGTCTTAAGAGTTTAATTAAGGTGTTTTTTTTTTTTTAGGCGTAAGAATTTAGCTTTTGTGTGAGTGAGTGCGTCTCATTGATTTGATTTGAAATGTAACGTTAAATTTATTTTTTTTGTAATCAATAAATTTAACAGTTCTTTTCTTGAGCTTAATGTAAAGTAAAATCTTGTTTCATTTCTCCAAATTAAGCTTATTTCCCACATAGCTCCTAGCTTGCATAAACGTTTGCTTTCATAACTGGTACTTAGACCAGTCTTGTTGTATTAACTTAAAATCCGTTGTGCCATTGGAGTTAAGCATCAGCAAGGACCTGATTATTATTATTAGTATTAGTTATTTATTGTCAGGGGTGAAGTAACTTTCTCCAGAGGCTAACAGTACTAATTCAGCATTTGTGAGTAATTAGTCTCTGCTGTGTACTGTTGAGAAAGTTTATAAATTCTCGTTCTTAGAGAATCGTTGCTCGATTTAGAAAGACAATCAATGTCCCTGCTTTTTAATATTATTGAATATTAATATCAATTAAATAATATTTAAGCATTTATTTCAAAATTACCGTGTTATTATAAAAACCCCGTGACAATTGGCGACCTCATTCCAGGATATTAACTCCTAGCTATAAAGCTATTCACAAGATAGTGCTCACTCGTTCATATTTAGGTATTTATAATTAAAGTTTATCGGCACAAGTTTACTGGTGTTTACCGTTAATTTAGCAAGTGAATTTTTGCTTTATCAATCCATAGAGTACTTAACTCTAGTTTATTCTTGGTAACGCCAGACGATTTTATTCGCTCCTGGGTAGTCGCTACCCATTGTGTCTATTATTGAGTCTTCCCAGTCATTTACATTTTGATTTATTCTTTGCCAGTTAACTAGATAAGACTGGTCACCACTAGCTTGTGTCTGTATTCTTTACTTGTGTTTATTAGTATTCGTCGCTAAGCAGTCAGTACTCAATTTCGGTTTGCTTAATAAATTAGCGCCATGGCTACTACTGTATTTTTACAGGAAGCCAAAGAAATGGGTCTTTCGAACCCAACCGAAATTAAAGAGTATATACTCTCACGGCATAATCAGGAGCAGCAGCGCGAGAATGATGCCCGTGAAGAGCGTAAGATTCAGCGCGAATACGAGCGAGAACAGCGTGAGGAACGCGAAAAGGAGTGCGAGTACGAGCAAAAACAGCGCGAACTCGACTTAGAACATGAGCGAGAACAGCGTGAGGAATGAGAGAGAGAACGTCAATACGAGTTACAACAACGCGAGAGAGAACGAGAGCACGAACGTGCCGAACGTGAGGCACGCGAAAAACATGAACTTGAAGTGCTGAAGCTCAAGCAAGATTCCTTGGCTTCAGACACGTCTGCTGCAGTTGGTCCAAGCTCCACGAGCATTTCCCCTGCAAACGTCCTGGCGACCCCACGCATCAAGCTTCCTTCATACAAGGAAAGCGAGCGAATCGAGCCGTACATAGCTCGTTTTGAGGACATGGCAGACATGTATCAACTGGATGAGGCAGCTAAGCGGCTTCAGTTTCTTAGCCTATTTGAGGGCCCTGCCCTCGATATTCTCCACAGAATTCGTGGAGACAATCTCACATATGAGATGATGAAAGCTGCACTCATTATGGCGTATGGTCTCACAGTAGACGACGCCAAAGTTCAGTTCATGTGAGCTCGTCTCCAAGACAAGGAGACAGCTGTTCAGTTCCTTGATCGTCTCACAGCTTACTTAAATGAGTGGATGGAGAAAGATGAAACTCCTTCCACGCGTGAGGGGATAATTGACCTTATGCTGCTTACACAGCTAGAGAGGTCGTGGCCTGCTGAGCTCATAGCACAGCTTAAGATCTGCCAGGTGAAAGATGCCAGCCAAATGGCAGAAAAGGCTGACGCATTCTTTACTGCATACGGGTATCAAACTCGTAAGCAAAACACCTGGAGCAGAAAAGATACTGCCAAATCTGGGAAACCGTCTCAGACTGAATCCCAGCACCAAGGCCGTTCTCAGAGTAATGGTCAAGGTCCAAGCAAACCACAGAAGGATCAGGGGCAAAATACACAGCAGCCTGCTTGGAAGTGGTACAACAAGCACCCCAACCAGCAGCAGTTCCCCAAGCAGCAGCAGCAGCAATACAAGGACAAGCCACGTAACCCTCAGTCAGGTCAATTAGTGTATCGGAGGCAGGAGGCAAATGCAGCCTTCATTCCACAAGTACCCGGTGGTGCCATCTCTACCAGTACAGGTACTTCCCAACAGTTCACAAGTCCCCCTCTGACCATGAACTCTCCTCAGACACCTAGTTCCCAGGGCGCCACGTTTGCTGCATCGGTTGTTCCGCAGTCTCATGAATGACTGGCTGCTACCTCCTCAGACCCTTCCACCAGCAACACTGCCTTTCTTGTTCAGCCAGGGTCTGTGGGAGGTGTTTCTGTAAATGTCCTGAGGGACAATGGTTCCTCAGGTTGCTCTGTTAAGCAGAGTTTAGTTCGGCCTGATGAGTATACAGGTCGACAGATCCAAGTTAGGCTTATTGATGGATCAGTGAGATTGTTCCCTGAGGCACGTATCCAGGTGGCATCTCCATTTTATACTGGTACAACACTTGCAGTTGTCATGCCAGAACCTCTATTTGACCTCATATTAGGCAACATCGCTGGCATCAAAAATAGTTGTGCCGTAGATGTTGCTACTCAGACTTCGGCTGCTGCGATAACACGAGCCATGGCCAAGGCTCCAAATCGCGTCACTCCGTTGACCGTCGCAATGCCGCAAGATCTGATTCGTAGTCAAGATGTTGTCCAAGAGCAACAGACTGACTTGACACTTGCCTCAGTGCGCAAGAAGCTGGAGGGTAAAGTGATCAAGTATTCACTGGGAGGACAAGCCAGGTTCCTTCGTAAGCGAGGACGGCTGTACCGTGAGTCACACACACCCCAGGGTGAGGTTCGACTGCAGTTTGTCGTTCCTGCAAAGTATCGCCGAGCAGTGTTTGAATTAGGTCACTGTTCAGCGATGGGAGGTCACATGGGTCAAAAGAAGACCTCTGACCGCATCCATGCTGACTTTTTCTGGCCAGGAATGGGACGGGAAATAACGAGGCTCGTACGTTCCTGTGATGTGTGTCAGCGTACCACTGACCGGGGACGTGTCCGTCCTGCGCCATTGAAGCCAGTGCCCATAATCTCTGAACCGTTCGAGAGAGTAGCAGTTGACATAGTTGGGCCAATCTCTCCTAGGGCTAGTGATGGATCAAAGTATATCCTCACTATAGTTGATTTCAGCACACGGTGGCCTGAAGCCGTGGCCCTTAAGAATATAGAGGCCGTCACTGTTGCTGAGGCATTAATTGAAGTGTTCTGTCGTGTAGGTATCCCTAAGAAGGTCTTAAGCGACCGGGGTTCGCAGTTCACTTCGGCAATGATGAACGAAACGTTCAGGTTGCTGTCCATCCGAGGCTTACGAACTACGCCGTATCATCCCATGTGTAACGGGTTGTGTGAGAGGTTCAATGGAACTCTCAAGAAGATGTTGAGGTGCATGACCGCCGAACAGCCAAAGGAATGGCCGCGGTTCATTGCTCCTCTTCTATTTGCTTATCGAGAAGCCCCACAGCATTCATTGAAATTCTCACCCTTTGAACTGGTGTACGGGAGGTCGGTCCGAGGCCCACTTCAAGTCCTTCGTGAGTTATGGGACGATGAAGAACCCGACCCTGAAGTCAAGACCACCTACACCTACGTCCTTGATTTGGCTGACCGCCTCCAGTCGACGTGCGAGTTAGCTAAGGAAGAACTGATCAAGGCGCGTGAAGTTCAAAAGGCTTATTACGATAAGAAGGCAAAGCTTCGGAAGTTTAGTCCAGGCGATAAATGCTTGGTATTACTCCCCACTGCCCAGAACAAGTTGTTGGCGCAGTGGAAGGGTCCATTCGATGTAGTAGAGCGCATTTCAGACCTCAACTACATAATACAGATGGGGAACGTTCGAAAAAGGTTCCACATTAACATGTTGAAGGCTTATCATGAGTCAGACCCCGAGGAGACTGGCTTACGAGTAGCTGATGATAGTGACCAGCCACTGGAAGAAACCGGGGCAGCTGCGGTGATCCCAGCTGATGACCATGATGACGAGCCCTTAACCGCTCAGTCCCATCAGGAAGAGACTGTCGGAGATGTTTTACTTAACCCTGACTTAGCAGTAGGGGACCAAAATGCCTTATGGTCACTGCTCTGTCAGTATGCTGATGTCTTCTCAGACCAACCTAGACTTGCAAAGGTTGCGTGTCATAAAATTGAGTTGACCAGCATTGCTCCTATAAAGGTTAAGCCATATCCGATTCCCATGCGACTACAGGGTGCAGTAGATAAGGAAATTGCTGACATGGAGACTGCAGGCATTATCGAAAAGTCCTCATCTCCTTACTGTAGTCTGATGGTAGTAGTCCGCAAGAAAGATGGTGGAGTCAGGATTTGTGGCGACTATAGAAGGCTCAATGCAATCACCAAAGTGGATGCTGAGCCATTGGGTGACCATATTGCCATCTTCTCCAAGCTGGCAGGGTCACGATATTTCACGAAGCTCGACCTAGCGAAGGGATTCTTCCAGATTCCCCTTCATCCTGAGAGTCGTCAGTTCACTGCCTTTGCTACTCCTAGGGGGTTGTACCAATATAAAGTCCTCCCATTTGGACTTACCAATTCCCCAGCAGTATTCAATCGTGCCATGAGACAAGTGCTCCATGGTATTGTAGGAGTAGAGATGTTTGTTGACGATGTCCTCGTTCATTCCGCCACATTGGAGGAGCACCTCAGACTCTTGGAAATTGTCTTCAGTAGACTCCAGAGTTTCAACATGACTGTGAAGCCTAGCAAATGCAAGATTGCTCACAGTGAGGTGGAGTTCCTCGGTCATATTGTTGGCAGCAACCATTGCAGGTGTCAGGGTGACAAGATCAGGAAGGTTAAAGAAGCCCCGAGACCCGTGACCAAGAAACAGGTTAGGGCATTTCTTGGCCTAGTGGGCCCAACCGTTGTACGAAGTGCTACGGAAATATGCTCCAAACACCATTGAATGGGGAGAAGCGCAAGAGAGATCTTTTGCCACCCTCAAGAATATGTTGTGCAAGGAGCCTATCTTGCAGTTGCCTGATTCCAGCAAACCTTTCATACTGCGCACTGATGCTTCACAAGATGGAGTAGGTGCCATATTGATGCAGGAATCGGAAGGTGGAATCTTGCCAGTGGCATACCACAGCCGTAGGCTAAAACCCGCCGAGAGGAATTATAGTACTGTTGAGAAGGAACTCTTGGCTGTGGTTGATGGTGTTAAAAAATATTATTATTATTTATTTGGGGCATCATTTGTTCTGGAAACTGACCATATGCCACTCACTAGTCTTAGCACGACCAAGACGGCTAATGCAAGATTGACACGCTGGACACTGTATTTACAGCAGTTTAACCTTGTTGTGAGATACATCAAGGGAAGTGATAACGTAGGTGCAGACCTGATGTCTCGCCTACTAACTGCTGACTAACATGGGCAGTTGTTGTATGCTGGGTTCCGTGATAGGCATCCTCAGAGATTTGAGTAATCCAAGGACCAGCCTGGTTCCCAGTCAAAAGTGTAGACCTGACGTCTCACTTGTTGGCCCCACAGGACACAGTATGTCCAGGGCCTGTACATACACGTGTACTGTTGGTTAAGGGGGAAGTGAGAATTCCGCAGAGGCGACTTTAGGCTATGGAAGACCCAAGTTTGCACAAGGATTCTCAGCTCCCCGATACTAATATAAGTACTGTAGGTTAAGGGGGAAGTGAGAATTCCGTAGGGGCGACTTGAGGCTATGGAAGACCCAAGTTTGCACAAGGATTCTCAGCTCCCCGATACTAATATAAGTACTGTAGGTTAAGGGGGAAGTTCGAGAGAGAACTCCGCGGAGGCGACTTGAGGCTATGGAAGACCCAAGTTTGCACAAGGATTCTCAGCTCCCCGATACTAATATAAGTACTGTAGGTTAAGGGGAAAGTTCGAGAGAGAACTCCGCAGAGGTGACTTGAGGCTATGGAAGACCCAAGTTTGCACAAGGATTCTCAGCTCCCCAATACTAATATAAGTACTGTAGGTTAAGGGGGAAGTTCGAGAGAGAACTCCGCAGAGGCGACTTGAGGCTATGGAAGACCCAAGTTTGCACAAGGATTCTCAGCTCCCCAATACTAATATAAGTACTGTAGGTTAAGGAGGAAGTGAGAATTCCGCAGAGGCGAATTGAGGCTATGGAAGACCCAAGTTTGCACAAGGATTCTCAGCTCCCCAATACTAATATAAGTATTGTAGGTTAAGGGGGAAGTGAGAATTCCGCAGAGGCGACTTGAGGCTATGGAAGACCCAAGTTTGCACAAGGATTCTCAGCTCCCCGATACTAATATAAGTACTGTAGGTTAAGGGGGAAGTGAGAACTCCACAGAGGCGACTTGAGGCTATGGAAGACCCGAGTTTGGACAAGGATTCTCAGCTTCCCGATATTAATATAAGAACTGTAGGTTAAGGCACAGGTTGAGGACCCGTGTGCATTTCGAGGCTATGGAAGACCCGAGTTTGCACAAGGATTCTCAACTTGCCGACACTAATCGTGTGCTAAAATTAATGGCGACCTCGAGTGTACTTTTCGTAGCATGTACTGATTGCTAGGCAGAGAGAGTAATTGTAATGTAATAAGAATTTTGTCTCATTGACACTTTTAATGCTCCACCTTAATTGGTTTTGCAGGTTCAGCAATGGGTGTAGCAGTTTTGCTGTGTGGACCAGCTGATCGTCTGCCGCACGCTGCCGCCTCTTCTCCTCTGCCTTCGTCGTCGCCATATTATTTACTGTGTCATTTTACACATAGGTACAGTCACACTACAACTGTCACACCTACACCGTGTATTACATACGCCACGCTACACAACAACTAGTTGTCAGTGTAAATGTAGCGACTTTTCGCTCAGTTTGACCTGAGTACAGGATTTTCACCGTCGTCACGGAGTTTTTCCCTCAAGCTTGCTTCTATTAACATAAATACGAGGTTTTTTCGCTCACTGGCGACTGTGACTTTCTCCTGTAGCAGGATAGCACACACACCACAGTGTGAATCTTGTGTGACTGAGTTAGGATGTGTACATATATATATATATCCACAAATTTTTTCCCATAAGGAAAAAATTTAATTTTGTAGGGGCGTAATGTCACGAATCAATGCGCGACATTTCCCTTTTGTGAGAAGCCACGAACTATTAGTGGAAAACTCACTGTGTATCGCTCAGTTAACCGTTTCTCTCTCCATTTCGGGGTATACTTTTCAAAACATTCGTCACTGTTTAAAAGTGACCAATTTAATGCACGTCACTAAGTGCGCTACTGAGCGATACTATTGTTTTTTTATTGTTCGCCTCTGCTTGCCTCAACCGTTAGCCACGCCTTCTTCCGGTGGCTTGTGCGTCCTGCCCATACAATGTATTTTGAATTCAGTCTAATTGTGGCTTTGACGGAGAGAGGTCCTGTGCTCCAGAAGTGTGAGAGGTCAGCTAGCACCCAGGCTCCACAGAGTATCAGTTTCTCCAAACTCCCACCCCTTGGTGACACAAAGCATTCATCGTTCAGTATTTCCTTTTGTTTTCCTAGTCTTAAGAGTTTAATTAAGGTGTTTTTTTTTTTTAGGCGTAAGAATTTAGCTTTTGTGTGAGTGAGTGAGTGTGTCTCATTGATTTGATTTGAAATGTAACGTTAAATCTATTTTTTTGTAATCAATAAATTTAACAGTTCTTTTCTTGAGCTTAATGTAAAGTAAAATCTTGTTTCATTTCTCCAAATTAAGCTTATTTCCCACATAGCTCCTAGCTTGCATAAACGTTTGCTTTCATAACTGGTACTTAGACCAGTCTTGTTGTATTAACTTAAAATCCGTTGTGCCATAGGAGTTAAGCATCAGCAAGGACCTGATTATTATTATTAGTATTAGTTATTTATTGTCAGGGGTGAAGTAACTTTCTCCAGAGGCTAACAGTACTAATTCAGCATTTGTGAGTAATTAGTCTCTGCTGTGTACTGTTGAGAAAGTTTATAAATTCTCGTTCTTAGAGAATCGTTGCTCGATTTAGCAAGACAATCATTGTCCCTGCTCTTTAATATTATTGAATATTAATATCAATTAAATAATATTTAAGCATTTATTTCAAAATTACCGTGTTATTATAAAAACCCCTTGTCAATTTATAAGCACACTGTTAAGCATCTTGAATCCAACCACATAATTAGTGATTGACAGTATGGTTTTCACCATGCAAGATCCACTATTTATATTCTCAGTCTCCTGACTTATACCATCTATCAGTCAATTGACCAACATGAAGAAACTCATGCCTTAGCCCTTTATATTTCTAAAGTTTTTGACAGAGTTTGGCATCGTTCCATGCTATCCAGACTTCCTTGCTGTGGTGTAACGCCTTTTGTTCCTCTGATTTCCTCATATCTCAGCGACAGAAAGGTAAGTGTTAAAGTAGATGATGTATACTCCAATTTCCACTCGAATAATGCCAGCATGCTAGAAGGATGAGTTCTGGCGCCAACCCTATTCCATATTCATATTAATGATCTCTTATCTGTCGCCCATAATTCCATCCATTCAGATGCAGATGACTCGACACTTCACAGTTCATTCACAGTTAAACACCCATTCACAAAGGTCGTTATCTCAAACTCACAACTCAGTACAGCAATTTCCTTAAATCAAGACTTATCCAAGATCACTGAATGGGGACAAAATATCATTTTCTTATTTAATACTCGTAAAACCAAATATAAATGGTGTACTAATAAACAGATCTTGCAAGTTTCTTATAATTCCTTTAATGCTACTAATATTCCTCTCTCTAAAAGTACTGAAATATTCGGTGTTTCACTTAATACCTTGAACTGGACTTCTCATGTTAGATCACTAACTAAAACCGCTTCAAAGAAACTTGGATTATTATACATAGTTCGTAACTTCTTCGCTGATGAGCAGCTAGCCATAATTTATTAGGATCATGTGCACTCTCAGCTGGAATATTGCTCACCCTTCTGGAATGGATGTGGAGAGGTTGCACTAAAACAACTTAAAATTCAGAACAAGACTATTAGAATAATAACTCTACTGTTACAAATGAACTACCTCCCCTTCGAGTAAGAAGGAGTGTTGCCTCCCTTGCATTATTTTATTGATATTTTAATGACAAATGCTCAGACGAAGTTGCATCCATTGAGCCACCTCTCCATGCCTTCCCCCGTACTACACGGGCATCTTGCAACTCTCATGATTGGACTGTCACACTGCCGTTCTGCAGAACTTTCACCCATCAGAAATCTTTTATTCCCCGAACTGCATCTCTTTGGAACTCGCTTCCCCAGAGTGGTTTCCCCCGCAAAACTTCAACCTACGACTGTTCAAATCCAACTGTTACAGATTTTTCTTTAATGAATGGACATATGTAATATGGTTTATGGATTTTTTAAATAATTTGTTTTTCAATTTCTAGACCACTGACAAACTCCGAAAAGAACTGGCCCTAGGACCGACCCATGATGAACCCTGTTTGTTACTTCTAGATACAGTGGCAGTAAGCATGTGTAGACCAGTGTGTGTATGTAACCCAGTGTGTATGTATATGTTAGCCAGTTTGCTCTGGGCCACCTGCAATCTCCTGCTTCATCACCCAAGGATTACCTTATTAACACCACCGCAGGTACGCACAGGATGACGGCGGGGGGAAAGGGGGCATGGACGGGTGATGGAGAGAGAGGGAGAGGTAAACAGGCAAAAACGGACACAGGAAAAATATGTACGGAGGTAAGTTTGTGGAAGGTGAGCGGTGGATGATTTGGACAGTTACTAAGGCGGGAAGGTATGTAAAAAGGAACTGTAGATTTACATAGAGTAAGGAGGAGTTTGGTAAGCATACTGCAAAGGCGGTTGTGGTACGTAAAAGTAATGGGAATTTGTCGTTAGTAGGTGGTTTTATACTGAAAGTGGGTAAGTAGTGAGATAGGTATGAGCTAAGCTAAAGAGATGACACAAACACATCGGTAAGCAGGAAGTTAGATAAATTGGAAGATAGTGTGCCGAAGTATATGAACCGTAGCAAAGATTTTGTAGGGACTGGTAAAGATGGACGGAAGGGGAGAGATGGAGAGATGTTTTGGTTTGTGGAAGTGAAATAGTATGTGAACGACTGACAGGGTTAAACGGGTAATTTAAGTTGATTGACAAGCAGAGTTATTAAGGGTATTGACGTGTTCACTACTAGAGGTGCCCGTAACGTGAATATTATTAACTAACGGTAACAGAAATGGAACAAAAACGATAGCGTCTAGTAAAGTGGGTTAATGGGGATTTCTTCTAAAGCCTTCACTACAAGAGGTGCTCCCAAATATGAAGGAAAGCATCTCATGTTAGTCTGACCGAATTAACAAGACTGTAGCATCAGGAAGTGGTTAATCTGATGATATATGAAGTACTGGCAGGATGATGTAGTTGGTTAGACAGGAAGCGAGGTATTGAATATCACTGTTATTAAAAAGTGGAATGGAAGAGGGAAGTGAAGAGGAAGGAAAGATGATTAACTTATTAGCTGAGAAATTACTTGGCAGGTGGAAGGTTAGTGATGTTGTTGGCAAGTATATTAAAATTTCTAATAAGTCTGAAAGAGAGAGAGAGAGAGAGAGAGAGAGAGAGAGAGAGAGAGAGACGGTGGGGGAGGGGGGGCTGGGGATGCCAGTAACGGACTGCAATCGATAGTATGTACTAGGTACATTGGAAGGTAGGTAAGTAGGTGTATAAAAACAAACTTTTCATTTGCCCAGGGGAATTAAAGCTGTGTCTTTTATACATTATTTATTACATTTATATAAATTCGAGACATCGATGACATGTGGTGACAGTTGTCTGTGCTTTGGGGGTCTGTCTGTCTTAGTTATAATTGCAGTTCATCAGTACCGTCCTTACGGTAATCTGTTATTTATGACATGCATGTGTCTGTTGAACGTTCTTCCTTTAATGGAAAACAATATTTTGTAGTGAAAGGCTTATAACATTTTTAGTAAGTCCTTTTTATTGTGTATTTGTTACCAGTAAACATTTTTATTTAGTTGTGGAGAGACACCAATTCATTGCAAAAAAGATGTGCTGAGAAATATTAACTGTTTGTGTCTGGGAAAGCCACCAAGTAGCAGGAGGCAGTGGGCAGATGAACTACTAAGCAGGTAGCAGTAAAAAAACACGTAAGCATTAAAACCCATTAATAAGTTCGGAAAAAATGGAAAGAAAGAGGTAGGTCGGTAGGTAACTGTATTTATATCAGCAGTAAATTTCAAACAGGGAATGAAAAATATAAGCTAAGGGAGATACGTAACGAGTTTCTTGTGGTTACAATGAGATACTGAGAAGTATAATTTTAAGTAACCCTTAATAGACTTTATGACCTTACTTAGTTCGATGCAAGTTAGTTCCCAGTGAAAGCCTGAAACTGATACCAAGGTGGCAGGAGAGTAGGTAGGTAAGATGGTCAATATATTAATGTCGTTATTAAGTCACCAAAGAATGCTAGGAAAGGGCGTAAAGGGAAAAGAAGGGAGGTGAGTGGGGCGAGGAGCAAGCGGAGACAGGAATAAGGAGAGGGAAGGAGGTAAAGGGTGAATGATGAAAGCAAAGTGGCAAAAGTGAGAGGAAGCAAGGAGAAAATGAGGAGAATGAAAAGAGGGGATGGAGCGATTGAACGAGGAAAGGAGGGAGGAGTATGAGAAAAGATGAAATTTGAGGGAAAGTAGGAAAAAAGGACAAGAGGAAGAGAGATGAGAAAGGTTAGTGGACAGAGGGAGGGACGGAAGAAAAGATGAAACGTGGGATGAAACCTTAGGGATTTAGTAAAAAGAGGAAGTCGGAACACCATTACTTTATCATACAAACACAAATATCGGTCTACTGTTTTATCTTTCCCATTTTCTCCTCTAGTGTCTGTTTCCATTGTTTCCCACCCCACTTTTTGCAAGGTCTCTTGCAGTCATTCCTTCCCTCTTTCTCTTCTTCCTCCTTCCCACCTTCCCTCTCTCCTTCTTTATTTGCATCCTTCTCACTTTCTTTTCTTTGTTTTTCTGCTACCCCTTTCTACCTCCCTTCTCTCTTCCTCGTCTTCCCTTCTACTTCGCCTTCCTTCTTCCTCGCACAACAGGATTTCTACTTCTCTTATTGTCACTTATTTTTTTCCATTTACCTCTCCTTCCCTCCCGTTCTTTCCTTCTACAATTCTGATCTTCCTTTCTTCTTTCTCTCCTCCTCTCTTCTAACCAAATCCTTCCAATTTCTCTCCTTCATTCTTTTTCAACTACCCTCCATCTACCTTCCCTCTCTCTCTTCTTTACCTTCCTCTCACACCCTCGTTCATTTATTTTCTGTTTCCTACAACGTGCTCTACTTCCCTCCACTATCTTCATTATTTTCTTTTCTCCCACTCTCCAATAATTTTTCTTTCACCGCTCTTTTCTTCTCTGTTTTTCCTTTCATTCTTGTGTTTTTCTTCCCTTTCTTCATTTAGTTTCCCCCCTACTCTCTCTCTCTCTCTCTCTCATCAGTAATCAGTCCTGGCACAAAGCTTCGAAAAGGAACTTTATCTCCAAAGATGATATGACACATGAAGGAGACATGCAAACAGGGTAAGGATATGAGGGTGAAGGAGAGATAACGAAAGGAGTGTGTGTGTGTGTGTGTGTGTGTGTGTGTGTGTGTGTGTGTGTGTGTGTGTGTGTGTGTGTGTGTGTGTGTGTGTGTAAGAGAATCACTTTAAGAACAAATTTAAATATTTTCTCTGTCTCACTCAGATCCCCCGAATTACTGCAAATCTTTTTACCTGTATGAGAGAGAGAGAGAGAGAGAGAGAGAGAGAGAGAGAGAGAGAGAGAGACAGACAGACAGACAGACAGACAGACAGAGAAAGAGAGAGACAGAGAGAGAGAGAGAGAGACAGAGACAGACAGACAGACAGACAGAGAAAGAGGGAGAGAGAGAGAGAGAAGGGGGGGGGAGAAGCATAGGCGCACAAACACACACTAAACCAACTGTCTCTGTGCCCATATTAAGAAAAAATGCTCTGAAAAACAAGGAGGGAACTGCAGACCCGCCGACGAAACATGTCTTGAAAATGTAAAAGAGCTCCTTTACCAGCAGGACTGGGTGATCAAAGTACACCTCTCTCTCTCTCTCTCTCTCTCTCTCTTTCCTTGGTTTCATGGCTAACTGCCCATTTCCCTGCCTTTGTCTCTAAGCAATTGTATCTCTCGGTTGCAGTCTCCCCCACACAATGAATCCCCGTATGTCTCCCAGCGTCTCTGCCCCCCTTCCTACTTATCCTCCCTGCCTGCCTGAATCTCTCGCTGCATCCGTCACTCCCAGCCTTCCTGCCTATTCTGACCCACCCACTTGCCAGCCTGCCCACCTGATAGTCTTATGAGAATGAGAGGGTTGCTTGGTCGACCAGGATTATTACCTAAATTTACTTCCCAGACTTGCCTCCTCCTTGTCTTCCCTTTCATCCTTGAAGTGCCTGATCATCAGATTCCCTTCCCACATTCCTTTCCTACCTTTCCTCACCATCCCACTCTTTACCTGTTCTCTTTCTGCCCTCTACTTTACTTTCCTGCCTACTTTCATCCTTCCCACCATTCCTACCTTCTCTGCCAACCCCCTTTATTCAATGCATCCTTTCTTCCTTCTTATCTGTCTACGTTTTCGGCCTATCTCACCCCCTCCACTCAGCTAATTCTCTCTGCCTCCCTTTATTCTCCCTGTCCCACGTCATGGAAATTCATATTTGTTTCATTCATTTAGGTCATTATCTCCTTCCTGCTTTCTCCCGATTCTTAAATGACACTTTGCCCCTGTCTTTTCATAGCATCCCTCTAAATTGCCTTTCTATTTCTTCTGGTTCCCACTTATCCTGTAACACTACTTGCACACAGTTTTGTTCCTTCTTTTTTTCTTTTCCTCCTTCCATCACTCCCTGCCAAGCCACCTCTCGTCTTCTCCTCCTGCCTTCGTACCGTTCACCCTTCGCGTTCACCCTCTTCACGATTCACTTTATCCCTCGCTTTACCTCTCCTTTTTTCCTTCCTTAAGTTCCTCATTCTCTTTCGTTTCTTCTTTCTCTTACTTCTCTCTCTCTCTCTCTCTCTCTCTCTCTCTCTCTCTCTGCTATGCTCTCTTCATTTCACTGCTTCTCGATTTACGTTTTGTGTCTCTTAACCCTGTCATACTCTTCACTGATCTCCCTCACATGTTGACATCTATATTCTTTTTTTGTCGTTCTTTTGGTTCCTTCTGTTTGTACCTTTTTTTATTTGTTTTGTTTCTGTATTTTGTCACTTTTCGTTTTCTTTTCTCGTTTTTTATACTTAACTTATTTCTTCTTTTCCCTAATTGACTTTATTTTCTCTCCATTTCTCTAGTTCCTTTTGTTCCCGATTTCATTTATTTCATTCACTCTTGTCCTTTATACTTGACCGTTCTCTTTCTTTATTCACTGTTTTACTTCATTCCCTTCCTTCTCGTTGACCTTTGTTCTCTCTCTACCACTTCTTCCGTTCATATATCCCATTCCGCCATATTTACCTTTTTCTATCAGTTTCCTATCCTCTAGCGACCCCTACTTTTCTCCTCTTATTCAACCGCAATTTCTTTCTACCCGACTCCCTATCTACTCATATGGTAAACCTCCTCTTACTCTTACTTTTCTTCCCTACCTCGTTGTTTCTCGTTCCCTCCTTGTTTCTGGCTTGTCCATTACTACTTCTCTTCCACATCCTGCCCTTTTCACTTTTCCTGTCTGTCACCTTCAACGTCCCTCTTTTCTCTCACTGCCTCCCCTCCTCTCACTCTGCAGATCCATTTCTGTCTACACCCACTTCCATTATCTCCACCCTTATTTGCATACTCCTTAGTTACTGCTTATAGACTTCCTTACCCTCACTCCTTACATTTGGTCTGTTTGACTTATATCCCACTTAAATTTTGTGTTGATGTACTGGGCTTCAACTCAGCGTAACCTTGTCACAGGCAGAGAGAGAGAGAGAGAGAGAGAGAGAGAGAGAGAATCATCATTTACTCCCGCTTCGTAATGTGTATAGCATCATCATGTCTTCCCGCCTTCCCTAATCACCTCTATCTTTGTCTACTTTCCTCATCAGTCACTCCACGTTTGCTACAACCAAAGCTTCAACGACTCTAACTTCTCTCTACTCTGCCGACAATCTTGTGTATAACTTGGAAGGGTAGTTATCAACTTGAGTTATTGTTTCTGGTTCTAAAAGGCGGGTTCACTACATCGCCCAAAGAAATATAATGTATCATGTTCATAATTGTTTTTCCTAATCGCTGCATTAGGATACGTGAGTACATTTTAAGGTTTGTGCAGAGTGGGATGGAAAAGTAGAAATGCTGGGGACAAGCCACGATGTCAGAGGGCCTAGACGTGAGAAAATTTGAAATCTCGGGAGAAATCAAAACAGGTCCAGGTTATTATTATTATTATTTTTTTAATGTCAGACTCTGGGCACAGGTTTCACAGCCTGCCCTCAAGGTCCAGTAGTCCTGCTACATACTACACACCCCTATATGTCACCACTTTGGCGCTAACACCCACCGTCCTTATTGACTACATGTTAGGGCTGTCTCATACAAGACTGGTATATTGGTAATAGCGGAGGTATTTTTACGACATGTCGGCGGGTCTTCTAATTGACCAGTAAAGTCTGATTTTGTGAAATTCAAATCCTTAAACTGTTCCCTACTCCAGAGTGGATTTGAACCTGGGTCCGGTTGGACTGCAGGCAACCTCTCTACCGTGTGAGCCACCGCCTTGATTTTTCCCTCATGTTCAGCAAATAAATTAAGGAAAATTATGTCATTACGGGGATAGTTTGTAAAATCTAACCAGAAAGACATCAGAATTTCAGTGAAAAACTGACTGTTAGACACTGGTGAGGAAGCTATGTGTCACCGCCATTTTAAATATCCCGCAGTCCATGCCTTGTCACAGCTGTGATGGAAGTTGCAACTAGATATTCAGAACTCAAAAGATATGAAAATGTACTGATGATGCGAAAGTTAAAAGCATAATGCAAACTGATGCGACAGCATAACGCTCTCAAGTAAATTCGCATATTCGTTTGCCTCGTCAAGTGGGACATCCCGGGAGCAGCTTACCCCCCCCCCCCTTGCCGTTTCTATCATTCATGGATATTCAGAGAATGTCATATTTCACTGGAACTCTAATGTTTGGCTGAGTTAGATTTTACAAACTATCTCCGTAATAACAAGTTACCTGAATTTACCTGAAAATGGGAGGGGGGGGGGAATTAAAGGTACTCTTAAAACATTACATGGACTCGATTTCATTTGTCCCGAGAACTCAAAATTTCACACATATCTAGGCCATCTAATATATTTTGTTAGGCCCCGTTTTTAAATTAACCTATGCAGATAAGTATATTTTGTATCATTATATTGGGCAACCTTATCGTCATATGGTTATTGTAACCTAATAATAAAAATAATTTTAAAATGCGTCCTTAATAATAAATGCTCTCAGACAAGCAGTCGGTTGCCAGCTTTCAAAATCACAAGGGTCGTCTCTTCTCAGGTGAGACTGAATAATCTGTAGCGTTCATGACAGTACATCATCTACCTTTGCTGGTATCTTTCCATTCCTGAGGTATGAAGAGATCAGTGGGACAAAAGCTGATAGTTCCCTGGATAACAGGAAACGGAGCCATATTCTGTCAATAGCTTTAGAATTGTCAAGGGGTACTGCATTAGTTTCTCCATGTTGGTCATTAGACTGATGGATAGTATGAGTCAAGAGACTGAATATATCAGCAATGGTTTTTTTCGTGACGAAAACCATACCGTCACTAAAATATAAGATGGGCACACTTCTCAGCAGAAAAGCATATATATATATATATATATATATATATATATATATATATATATATATATATATATATATATATATATATCACTTCGTAAGTAGGAATGGCGCAAGTTCAGAGTTGCGTCCTCTCTTATAGGGTACAAGAGCATTCGCGGGAAAACGTCACAAAACTTATTTCTAAGCTTATGAACTAAAAGACCTTCGCTATTCAAGTGGAAAACTACTCGCAAAGTCTTGCTAACCTTAGCAGGGGTCGCAAGATCGAACCGCAAAAATGACGATTTTGTTCTCTCTCTCTCTCTCTCTCTCTCTCTCCTTTTGCAGTCATAACTCCAAAACAAAAAGACGTACGCGAACATGCTATAAACCAAAATGCGGCTTGTCAAGAGTAGATGTTTCATATCATGTTTAGATAAGTATTCAGGCTTCGGTTCGAGATTTACGGCCTGAAAACCGCATCGCGGTTGCCCGTAAGTACGCCATTTTGCGCAATATTGGTTAGCTACAACTTGCCTACAGTTAAGAACGTACCAAAACACACCTTTTCACTGGAAGGTACCCTCGGTTTATTCTTTCAGTATGCTTTTCATGTCACACACACACACACACACACACACACACACACACAGCATGGAAAAATGCTCTTACACAATTTATTTTCACAATGTAATATTCCACGTACTATTCATGTACTACACGTGGTCTGCATGCATATTTTGGACGGTGTACTATTCTCAAAAAAAAAAAAAAATGCATACAAATCTGAGAATGTGGCATGATCCTAAGCCTCCAGACAACCTTCCTCGTGCACTGTCCAGCTTTATCCCTCCACTTCATACCCAATTCTATTTGTTCTTCCAAGCTGATCCCACCATGTATCCAGTCATTATAGATACAGCAAGTGAGCGAAACAAGCGAGGGACGACATTATTAGATTCACAGTAGGGTTTGGATTCTTATGCCACGCACAGCATTAACAGTGTGCTGTTTCGGAATCCACTAAAGCTACGGGAGATGTACACACATCGATGGAACGCTTATAGAAAAGTAATAGTGACTCCTTTAAATCTGTCTTCTTGTGCCATGATTAAAGTCTCAATGAGCCAAATTCAGATTCAAAACTGGAATATTCCAAGTTATTAGAGCTGTAGCGAAACAATGCACAACGTTGGAAAGCTGGTGGAAATGTATACGTGTTTCTTAGGTGGTGTTTCACAAAATTCGCAGCCAAATTCCCGACGACGAGCCCCAAAGCGCCAGACTAAACACCAAAACTTCGTTTTCTCGGATATTGTTGAACTGAGAGCAAACCTATGCATATTGCTTTTTAAGCGGCTTTGCTCAAAATGCACCAACATCTTACCAGAAGAAGAAAGTTTATTTTCGGCAAAACTGAGTTGTCTTGAAAACTATTAAAACTGGAATGGACCTGGAAGAAGCTTCGAAAACTTGACATATAACTCAGTCAAGGTTTCTCACGCAAACAAGTTCAATCCTCGCAAGTGTGAACACCTTAAATTTCATATTTGTCGTAATTCTCTCCACCTCTACCTGCCGCTCTTAAAATCTTGGCCACATTTACTCTTCCACAATTCCTCATAAGCTGTCCCTTTAGTTCCTTTCCTCATTCTCACTATCCCTATCCTTCAGTAATCTAATTCCTTCCAGAATGTACCTCAAGGTGATTAATGAGGGACCAACATCACTAGCCACTCCCTCTAACATACACCAAATATTCTCAGTCTTTATTCTCCTTTCCTCCCAGCAGCAGCCTCAAGGAAAAAGTGCCCTGGATTTTTAAACGAGCTCTGCATTTTAAAACAACAGTACTATTACCCTGTCTCTGCTAAAAATTTGGACCACTGCGCCTAAAATACTGTGCAGTGCTGGTAGCTGCATTCATTTAACGAAGGTGTAATTCTGCATGCAAGTATTTCTCTCAGGTAATGTACCATTTTGTTGCTCTAAATTTGATTTAATCTGATTTTCATGGCATAAGTATGATTTGAAAGTATCTTAAAAAAAAATGTATATTATCTGGATTAAGAAACGACTGAAGTTAAAACAACTAAGTGTTTTCATTAATCGTATATTGAAACAGAACCATGATGACGAGGAATATGATAATGATTATGCTTATGTGCTGATGCTAATGATAACAGATGTGCTGATCTTGATAATAATAACGATGTTCAGGACGATAATGATGATAGGGAGAATGATAATGCTTGTAAGTGGGAAGTAATGAATATGAGAATGATGCTAATGGACGCAATGATGATATACACAAATATGACGAGGACATTGACGTCGATGATATCGGTGATTATGATGTTAATGGTGTCTATATGATGCTAACAGTGTACAGCTGATGGTTATGAACGTGGTGATATTGATAACATCAGCGAATGTGCATATAATAACTTTCTACTACCGTTCTGAACAACTATGAAATTTTCAATTTCGTATTACATTTATTTGAATAAAATATATATATACCACATAGCCTAACGATAGGATGATTACCGTATGAAAAACGTTATAGTAAACTACGAATTAATGGACAGGGTTTGTAATACTATCAACAACAGAGCTATTTCGCAAAGTGGATGTAAATTACCGGTAATACAATTCATCATATAAAGATATATCATCGTCTGATACGGGTTTATGGAGATTTTCAACCGATTCACTGGGATATTCGTACACACTAGCTCAAACTAAGGACAATTATTTTTATGAAAATTTTAACTGACGAGGCATACAAATAACACAACATTCCTCGCACACACACACACACACACACACACACACACACACACACACACACACACACACACACACACACAC
The DNA here is from genome assembly GCF_032717465.1 of Coenobita brevimanus. Lineage (NCBI taxonomy): Eukaryota > Metazoa > Arthropoda > Malacostraca > Decapoda > Coenobitidae > Coenobita > Coenobita brevimanus. Next base: position 17,868,239 of record NC_136956.1, read on the forward strand.
ACACACACACACACACACACACACACACACACACACACACACACACACACACACACACACACACACACACACACACACACACACACACACACACACACACACACACACACACACACACACACACACACACATCAAGAGCTGTGTACAAGTAGTTAATCACAAGTACACACATTCATCTACGAATACATATACTCGCACATACACGGCGTACACACAGACATGTACACAGACGGTTCGCACAGGGAGGTGTTGTTTTTGCTGGAGTGTGTTAAACAAGAAGGGTACTCCATTTGACACACATGTTTCCCTCCTGCCTCACCTGCCTATGTGCCACCGCACCTACCTTCTTCCTGCCTCATCTGCTTCCCTTCTACCACACCTGCCTCCCTCAATACTCACCTGGCTCCCCCTACCTCACGTGCCTTCCTTTTCCTCCCTTCCGCCTTTATTGCCTCCCTACTGTTTGATCTTCCTCCCTCCTGCCTTGCCTGCCTCCCCGCTCGTCTACAAAACCCCGAGAGAGAGAGAGAGAGAGAGAGAGAGGGGGAGAGAGAGAGCAGTAATAGTGTGAATGCAATACTCTGTACAAACGCTACCCTCATCTCGCCGTGTTAAGATGAAAGAGATTTTTACTGATGGTGGTGTGGCCCGAGGCTTTTCTGAACGTGAAAGCGGTAGGTCCCAAAGTGAAGTTGCCTTCCTCCGGCAATCCACTATTCTCTTAACCGGAGATATAACGAGAGTCGAGGGATAATTTTATAACCGGGCAGCGGATCTGCCTCATTAAATCGAGTCACCTGGAAGGCATCCCTATCCAGAACCTGAGAAAGGTTGATGCAGTGTTATATCCAGCCCCATTATCATCAGGCTGTCGGTAGACACCTCTAGTAGGGATAGCTCTGATACGCCCATTGGCCTCAGCAACCAAACATCGTATCTCCCAAACACATTGGTATAAACCTTTCCAAGCACCAAAGCATGTGTACTAACTATTCTGTACGCAAAGCCATCCCCAAAGTAACGGAAACCATTACAGTTAATGTCATTTTCTGATCTAGAGTAAAGTGCCATCTTCTGCATACTCTTCCTTCTTTTTCGTTTCTTCTTTTTCTTCTCCCTGTTTCTAAAATGCCAAGGTCATTTACCTTCGTTTTCTCGCAGAGGAGTTCATTATCCAGCAGCCAGCTGCTATGATACATCACAAACAGAATCAATGTATCCTTTTAAACTTAAATATCGTACTATAAGCATTTGATTTTCATTATGTTGTTTATCGGCGGTGCATAACAGCTTACAATCCCAGTAGATTTAAACAGTATTTCAAAAACAATTTTTCCAGATACCCAAGTTGCTTAGAAGTACTGAAAGTTATATTGTATTAACGAGAAAGTAAAAGTGAAAATATGTATTAAAGAGAGAAATTGTGAATGAATAAGTGATGACGCAGCCCTGAGGGGATATTCTCCCGCATTTGGTCTGATCAGCTAGTCAGGTCAGGTGCGGGTAAGGGGATGGGTCTGTTATGATGTGGCAGGGGTAAACCTGTTCTGCTGTCGGGCCCTGCTGCGGATGTCACTGATTGCATTGCGCAGTTGACCCTTGTGCGGTGTGATGCGGTGAGGATCTGTCCGTTTTCCCCTTTGGAGCTAAGATGCGAATGAATGTGTTTGAATGGATGAGTAAATGGAGAGTGAGTCGTCCTGTCTCGGCTACCTCCCTTTCCTTGGGGGAAGCAGCCTAGGTATATAGATAGATAGATAGATGACTCTGTGTAAAGATGATGCTCTCCTTCCATTAGCCTTAACATACATATTTTTGTACAAAGGTAGAAGCTTATAAATTATCAATGAAATAAGAAAGAAAAAAAATCATAAACTTTACAAATATGTATGGATGGCACATGGCCTGAATGTACAAGAACTATACTGTTCAAGCAGAGATCATGGAGCAATATGCATCCTTACGTGTTGAATTTATAAATTCAACATGTAAGGAATAGCTGAAGTATGAGAATACTCGAGAAGAACAGTGTCATGATGAAGGTATAACTACTAAACTACCCAGAAACATATAAAAATGCAATTATAAGGTAGGGATTGAAATACTCTTCTTTCTTTACTTTCCATCTTTTCCCACTTCTATGTAGGGGCAATATGTTTCACTAATCTTCACCATATAGCCCCTGTGCATCAGTTACTGCTCAGGAGTACACACTAGCAGTTTCCAAGCTATCCTGGTATGATTTGACACTCTGGTTTTGGCTGGTATTACGGTTAGATGCCATTCCTGATGCCAACCCTCTCTCTTTTTCCAGACTTGGGACCAGCACTGAGTCGGGCTTTCTTACCCTTCCCCCTCCCCCCAAGTGGTTGGGTGAGAAGCTTTTGGTATGAGTGCTGCTAATAGGTCCATCTATTATGGTCCCATTTACACTAAACAGTACATAAGCCTCGTCACCACCCCAAAGGACCCCCAAGAATTCTCCGGCCGGAGCTGTGACTTAAGCAATGTTCTGTGAGACTTGGAGCAGTAGCTCAAGCCACGTTCTTTGGGAGGAGTTTCAACAGCACGTCACATGTTCTTTGGGAGGAGTTTCAACAGCACGTCACATCTTACGGGTAAAAATACTGTATTTTCACACACTTGTATCTCAGTAAGCATACTACCTAGAACAATTAGTTTTAAACCAAAATACTCAACAATCCTTCCACTATAAAATGCAATTTTTTCCAGGCTGCGAGGTGGAGTCAGTGAGGAGGATAGATAGAAAAAATACAAATAACTTTTGCCTGCACAGAGTTCGGGTGCGCATAGTGTCTACAGCATCTGCTGGCTGCCAATTGCTGCTCTCTCACACTACCACGCTGCTTGCCCACACATTTTCTGAGGTGTGAAGTATGTTTCATTTATAGAGATTAAAATAGCTATAGGCATTCATGATTATGTAACAGTTGTTAACATGTAACAGTATGGAAAAAAACAGGTAGCTATGTCTGAGTTCTCGAGGAAGAGGTTTGATACACTTCCCCGTAACCAGACACTCAAGTATTCCAAACACAGGATGAGGTCTCTGACCAGGTGATGGAAAAGTCCAACACGTGCCAGAAGCACGCAGAAATGCACACACACACACACACACACACACACACACACACACACACACACACACACACACACACACACACACACCACCAAGCTGGAAGCCTCGGCAGTAGATTTATGCCCCGAAATCATATGAAGGATCTCAGAGAACGAGAGAGAGCCAGGCATGAAGGAATAAAAAAGGAGAGTAGAAGCTAGAGTCTGTGAAGGTGGCAACTAACACGACCCCTGACAATACAACGGGTCAGTCAAGCAACTGTCTCATAATAAAACTCCAACAACCCCAATCTGCCTATTCATCACATCACCTCACTTACAATATGATGATAACAGGACAGAGATGGCCTACCCTGACGTTCCCCTACAACGCCAACATCATTCTCTTTGTCCTCCTGGGTCTTTCCGATCAACCAGACAATATAATAAATCCTCACTCTCTATAATAACAAGATGAAGGCCACATTATCCTGACATCTATTGGCCATTGACATTGGTTGCAGCAAACCAGCAGACCAGCGAACCAATGTACCCCAACTACAATCAATTTACACCTCATGATTTTATTAATGATCAACCATTAGTTACAACCTTCAGTTCTATGAGAAACTACAAGCAACTACAAGCACCTGTATGATTAAAGCTCTACAGTCGACATGATACTACAGTTCTATGAACTACAATTTAACCACAAGCAAAACAGAAAGCAAAGAGGTGCTGATCAAGTATTTTGACTGGGGAGCGTCAACTCAGCAAACCTTCACCACTATCACCATCACCACTACCACCAGTCTTTCACCACCACGAGTGTTGATGAGGCAAGATGCAGAAACATAACACACCAATCATTCCAAGTGCCTGACAACAACCAGCCTGCCAGCCCTCTGTCACTGTTAGCCTGCCTGCCACATAGCCTGCCTTGTCTGCCTACTCCGCTGACTAGAACTGACGACGACATCTGCTGATGGCGAGAGCCAGTGCAACGCCTATCTGCTTCTATCAGTGAGTTTGAACGTACCTTTATCCTTGTTTTTCCCAGTAGGCTATCTATCCGAGCTACACATACAATCCTTTATATCACTAATTTATTCAACTCATATAATCATCATATCTTAGTACTGCCAATACGTAAGTGATACACAATTATACATTTGGCACAAACATAAAAAAATGTTTTATAAGTATAACTAGGCAACTTATTAATGATTTCTAGTGATTAGTATTATTATGGTATGTTAAGAAAAGCACCAACATTATTGTCTGGGGAAACACCATTAGCAATACCCAATGACGATACACAGTTAGAGGGAACACGTAGTTCAGTAGAAAATCCCCACCAAACAAATATTTCACAGTTAGCAGAACGAGAGGAAAACAGAAATAACACACATAACTCTCCACAAACATAAGATCAAGAAACAAACACATCATCATCCATAGGTGTAGTCTAGGATGATGATGTAACATGACCGGGTTTTTCAGATATAGATAGCGGTGATTACAGACAATCCTTAAATATTTATAAAAATTTAGTACACCCAGACAATTTATACACCAGAGTTTACAGATCAGGAAACAAGTATGATGCAGTCCCTTATTACAATAGCACGGGAATTCAAGTGAACATTGACAAATAAACAAACACAATGGTAAGTGCAACAGGCAACGGTGATTCACATTCCTCACAGAATCCACACAATCCACAGAGAAGTCAACTTCCATTATATGTGTATCAAGGACATAAATGTTCTTAAATTCTCAGGCATTGACAAAGATAGAATTAATGTCCAGACAGTTATAGATGAGTGCGATCGACTATTTATTAGATGAAATATAACGGTTGAAAAAGAGAAAATAGCAGTCTTTGCATCGAGAACTAAACAAGAAAGATGTCCAGCTGGAAAGTTGCTTAAGTCAGATAAACTCATGAGCTCGGACCTACAATGAATTTAAAACAGAATTCCTTAAAAAATCTTCTGGAGGCAGAAATTTTTTTTAACAGGTATACCTCCAGAATTACATAAAATCATAGATCTCATCAAACAAACATACACTTCCCATGATTTAAGTGATATCACATCTGATGTGTCAATAGTTAAAAGAACTCTATTAGCCAGCATAGAAAACTCAGACTGGATCACAGTTAATGGAGGAATATCACCAATGCATGTAGTTGATATTAGTTATATTGCTGGCTTATGCAGACTGCCTGAGGGAATCTTCAAGATTGCAAAGATAATCCCATTGATTCCAGGAACATGTTTACTTGATTTTTTAGATGACGTATATTTGAGTTGTAAGAAAGCTGGAGTGGCTGAAACACCACAGTCAAAAAAAAAAAAAAAATGAGAATTATAGCCACAGTGGCAGCTATAAATACATCTAGAACAAGTACAGAACAATGGAGAGCTCGACAAAGAACAAACTTATTATCTCAACCTGTCCTATCGCTCCAGTTCGGCCTGTGGACACTCCAAAGAAACGTTGGTTGTGGCACTTTGGAGCTGCTGACTGGGAGGCCCTCAGGCAGTACTTTGATTTTCCCTGGGATGATTATTGCTTCCATGGCCAGGAGCCATCTGACTGTGCCTCGCGCATTACGGAAGTTATTCTCTTGGGCATGGAAGCATACATTCCTTTCTCATATCCTTTGACTAGTGCAAGAAAGCCCTGGTTTAATCACACTTGTTCTAATGCTGTCCACAGAAAGGAGAGGGTCTATAAAAGGTAACGGAGCCAATCCACCTCTGAATCACATTTTTTTTATGTTTCTGCCTGGAATCATGCTAAGTCTATTCTTCGTTCTGCTAAAAAAAAAAAAAAAAAAAAAAATCATCCATACTTAATGCTCAACTCTCAAACTCGAATTCTTCCCACTCCTTCTGGCACCTTGACAAAAACATTTCTAACAACTTTACTTCATCATTCTTCCCTCCTCTTTTCAACTCAGATGGCTCTGTAGCTCTTCCTTCTACTGATAAAACAGATCTCTTCGCTCAGACTTAGACGATTCCGGTGCTGTTCCTCCATCATTTTTCCCCCTCTGAGTTCCTCATGGCTGACATTAAAATTTCTTCAGCTGATGTATTTCCTGCCATCACTGGCCTCAATAATAACAAGGCATATGGACCAGATGGAGTCCCTCCTGTTGTCCTCAAGAACTGTGCTTCGGTGCTTACACCCAACCTAGGTATGTCTATCAACTTGTACCTTTCCTTCTTGCTGGAAGTTTGCTCTCATTCAGCCAGTCCCAAAGAAGGGTGACAATTCCCAACCCTCTAACTATCGTCCAATTGCTTTAACATCCTATGTCTCAAATTTTTTCGAGTGTATTCTTAACAGAAACACAGTAAAGCATCTTTCCAATCACAACCTTCTTTCTGATCGTCAGTATGGGCTCCATCAGGGACGCTCCATTGGCGATCTTCTTAGCTATCTTTCAGACTCCTGGTCATTCTCCTTTCAGGACTTTGGCGAAAGGTTTGCCATTGCACTGGACATCTCAAAGGCTTTCGATCGAGTCTGGCAAAAATCTTTGTTTTCTTACGGTTTCTGTCCTCTATCTGTGCGTTCATCTATAGCTTCCTTTCTGGTCGTTCTATAGCTGTTGGTGTACACGGCCATCGTTGTTCTCCTAGATCTATCAACAGTGGTGTTCCTCAGGGCTCTGTCCGATCAACAATTCTCTTCCTTTTATTCAACAATGACCTTCTAAGCTGTACATCTATCCCTATCCACTCATATGCTCATGATTCCACCCTTCACCTTTCCATTCAGTTCCCGCAACGTTCATCTCATCAGTTACTTCAATAAACAAGGGATAAGGCTATGGCACACATGATGTCTGACTTAGCTCGTATCACTGACAGGGGTAAAAATAATCCTGCTGGCTTTAATGCATCAACGACTGTTCTTACATCTATCAACCCGACAAAATCTTCCACAGGAGTATCCACTAATGTTTGATAATATCCAGCTCAATCCTGCTTCATCGTTGAACATTGTTGGGGTGTCATTCTCTCGGGACTTATCTTGGAAAGATCATATTACATCTCTTGTAAAATCTGCTTCCACAAGACTAGGTGCGCTAAGCTGACTCCATACCTTCTTTACCCGTGCATAGTTGTTGATTTTATACACAGGTTTTTCTCGCCCGTCTGTAGAGTACAACTCTCATGTGTTGGGAGGCTCCCCACATACAGCTCTTCTCAATAGGGTGGAGTCAAAGGCTTTTCGTCTCATTAACTCTTCTTCTTTTACTAGCTCCCTGCAACCTCTGTCTCTTCGTCGCACTGTTGCATCATTATCTCTTTTCCATCGCTACTTCAATGGTCGTTGCTCCTCTGAACTGTCTGCTTGAATCCCTCCACCTCTACGACGGGCACGTAGCACCTGTTCAGCAACAAACCCTCTTCTCTTTTCTGTCCAACTCTCTAATGCAAGAGTTAACCGTTACTCCCAGTCATTCATTTAAGCAATAGGTCAACTCTGGAACTGTCTCCCTCTGCATTTCCTACTTCCTACGATCTTCAGTCTTTCAAACGCAGTGTGTCCAGGCATCTCGAAACGAACGGATCTCGAATTTGGCTCTTTTGTATCGATTTTGTTTTTTCTTGGAATGAACGGTTTTAGGGCTCAGCCTTTGCATAAAAAATGATAATCCACGAGCCACAGCATTAGCAGTATGTGTAATAACGACAAGCATATGCTGCTTTGAATGCAGTATCACATGCGTATATATATATATATATATATATATATATATATATATATATATATATATATATATATATATATATTGTATAACTTGCAGGGAAGTGAAATAGAGGTTACCGCCGAGCTATCGTCTGTATTTCATGTCATCTGGATGACACCATGATGATATATAATATAATATGTGAAAGCTCTGTGGTGCCCCCTCATTGTGTTCCCTGCCAGTTATATGACATATCCTGCTCTTAGAATGGTGTATTGTTCTATTTTCATGAATTTTATAATTATCTGTATCTGTCTATGTGGATAGATAGATAGATAGATATTACTGCATTTTAATTGAATGTGTATACTCTATAGGATGAATGACAGTATTCACTTGTAAAATATTCTGTTATTGTACAGTACTGTGTTTATATCTTAACACTGTTGAAATGCCGCAAGTACGGCTCCACATAAAAAAGAAAAATGATTTGAATTTATAAGTCTTCCATTGTCACCACTTTGCTGAGCCTAATTGTACCGATAGTACTACTTAAAAGTTAATGCACAGCATGATTGGGGGTGTTGGGATAATATAGTATTTCTTAAGGAATGAAGGTTATTGTCTATTTATCTATTTATTGCCAGACGCCATAATCCCGTAAGGGGTGGCCATTTGACTCAGAGTCATTTTTTTTACGGGGAGGGGCACTAACTCTCCACCAACCCACTTGTTGACACGTAGGGAGCACGTATGGTTTGGTTATACGGTTACTACCCAGCGTTGCAAATGGTTTCTTGGCTAACAGAAAATCGTTTGGTTTGTCACTCAATGTAAAGCCACCTGTAAAGCAAAGAAAAGCAATAAAAAGTGACAGGAAAGATGGGAGAAATAGGAAGAGAGGGGGGCAGGCACATAAAAAGAATGATAGAGGCTAAGGAAGAAGTAGGCAGCACTACATCAAGTGAGTGGATGATGGTCGCCACCACCTACCACTGGGTTATTGGGTGAACCCTTACTATAAACTACACTTCAAAGATCTACTCATGGAGTAAATTTTTGCCAGGGCGGGTAATGGAGGGTATTACTACGCTGGCATCCTGTCCTCAGGCCTACGTCGACCCTGTGATTATGGGTGGTTGGGGGCTTAAGTAGATTGCCATTGGTGGGCCTCTGGTATGACGTACGTTTGCGCTACGATGGCCCCAACCTTTGTGTTTGCTGGGAACAAAAGCTAGTAATATATTTTCGGTAACAATCACGATTGTCCGTTCACTATAATGCTGGCAGCAAAGCCAGTATTTTTTCTCATTAGTAAACAGTTTTTCTAAGATCCTGAGAAAGAAACACAATAGTCGAGATACAAGATAAAAGACTAACAAAACAGAGTGGAGGAAGAAGGACGAGCGGCATGGTTAACTGGACCGAAACCAGTATCATAAAGAGATTATTTACCTCGCAAGGAAATATTTGAAACAAGCAAAGAACGACCATGATGACAGACGTAAATAAAAAAAAAAAGTTGGATATTGTCAGGGAAATTACTCTCGCCATTAATATTGCTAAATATGTGGAGGAAAATAAGAAGAAAGTGTGAAGAGTCATGGATGTGATTGATAAAGGACAGGACTCAGTTAAAGACTGTATGCACACACACACACACACACACACACACACACACACACACACAAAGAGAGAGAGAGACGTGGGGAGGGGGGGGTATAATCATCAAATGTGAAGTGATAAGAATCAGAGTGACTCCCAGTAAGGGCAATCTGGCTGTCATAATATCATCATCTTTAGCTGTTTTCCTGTATATCCTTCTCTGCTGTAATGGATGTGGAACTATGGTCTGACAAATCTAAACTGGCGGCTGTCATAATATCATCATCTTTAGCTGTTTTCCTGTATATCCTTCTCTGCTGTAATGGATGTGGAACTATGGTCTGACAAATCTAAACTGGCGGCTAGGGTGTGGCGCGACCCTCTGTACAGTGGTGCTATGTTTCCCAAACCCGCGATGTGAAACGGCTGTTATGTATGTAAAAGGCATCACAAATAAGATAAACACATATGAAGACAATGTTAACGTGTGTAATTTAATATATGAAAGAACAGTAAACTCATTATGCATAAAATATTTATACGGCAATACAGAAACGTGGCATAAATATTTTACAGTGTTGCTAAAAAAAATGTAGTCACTTTTATTGGCTTTTACCGTAGTTCTGGGGTGGGTAGTAATGTCACAATTATGATTATAAGATAATGTACAGGAATATAAGTAAAAATATGCCAATTTCTTAGTAAAAGAAAAAATAATACATTAAACCCTCGTGAGCGGCAACACTCACACAGACCCAGACTAACCCGGCCAGAGCTTCCTCGTGTAACATTCCTTTGTGTCCTTACCTCCTGGGTGGTGTGGAAATAGTCAAATTTACAATATGTACAATATAATGTAACAGAAAATAACCAAAATGTATCCTAAAACACCATAGATGTGTGTGTGTGTGTGTGTGTGTGTGTGTGTGTGTGTGTGTAAGAGAGAGAGAGAGAGAGAGAGAGAGAGAGAGAGAGAGGGGGGAAGGGAGGCCAGGGTAGGTGTTGAGGGAGAGATGGAGGAAGGGAGGGAAGGAAGGAGGGAGAGAGTTATTGAATGAGAACATATCATGGCGCTGCACCAGTGAGGTCATCTGGCGACAAATGTAAAACAATAATATTTTTAAATATAAGATATAATAAAAAAAAATAAAGAAATGAAAGCATAAGTTTATGTCATTCAAAAAAGAAACAAAATTCCCCAGGGTGACGCACATCTCCCTCAGGAGAGAGAGAGAGAGACAGAGAGAGAGAGAGAGAAGGGGCATCGCGCGTATGGAAAACGTGGCACCACTTAGAGAACTTCGTGCCTCACCCTAGCCGCCAGTTAAGATACTGTATGTCCTACCATAGATACCATTGTAAGTTGTGGGGGGGGGGGTCACCCAGGGCAAGGCCTTCCGTCCAGAAGCTGTGGACAATCATCCAAATCATTTACTTTGCAATGTTACCCACATGTGAACAAAATGTGTGTGTGTGTGTGTGTGTGTGTGTGTGTGTGTGTTGATAAAGTACTAGAATATGGTTGGAGGTTTGACAAATTATATGTTACTCTTTACTTTCAGCATTGTGTTTTTTACGAAAAAAAAAAAAATACATTTTTACAATTAGCTGGGCATATACACGTCACGATACAATTTTAATGTCTTTCTTTCACCCAATCCTTTTTATTCCACGAGAAGTGTAGAAGCCTGGCAGCGGGCTACTCTGCATGGCAGTTCTGTCATTAGTGCCATAATGTGAGCAATATGCGTCAACCATACCTCTCATTCATTTACAGCACCTTAACGCACTAGACTACCATGTGTCGTCCCGGTACATCCATGTCGTCCAATGTAGTTTTCATGAATGTTGAATTCTATTTTGCTGTCACTAAGTAAAGAGCCACCTGAGGACAGTGCTACATCAAGTCAGTGGATGATGCGCATCCCACCACCTATTACTTAAAGTTAAGTAAATAAAGTTATAATTTAACTTCTGTAGAATCGTTAGGTATTCATTACCACCATGACCACTGCTGTAGTTTTTACCTTACCGTATTTTAATCCTTGTATCAACTGTTACTTTATTATTTAGTGATAAGTTTCCCATGTACTAATTACATCATTAATATATTATTTTGCGTTTGTAATCAATATTTACATTATTCTAGTAGTTTCCACATGCTGATTATATTAAAATTACTTCATTAGATTATACTTGTAGTTGATACTTGCTCTATTATAACGAATACTGTATGCTATAAAGCAGACTAAATGGAAACATAAGGTACCTTGATATAAAGGACTTTATCCAGGCATATGTGTACAAAGAACATATATGCATACTTACTCTCTGCAGTAAGGTGATCAGGTAAGGTAACCCTCACATCAATTCCAACAACACACAAACACACACACACACACACACACACACACACACACACACACACACACACACACACACACACACTCTGTGTAATGGTACTCGGTTTTTAGGGTAGTTCTACACTGATTGGCAAGCCAAATTATTTCCTGTAAACCAAGAAGCATTTACAATGCTGGGTGGTAATCTTATAACCAACTAACACGTGTTCCCTACGTGACAACAAGTGGTTTGGCTGAGGGTTAGTGCCCCTTCCTGGAAAACAACTATCTAAAAATACGAACAAGAAGCCTCGGACCAAGACTCACCAAAATTTGACGGCTAAGGACCGAACAAAGGACATGGTAAGAACAGCTACATGGAATGTAAGGGTTGCAAATGACGAGGTGAAAGAACGAGATTGTCCAGGTGCTTGAGGGTGCGATAGTGGATGTATGTGGATTAAATGAAACTAAATGATTTTCTGGGAGTGTGAGAGGATGGGAGTATGGTTGGGGTATATGAGTGGGAGTAGGTGAGAATGGGAGGGCAAAAGAAGGAGTGTGTATTGTTGTGGGTAACAGATGGAAGGAGAATATATGAGAGTATGGATCAGTTGGTTCGCTGATTGTGTGGGTAAAATTGAAAGTTGAACTACAAATGTGGGTGACTGTGTGTGTGTGTGTGTGTGTGTGTGTGTGTGTGTGTGTGTGTGTGTGTGTGTGTGTGTGTGCATCAATGCAAGATCGTGCACGCAGAGTGAGAGTAGATTTCTGGACAAATGTGGAAGCATGCATGGAAAAGTTTGAAAGGAATAAGAGAGTGTTTTTGATTGCAGATTTGAATGGCAAAGTAGGGAACGTGAAGGTGGATGGAGTACTTGGTGAGTGGGGTGTGACTGCAGAGATGGATGAGAATGGCAGTGCTTTAGTGGACATTTGTGCCGGGAGGGGGATGGTGAGAGCCAATACCCTCTTCAGGCACTAAATGATCCATAGGTGTACGTAGCGAGTGATGAGAAGGGTGGGTGGTGAAATGAATGAAAGGAAGGCAATGATTGACTATGTGTGTGTGGATGACAGGATGAGAAGGTGTGTAATGGATGCAAGAGTATGTACAGGTTGGGGAAGTGGACTTCCTGACCACCACTTGGTGGTGGTCAGAATCGAAGTCCAAATGAAATGGAGAAATAGAAGAAGGAAAGGACAGGAGGAAGTACTTCATACAAGGAGGGTGTGGAAAAGTTACAAGAGGATGGAAAAAAGGCAGATTATAAGAGGGAAGTTGAGGAGCAAATGGGCAAATGTGGATTGGAGAAGATGGTGGACGTGAAAGGTGTGTACAAGATATTCACAGAAGAAGTATGTGCAGCATGTGAGGTGGTATGTGGGGTGAAGAGAAGAAAGGGGGTACAAGGAACAGCATGGTGAAATGAAGAGGTGAGACAGGCTGTGGCACAGAAAAAGAAAACATATAGTGAGTGGAGAAGAAACAGGGACGTGGAAGAAGTTGAGAGCCGGAAGAGAGAGGTATATGTAGGAGGAAAAGAGTGGTGAAAAGATTTGTAAGAGAGAGAAAGAAGAGAGTGGATGAGGAATGTGGAAGGAATCTGAGTACAATGCGGACGGAATGTAAGAAAATGTTCTGGAAAAGGGTAAAGAGAGTTAGACAGGGTGCCAAAGAAGTTAGTTGGAGAGTGAAAGATAAAAATGAAAGATTACTAGTTGAGAACGGAGAAAAAGTGAGCAAATGGAGAGAACACTTTAATGAATTGTTGAACATAGAGAATGAAAGTAATGCGAGTATAAGTGTTTGGGGAATGGGTGGGAGATGGAGGGATGTGAGAAGAGAGGAAGAAATCAGTAGGATGGAAGTTGTGGAAGCAATGAAGAAAATTAAAATGGGGAAAGACCCAGGAATTCATGGAGTGCATGGTGAAATGCTGAAGCATGGGGGAGATGGTAGTGGAATGGATGTGGAAGATGTGCAGATTGGCCTGGGAGGAAGGCAGAGTCCTGGAGTATTGGAAGTCAGGCATAATTATTCCCCTGTACAAAGGAAAAGGGGAAAAAAAGTATGTGGTAATCACAGGGGCATTAGTCTTCTTAGTATAATAGGAAAAGTGTATGGTAGGATACTTATTGACAGAATTAGGGAAGTAACAGAGGAATTAGTTGGAGAAGAATAGGGAGGTTTTAGGAAGGGAAGAGGTTGGGTAGATCAGATATTCATTCTTAGGTCTTTAGTGGAAAAATGTCTATAGAAGGGAAAGAAATTGTATGCGGCCTTTATGGACTTGGGGAAAGTATATGACAGGGTGACTAGACAAGGAGTGTGGAAAGTATTAAGAATATAAGGAGTAGATGGGAAGTTGCTGAATGCTGCAGTGTGTGTGGATAGTGAACTAAGTTAATTATTGTATTTGAAGGTTGGATTGAAACAGGGATGTGTCATGTCTCCATGGTTGTTCAATCTGTATATGGATGGGGGTATCAGAAACAAGGTAGGGCAGTGGATGTTGGAGCGGCCCTAATGAGACAGGGCAGTGTTTGGAAACTCCCTGCACTGTTGTTTGCAGATGATACTGTGTTGTAAAGTGAAGACATGGGGGAGCTGCAAGGCTTGGTGGATGAGTCTGGGAGAGTGTGTCAGAAACAGAATCTAAAGGTGAACGTATGAAAGAGTAAAGTTATGGTCTTCGAGAGAAGTAAAGTCAGTGAATATACAGTGAGGCTGGATGAGGATGAATTGGAAAATGTGAGTGCATTTAAGTACTTCGGTAGTGTGATGAGTAAGCATGGAAGTTTGGAGGGTGAAGTGCTTGAAAGAGTACAACAAAGAAGAAAGGTTGCTGGTTCTTTGAAAGCGGTGATAAGAAACAGGGAAGTGAGAATGGAAGTGAAAAAGTTACTACATGACAGTATTGTGATGCCAACTCTAACCTATGGAAGTGAAGCTTGGACTTTGTCGAAGGGACAGAAGTCAAGAGTGAGAGCAATGGAAATGAGTTATTTGAGAGGAGCATGTGGAGTCTGTTACATAGCCTATGATTTCATCATCCTTTGTGTAATTTTAACGCACAGTTGCTGCATGTTTGATCACGAGCGTGTTCTGCCTCAGTCCCCCCCTTCTACCGTTATAGTAGAGTAAGTCGACATCTCTGTTATACTTTGCGGGATTGTCATCTCTTTGTCCCCATGGCTTCATTTGCGCGTCCTCATTACAAGTTGTATCAAGCTCTCCTGGCCCCTATATAATGAGCTCAGTCTCTGCATCATTGCCACTTAGATCTGCTCCTCACTTTGTTCACATCTCTGTCCTCCCCTATACAGATATTATTATTGTGAGTGCTCAAGAAATCTCCAACCATCTAGCAGCTGTGTGTAATTTGAGTATTACTGTTATTGCATTTTTTCTTGTACTGTATAGCATAAGTTTAATTTGTAGGCTTAGTGAAGTTTTTGTAATTCATGTAGGGATCTTTATGTCAGTCATTTTTGATAATAGTTTGTATCTGTAATTATTTATCTGGCATTCACTGAGTATTATCTGGTATCTCATTTCATCAGGGCTGACTTAGATAAATTTACTCTTGCTAATTTCGTGTTAATAGAGGCTATTGCAGTTAACCATATATTTAACCTGTTTATTTGCCATTACATTATCCTTATGAGTCCTGAATGTTTTATTGTTAGTTTGTGCATTAAACTTTAACTTGTAATTTTACCTAACTCTTTTGTTTTGAACCTGGAACTTTACGGGACAGTAGTGATTTTTAGCATTCTCACTTAAAGTGTACATTATCTTTCTCTGTTCCGTAACATAAATTTGGCGACCTCTTATCAGGATATTCAGGATATTATCATAAGGATATTGTTTGATATTTTGTGACTGTGATATATTCATGATGGCTACTATTTCTACACTTGATGAAGCCAAAGATTTTTTGTCAAATGTGCAAACAGTGTGTGATATAGAAAACAGAACAAAGAATGAACTTAAGCTTGTTGCTCAACAATTGGGAATTGCAGTTCACTCTCATCATTCTAAGGATCAAATTGTTGGCATGATTAATAAAAGCTTGTTTAATGTAACTCCTCCAAATGAGCAAACGCAGATTGAATTAGCTAAGTTACAGCTAGCTCTGCAGGAGGCTCGTGCTAAAGAAGCTGAATTTCAGGCAAATGCTAAGCAGGCGGAGTCTCAGGCTCGTATTCAGGAGGCTGAATTTCAAGCACGTGCTAAGGAGGCTGAGTCTCAGGCTAAGGAGGCGGAATCTCAGGTTCGGATTCAGGAGGCACAGATACAGGCACAAATTGAACTTGCCAGGATTCAGGCAGACCATGAGTATCGCATGAAACAAGGTGGAACTGGATCATCTAGCTCTGATGATTTTGATGTGGCTAAAAATGTTAAACTTGTCCCTCCTTTTAATGAATCTGATTTAACAAAGTATTTTCAGTTGTTTGAGAGGGTAGCTACAGGTTTTAATTGGCCTAAGGAGTATTGGCCAGTACTCCTTCAAACTGTTCTCACCGGTAAAGCTCAAGTAACTTATGCATCTTTGCCTCAGGATCAGTCTGATAATTATGATGTAGTTAAGAGCTTGATTCTTAAGGCCTATGAGCTTGTTCCTGAAGCCTATAGAGTAAAATTTAGGACAACTTACAAGCAAGATAAGCAATCCCATGTTGAGTATGCAAAAATCAAAGAAGATCTGTTAGAGCAGTGGTTAAATTCTAAGAATGTGGATTCTGATTTTGGTAAATTTAAGCAGATGATTTTGCTGGAGGATTTCAAAAGGTGTATTTATAAAGATGTAAGCCTATATCTTGATGAGAAAAGAATAGATAATTTGTCTGATGCTGCAGTTTTAGCTGATGAGTATGTTCTCACTCACAAGAGATATTCTAGAGAAAAAGGGAAAGCTGAGAGTAAATACGTTGCCTCTACTCAGAGTACAGGTAACAGGAAAGAGAATAAGGATGATGTTTCTCAGGAAGTAAATACCAGCTTCACCTCTAGATTTCAGAAAAGTAAATGTACTTATTGTAGTAAGCTTGGTCATACTACGGAGAGATGTTTCAGGAGACAGCGTGATGTGAACAAAAAGGAGTCTTTAAATATTCAGTCAATTGGTCTAGTGTCCACTCTTGAGAGTTCCCAGAATTCTTTAACTGAGTTAACTGAACCTGCTTTGAGGGGTAACTTAAATTCTCATGATGGAGCTCCTCTTTTGAGCAGTAACGTGGGTGACACTCTCAAGAGTTCATGTGCTAATTTCCTGTCTGATGGTTTTGTCAGTCCTCTGGACAGTAATGACAGGAAATCAGTTAAAATATATCGTGATACAGGTGCTTGCCAATCCCTTATGCTGACCAGTGTTCTAGGCTCTAATTTTAATTCCTCTGATGAAACTGTAATCTTACAAGGTGTAGGGAATAATTACTTCTCTGTCCCTCTGTGCAGAGTGAATTTAGAGTCTGGTTTTGTTAATGGTTCTGTTATGGTTGGGTTGGTTGAGACACTCCCAATGTCAGGTGTAACTTTCTTACTTGGAAATGATATTGGTGGAAGTCAAGTGTGTCCAGCTCCTCAGTTGTCTAGTGAGCCAGTGGCTGCGTCCCAGGATTGTGATGTCCCTGATGTGTTCCCTGCATGTGCTGTCACTAGGGCCAAGTCTAAAGTTACTGGTGATTTAGAGGATGATGATGATGATGATGTTATCCTAGCTGACACTTTTCTTGCTAATTTGGACCACTCACCAGATGAGGCAGTACCCCGTAGTGTTGATAATTTGTCTCGTCAAGAGTTGGTTGAGTTGCAGGTTGCTGACCCTGAGTTGAAAGGTCTAGCTAACTCTGCTTACAGTGAAGGAGAGTCAGCCGGTGCTTCTACTTGTTATTATGTAAAGTCAGGAGTACTTATGAGGAAGTGGAGACCCCCAACAGCATCAGCCGACTGTGAGTGGGAAGTTGTACATCAAGTTGTCATCCCTCGTGTTTGTAGGCAGGATATCATTCGAGTGGCTCATGATTCCAGTTTGGCAGGACACCTTGGAGTGAGGAAGACTGTGGCACGCATTTTGAAACACTTCTACTGGCCAGGTATCTTCAGGGATGTTTCCTGGTATTGTAAGTCTTGTCACACCTGTCAAGTTGTAGGGAAGTGTAATCAGACTGAAAAGGTTGCACCTCTAGTTCCCATTCCTCCTTTTGAGGCGCCTTTCACCCGTGTGTTGGTGGATATTGTGGGCCCTCTTCCTAAGACTTCTTCAGGATTTTCTTATGTGTTGACCATGATTGATATGGCTACTCGTTATCCTGAAGCCATTCCACTTAGAAACATCTCAGCAAAGAACGTGGTTAAGGAAATGCTAGGGTTCTTCACAAAGTTTGGTCTGCTCAAGGAGATACAGTCAGACCGGGGAAGTAATTTCATGTCAAACGTTTTCAAGCAGTCTCTGAAAGAGTTGGGCATCACCCAGATCACGTCTTCAGCTTACCATCCCCAGACCCAAGGAGCGTTGGAGAGATATCATCAAACACTCAAATCGATGCTCAAGAAATACTGTTTGGAACATCAGAAAGACTGGGATAAAGGTCTTCCATTCGTTGTGTTTGCCGCAAGAGAATCTCCAAATGAATCACTGGGCTTCTCACCTTTTGAACTACTGTTTGGCCATGAAGTAAGAGGACCCCTTAAGCTACTCAAGGAATGCTGGCTGTCGGAGGAAGATGACGTCAACCTGCTGGAGTATGTGATGAATTTCAAAGAACGGCTGTCCACTGCTTTACAGCTGGCGAGAGAGAATTTAGGAGCTGCTCAGGAGAAGATGAAGACTTGGTATGATAAGAAGTCCAGGTTACGCCACTTTCAGCCAGGAGATCAGGTTTTGATTCTGCTACCAGTTCATGGGCAACCTCTTCAAGCCAAGTTTAGTGGCCCTTATTTCGTGGAGAAGAAACTCAGTGATGTCAGCTATGTCATCGCCACACCAGATCGTAGAAAGAGCAAGCAACTATGTCACATCAACATGCTAAAGTTATATCACAGGCGGGACGAAAATAATCCAGTCTGCACTGTAGCTGTTCCACCCGAGTCTGCAAGTGAAGCTCTCCCATGCAGTATGAGCCTGAGCGATAGTTTGGGGAAGAATCCTGATATCGTGAATGATCTCCAGACTAAGCTTTCTCATCTACCACCCAAGGAAAGGCAGGAGTTTTCGGCATTACTGCAGGAGTACCCGCAAGTGTTCCGTGCCACTCCAGGAAGAACCACTGTGTTGATGCATGATGTCGATGTTGAAGACGCAAAGCCAATTAAATTGCCTCCTTACCGTGTGAACCCAGTGAAAGTTCCTCTCATCCAGAAGGAGCTTGGCTACCTGTTGGACCACAAGATGATTGAGCCCTGTCAGAGCGAGTGGAGTTCTCCTGTCACTCTAGTCCCTAAGCCAGGTGGGTCACAGAGGCTTTGCATCGACTACAGACGTGTTAATCAGATAACTAAAACAGACACTTACCCTCTCCCTCGTGTGGAAGATTGCATAGACAAGATCGGAAAGGCTAGGTACATAAGTAAGTTTGATTTGTTAAAGGGATACTGGCAAGTACCTATGACTGAGCGTGCTAGGGAGATCTCATGTTTTGTACTATTAGGAAAGACTTTTGCATGGTCTGTAGTGCCATATACAGATTGTTTTAGAGTAATAAGAAATTTCCTTTGTAAATTTCTTTTTTCTTTGTGGGGAGGTGTTACATAGCCTATGATTTCATCATCCTTTGTGTAATTTTAACGCACAGTTGCTGCATGTTTGATCACGAGCGTGTTCTGCCTCAGTCCCCCCCTTCTACCGTTATAGTAGAGTAAGTCGACATCTCTGTTATACTTTGCGGGATTGTCATCTCTTTGTCCCCATGGCTTCATTTGCGCGTCCTCATTACAAGTTGTATCAAGCTCTCCTGGCCCCTATATAATGAGCTCAGTCTCTGCATCATTGCCACTTAGATCTGCTCCTCACTTTGTTCACATCTCTGTCCTCCCCTATACAGATATTATTATTGTGAGTGCTCAAGAAATCTCCAACCATCTAGCAGCTGTGTGTAATTTGAGTATTACTGTTATTGCATTTTTTCTTGTACTGTATAGCATAAGTTTAATTTGTAGGCTTAGTGAAGTTTTTGTAATTCATGTATGGATCTTTATGTCAGTCATTTTTGATAATAGTTTGTATCTGTAATTATTTATCTGGCATTCACTGAGTATTATCTGGTATCTCATTTCATCAGGGCTGACTTAGATAAATTTACTCTTGCTAATTTCGTGTTAATAGAGGCTATTGCAGTTAACCATATATTTAACCTGTTTATTTGCCATTACATTATCCTTATGAGTCCTGAATGTTTTATTGTTAGTTTGTGCATTAAACTTTAACTTGTAATTTTACCTAACTCTTTTGTTTTGAACCTGGAACTTTACGGGACAGTAGTGATTTTTAGCATTCTCACTTAAAGTGTACATTATCTTTCTCTGTTCCGTAACAAGTCACATGGAGAGACTGACTGACACATAAGAAAGTGAAGTAGCGTTGTGGTGTGGATGTGGATGTGATAGGAAGCGTTAGGAGAAACACAATGAGGTGGTTTGGCCATGTGGAGAGAATAGAGAGTGAGAGACTGACGAGGAGAGTGTATATGAGTGAGGTGAAAATGGGAAGATGGAGGGAATGCCAGGGATGAGATGGAGGGATGCAGTAGAGAGGTATATGTGAGAGGGGGTGTGAGCTGGGAGCAGGGCAGTGAAATGGTGGGGGACATGGCGACATGGAGGTGAATTGTTTGTGGTCACCCCTCATGAGATTAAGGAATCTGGCACTATATATATATATATATATATATATATATATATATATATATATATATATATATCCCACACATGCGTGTAATGTGTGTCTCTACAACATATAAAGACGCTCGTGTTCTGGCTGGGATAGATTATAATTACCCTGTCACTTGCCGAGTTGAGCTGGGCTAAGCAATAATCCTGATTGTTGTGATTGACACTCCCAGCCGGCAGCTGACACTCAGCAGACGACGTGTACCGATGGTCATTTGTTGGCAGCCACATTGCGACCATCCTGCCCTTTACCGATAAAGCGGTAGTACTACAGATCCACACGCCATTGCCTTTTTTTTCGTGCTGTGCTGGCCTTGCGGCTCGTGGCTTCCCGACCCACACCTGGACGACCGCGCTTCCATGTTTCAGATGCAGCACACCAGTGAGGTACAGAGCGCAGAGTGACGAGCTGAGGGGGATGGTGCAGGGCCATTGCAGCGACCTAAGGAGAAGCAAGCGTACAGGGTTGGCTAGAAACATCACCGGTACTCTGCGGATTTTTGGTGTTGCAACTCTTTATAACAGTTTTAACGTCTTTTCAGGTACATGTTTATTGTGTTATGCTGTTTTAGCACTAGTAAACACTCTTTATATAATTTGGGGTAGGATCTCTTTAGTGTTATAGTACTATCTGATAAGGTAGGTACATGTCCCACTCGAACACTCTTCTATTTTTTCCATTGATTGTTAATTTCACACTTCAACGTTTCACATTTCACGAGGTTTGGTGGAACATCCAACCCGCGAAGTCTGAGGAATCACTGTACATATATATATTGTGTGTCTGGGTGCGAGAGAGCATTCTCGTATCTTCCACTATTTACTCAAGTTTTTCACCACTACCTCTGAGACTAGTGCCATTTCTTCCCAGTATAATTTATTTTTTTATTCCTTCCACAGAGTTTCATCTCATTATTCGTGCTTTCAGTTGTTTTTCTGCACTTAGTCACCGATATAATCCTTCAGACGTTATCAGTACTATGCACTAGTATTTCCCTTCTTATAGGAAATTTCTAATACATAATAGCAGGCTACTTTTTATGAACTCTGGTACTTTTATCAATGAAATCTTCCAACCTTAGCCTATACCTATGTTACTTTAAAATGCAGTAGCTTCCTTAACTCTAACACACTCTTCTGCACCCTGACTCACAATTATTTTGTTCGACACGCCGTCCTGTTCCTTTAGACTTTCTCGACACCTCCTGTAATTAACTTCGACTGTCTTGAAGTCCTGGCAGATAACGCTAATTGACTGGCGAAAGCCGGCGAAATCTGAGAGTAGGTCTGTAATTTAGTTTTAGTGGTGGAAAGTACAGTAGGTCAAGGATATAGTGATGGCATTGGGGGGTATAGTGTGTATGGAGGCTACAGTGTTGGTGGTGAGAGGTACAGTGGTGGTAATGGAGGGAGCAGTGTTGGTGGTATAGGGTACAATGTTGATAGTGGGTGGTGAGTACAGTTTTGGTGGTGCAAGGTACAGTGTTGGTAGTGGAAGGTACAGTGGCTGGAGGGTATAGTGATGAAGTACAGTAGACAGTTATGGTGGTGGGGGGTACAGCGTTAGTGTTAAAGGATACAGTGTTGGTGGTGAAGGATACAGTGTTGGTGGTGGTGGGTACCGTACAATGTTGGTGATGAAGGATACAGTGTTGGCAATGGAGGGTACAGCATTGGTGTTGGAAGGTACAGAGTTGATCGTGGAGGGTACAGTGCTGAATTGTGGAAGGCGCAGTGTTCCTCCACTATATACTGAGTAACTTTTTATAATTTTCTGTCAGTGTTAATCAGCTGCAATATAGTGCTTCACAATGCATTTTTGCTTCTTTCTTTCCTTAATAGTCTATTTCTATTGTTCCCTGTCTTTACATTGTCAAGCACATAATCCCGTCTCTGGCTAACCCTCTAGATGTCAACACCTAGTTCTCTTATTTTTTCCTCTAGGGGTCTTTTTCTGAACTGATACATCTCCTTCAAATATTTATTACCCCCCCTGGAGCTATTTCCCCCTTGGACCTATTTCTCCCATGGGCTTATTTTCCACCTTGGACTTATTTCACACATGGATCTAATTTCTTCCTTTGACCTATTTCTCTCAAGGACTTAATTTTCCCCTTGCTCCTATTTTCCTTTTTTTTTTTTTCCTTTCGACCAATTTGCCCACTGAGATATTTCCTATATAGACATTTTTCTCATTGGACCAAATCTTCAGAAGCATATATTTTCCATGATAAACTCATTTTTTTTTTAATTCACATATATTCCTCATTACTCCGTTATCCACGTAAACATTTTTTCCAGTGGTCTTATTTTTCATCATGGGGCTCTTTTTCTTCCATGGTTATTCCCACTGGACCTATTTTTACCATATTCCTAGCAGAGCTGGGCACCATAATCTAAAATACAACTCCGCAATCGCAGTTCCGCAACGTCAGACCCTTACCTTCCGCTACCACAATTCCGCAATAAACTTGGAATGTGCAGTTCCGCTACCTCAGTACCACAACCGCAATCCAGTTTCACAATTTTCAGTACAAAGTGTACAAAGAGGGGGTAAATCAATTGGTAATGTATTGAATAATTGTATTTATAATCTATGACATTAATTTCCCACAGTGACAGTCACTTTGGGAAAATATCGTTTTTTCGTTGGATTTATCATACACTATTAAATTCACTTTTTTATGGTGTATAATAATCAAATGTATTTTAAAACTGTCGCCGATACCTTGGTGTATTTACGGAAAACATAGCCTACCCATTACAGGTATCTTCCTCAGAATCGTAATTTTGTAAGGTACTGACTTATTCTCAGGTGTACATCAGTCACTTTTTATTTTGTATCAGAGTTGGGGCATACCATGAAAATCTCACAATACTAATATAATATAATATAATCATATAATAATATTAATCATATCCTTTATTACACAAATAATTTTACAAGGAAAAGATATAGCCTTTGTGCCACTTGGGAAAATCAGTCTGACCAGCAGCAGAATGCAGTCCATAGAACTTAAATAGATAATTCATAGAAATGTGCTTACTCTTGCAGATAATAACTCAGTAAGGCCGTAAAAGCAGTATTATCAGTGATCACCATTAAATCGTCTTCTGTCTAATTGTGGAACAACTGTGAATGATTAGCTATGCGTGCCACAAAACTTACTGACACCTTGGCTTATAGTACTGTATATCGTATCGTATCAAATCATTTCTCCTGGTATCGCCCATCCCTACTACTAACTGATGCAACGACTCCTCGGCCCCACCGATGCTGGCCAGGAATCCTGTTCAAGATGATTATTCATGAGTCATGCTGTAGCCTGTACTAACTGACATCGACTGCCATGTGGGAGATTGCGAACAGGATTGCAATTGCAGAAGTACTTCTGCAACGCAATACCGCAAGTTTCAGATGAGTTTGCCGCAATCGCAATCCCGCAGCTGAAATCATGCGATCCGCTATTGCGGAAATTGCGGATCGCGGAAGTGATTGCGGTGGTGCCCAGCTCTGATTCCTAGTTGCTTCACATGAGGAAATGCCAGATTTGCACATCAACCTATTTTCTCCCATTGAACTACTTCACCCATCAAACTGTCTTTACTTTTTAGACCTATTGTATGTTTCTATTTGAACACTACCTTGGACTTATTCACATCGTGCACCTAGTTTCCCACTACTCAACCATAGCACTCAATTACCCATCTGTCCACCCTCCCACCGACACCACCCTGCCCATTCTCACTGCCCTACCAACCTCACCCACCCTGCTCACTCACCTGACCCTGCCCATTCACTTGACTCTGACCACTCACCCCTTACTACCTACGGTACTTACCCAACAATCCAACCCAAGCACCCACTCACCTTACACATCCCTCCCTCTCCATCCGTCTGCCCTCAAACATACCCACCCACCTACCAGTCTCCACCAACAAGATGACATGTGGGTTTACACACACACACACACACACACACACACACACACACACACACACACACACACTTGCGTGCATGCACTCACAAAGGGAGCCACTGCTGTCCTTTTATTAATGATTCTTTGATAACATTTTCTCGATGGTAATTGTTTTCATAACTCCATGACTATTAACGTTCACTGACAGGCAGGCAAAACAGTAGTGCTGGGCTAGACAAAAAATAAAATAAATAAATAATAATAACTGAATTCAAAGTACGAGTATATAGGTGGATAAACTGTCTGCTGTTAAAAACTTCATCTTACTTTGTTTAGTTATCCCTTGGGTTTTTATGTAAGTTCATGTAACTGAACTTTCCCCAACCTTTTGGCGTTTCATATATATATATATATATATATATATATATATGACTGCAGTTATAGACTTGGAGCGTGGAAATCGCGGACGTAATAGGAAGAGGATCACCAGGCAGAACACAAACATCGTGGCAAAGTTAGGCTCTTTATTTGCTGACGTTTCGGAAAATACTTATTCCATCTTCAGAGCAAAATCTACAATCGAAAAATATACACAATTAAGATTTTTATATGTTATAACGATCAAAACAAGACTAAAAACATGAAGGTACAAAAACTAAGTCCATTAAAATACCGTGTTCGTAAATCAATAAGTAATAAAATCTAAAGTGAATGACGTAGGAGTAAGAAAGATCAAAGGTCCAAGTCATTACTGTTCCGAACAACATTATTTACCTTCCCATAACATACACTGGACCCCTTAGCTTCACATTGAGGAACAAACTTAAAAAACTTCTAGCTGAACACTTCCCACAAGTTGTGTTTAAAACCTAAAAAACAATCCAGAGTTTTGTCAAGGTAAAAGACACCATTCCCTCACACTTACAAGCATCCGTTGTTTACCTCTTCACGTGTGCCAGCTATAGGTCGACATATATACTGTAGGTAAAACAAAAAGACACCTAAAGACACGAATCCATGAACTATTAGGTCGTTCAGTTCGAACAGGCCAGTTAATCACCAATTTGAAAACACTGCAGAGACAGTCCGAGGCTGTGTATGAATTACCTTGTGGAACGTCTCGAGCTGTGGGCCTCTCTGAGGATTCTCGGAGAATGAACATTATCCACATGAGTGTTCACACCCACGGTGGGTGTTAAAACGTGACCTGCCCGAGACTGCGTAGCGATTCTCAGCTTCCTGTATTAGTCGTAAGTGTAGGCTAGAGTTAGGTTAACCAGTAAACTACCCATTCTAAGAAATTTGAGCAATTCATGAACTGGCACTTTCCTGATTAGTAACGTTAGGTTAACTAGTAAACTGCCCGTTCTAAGAGATTTGAGTAATTCAAGAACTGGCACGTTTCCTAGTTAATGAGCGTTAACCAGTAAACTAACTATAAGGGTTCTGAGCAATTTGTGAATTCAAGAATTACGTTTCCTAGTTAATAATGACATAAGTACTGATTGCTAGGCAGAGAGAGAGAGAGAGAGAAATATCAGTTTTGATGCTCCACCTTAATTCCATTTGCAGGTGTAGGTGGCGGGTGCAGCATTGCCGTGCAGATCAGCTGGTCATTCCTGTCGCATGCTGCCGCCCCTTCTCTTCTGCCTCGTCGCCATTATTTACTATAAATTTGTATTATGTGATTTTGCACATAGGTACAATTACACCACAACTGTCACACCTACACCGTGTATTACATACATTACGCTATATAACAATTAGTTGTTAATGTAAATGTAGCGAACTTTTCGCTCAGTTTGACCTGAGTACAGGATTTTCACTGTCGTCACGGAGTTTTTTCCCTCAAGCTTGCCTCTATTAACTTAAATACGAGGTTTTTACGCTCATTGGAGATAGTGATTTTCTCCTGTAGCAGGATAGCACACACATCACAGTGTGAACCTTGTGTGACTGAGTTAGGATGTGTACATATATATATATATATATATATATATATATATATATATATATATATATATATATATATATATATAGATCCATAAATTTTTTCCCATAATGAAAAAATTTCATTTTGAAGGGGCGTAATGTCAAGAATCAATTTCGCGACATTTACCTTTTGTGAGAAACCACGAACTATTAGTGGAAAACTCACTGTGTATCATTCAGTTAACCGTTTCTCTCTCCATTTCGGTGGTATACTTTTTTCAAAACATTAGTCACTGTTTCAAAAGTGACCGTTCTAACGCACATCATTAAGTGCTCTACTGAGCGATATTATTGCTTCTATATTGTTCGCCCCTGCTTGCCTCAACCGTTGGCCACGCCTTCTTCCGGCTGGCCTGGGCATCCTACCCCACATATCGTATTTGAATCAGTCCTTTATATGTCACGACGGAGTGTGGTTCTGTGTTCCAGCAGTGAGAGTGAGAGAGGTCTTCTAGCATCCAGACTCCACTAGACTACAGTTCTCCGGGCTCCCACCCTTCCTTGGTGATACGCTACATTGACCAGTAGTTCCTTTTCATATTTTCCTAGGTTTAAGAGCTTAGCTTCTGAGTGAGTGCGTGCGATCTCTTTATTTTGAATTCATTTTGAAATGTAACGTTAAATTTATTTCTTTGTAATCAATAAATTTAACAGTTCTTTTTCTCGAGCTTAATGTAATGTAAACTCTTGTTTCATTTCTCTATAGTAAGTTTATTTCTCTATTAGCTCCTAGCTTGCATAAACGCTTTGCCATTCATAACTGGTACTTAGGCCAGTCTTGTTGTATTAAGCTTAAAATCCGTTGTGCCTTCTAGGAGTTAACGCATCAGCAAGAACCTGATATCATTAATAGTATTAGTTATATATTGTCAGGGGTGAAGTCACTTTCTCCAGAGGCTAACAGTACTAATAAACAGCAATTGTGAGTAATTAGTCTCTGCTGTGTACTGTTGAGAAAGTTTATAAATTCTCGTTCCGAGAGAATCGGCGAAGCAAGCCGGCCTAAAGTAATCATTGCTTGATTTAGCAAGACAATTCATTGTCCCTGCTCTTCATTATTATTGAGAATTAACCTTTAATATTGCATTTAAATTAAAAACCCCGTGACATAAGGGATATTACGAGAGTGGAACCAGTTAATGAATATGTGAGACTGTCTCGCTGGAAGTGGCTGGGGCATATATACAGAAAAGAAGGCAGATTAATACAGGAGGTGCCAGAGTGGACTGCTAGAGGAAGAAGAGGTAAAGGTAGGCCGAGGGAAGCTTGGTTGGGGATAATGAAAAGAGAAGCAGGAGAGGAGTGTTGGTGGGACCTGAGGGAGATGGCAAGAGACAAATATTGGTGGAGAGAGTTCATCGAGGCCCTATGCATCCCGTGGGGTGCCACAGGAAATGATATCAATATATATATATATATATATATATATATATATATATATAGATATATATATATATAGGAAGAGGATCACCAGGCAGAACACAAACATCGTGGCAAAGTTAGGCTCTTTATTTGCTGACTTTTCGGAAAATACTTATTCCATCTTCAGAGCAAAATCTACAATCGAAAAATATACACAGTTAAGCTTTTTATATGTTATAACGATCAAAACAAGACTAAAAACATGAAGGTACAAAAACTAAGTCCATTAAAATACCGTCTTCGTAAATCAGTAAGTAATAAAATCTAAAGTGAATGAGGTAGGAGTAAGAAAGCAAAACGTATCTGTATAACAGTAAGTGCAGTACTGTAAAAATAAAAACTTACCTAGTGTGGAAAACAAAACAGTTCACAGGAAGCCATGTCACTAATCGAAGGGTTAAAACGATAATGGTACAAAGCTTCCATAATGGGAAGGTCCGTGTCATTGTTGCTACCACCAAGAACTGTGATGGGAACGAGAAAAAGGGTGGTCGCATTGTTGTGAGTGGTCCCTTATTGCTGAGTGTGGTGGATTGGTGATTAACTGGCCTGTTCGAACTGAACGACCTAAGAGTTCATGGATTCGTGTCTTTAGGTGTCTTTTTGTTTTACCTATATATGTCGACCTATAGCTGGCACACGTGAAGAGGTAAACAACGGATGCTTGTAAGTGTGAGGGAATGGTGTCTTTTACCTTGACAAAACTCTGGATTGTTTTTTAGGTTTTAAACACAACTTGTGGGAAGTGTTCAGCTAGAAGTTTTTTAAGTTTGTTCCTCAATGTGAAGCTAAGGGGTCCGGTGTATGTTATGGGAAGGTAAATAATGTTGTTCGGAACAGTAATGACTTGGACCTTTGATCTTTCTTACTCCTACGTCATTCACTTTAGATTTTATTACTTATTGATTTACGAACACGGTATTTTAATGGACTTTGTTTTTGTACCTTCATGTTTTTAGTCTTGTTTTGATCGTTATAACATATAAAAATCTTAATTGTGTATATTTTTCGATTGTAGATTTTGCTCTGAAGATGGAATAAGTATTTTCCGAAACGTCAGCAAATAAAGAGCCTAACTTTGCCACGATGTTTGTGTTCTGCCTGGTGATCCTCTTCCTATATATATATATATATATATATATATATATATATATATATATATATATATATATATATATAGATAGATAGATAGATAGATATCATTTCCTGTGGCACCCCACGGGATGCATAGGGCCTCGATGAACTCTCTCCACCAATATTTGTCTCTTGCCATCTCCCTCAGGTCCCACCAACACTCCTCTCCTGCTTCTCTTTTCATTATCCCCAACCAAGCTTCCCTCGGCCTACCTTTACCTCTTCTTCCTCTAGCAGTCCACTCTGGCACCTCCTGTATTAATCTGCCTTCTTTTCTGTATATATGCCCCAGCCACTTCCAGCGAGACAGTCTCACATATTCATTAACTGGTTCCACTCTCGTAATATCCCTTATGTCACGGGGTTTTTAATTTAAATGCAATATTAAAGGTTAATTCTCAATAATACTGAAGAACAGGGACAATGAAGTGTCTTGCTAAATCAAGCAATGATTACTTTAGGCCGGCTTGCTTCGCCGATTCTCTCGGAACGAGAATTTATAAACTTTCTCAACAGTACACAGCAGAGACTAATTACTCACAATTGCTGTTTATTAGTACTGTTAGCCTCTGGAGAAAGTGACTTCACCCCTGACAATATATAACTAATACTATTAATGATATCAGGTTCTTGCTGATGCGTTAACTCCTAGAAGGCACAACGGATTTTAAGCTTAATACAACAAGACTGGCCTAAGTACCAGTTATGAATGGCAAAGCGTTTATGCAAGCTAGGAGCTAATAGAGAAATAAACTTAGTATAGAGAAATGAAACACGAGTTTACATTACATTAAGCTCGAGAAAAAGAACTGTTAAATTTATTGATTACAAAGAAATAAATTTAACGTTACATTTCAAAATGAATTCAAAATAAAGAGATCGCACGCACTCACTCAGAAGCTAAACTCTTAAACCTAGGAAAATATGAAAAGGAACTACTGGTCAATGTAGCGTATCACCAAGGAAGGGTGGGAGCCTGGAGAACTGTAGTCTAGTGGAGGCTGGGTGCTAGAAGACCTCTCTCACTCTCACTGCTGGAACACAGAACCACACTCCGTCGTGACATATAAAGGACTGATTCAAATACGATATGTGGGGTAGGATGCCCAGGCCAGCCGGTAGAAGGCGTGGCCAACGGTTGAGGCAAGCAGGGGCGAACAATATAGAAGCAATAATATCGCTCAGTTGAGCACTTAATGACGTGCGTTAGAACGGTCACTTTTGAAACAGTGACTAATGTTTTGAAAAAAGTATACCACCAAAATGGAGAGAGAAACGGTTAACTGAATGATACACAGTGAGTTTTCCACTAATAGTTCGTGGTTTCTCACAAAAGGAAAATGTTGCGAATTTGATTCTTGACATTACGCCCCATCAAAATGAAATTTTTTCCTTATGGGAAAAAATTTGTGGATCTATATATATATATATATATATATATATATATATATATATATATATATATGTACACATCCTAACTCAGTCACACAAGGTTCACACTGAGATGTGTGTGCTATCCTGCTACAGGAGAAAATCACTATCTCCAATGAGCGTAAAAACCTCGTATTTAAGTTAATAGAGGCAAGCTTGAGGGAAAAAACTCCGTGACGACAGTGAAAATCCTGTACTCAGGTCAAACTGAGCGAAAAGTTCGCTACATTTACATTAACAACTAATTGTTATATAGCGTAATGTATGTAATACACGGTGTAGGTGTGACAGTTGTGGTGTAATTGTACGTATGTGTAAAATCACATAATACAAATTTATAGTAAATAATGGCGACGATGCAGAAGAGAAGGGGCGGCAGCATGCAACAGGAATGACCAGCTGATCTGCACGGCAATACTGCACCCGCCACCTACACCTGCAAATGGAATTAAGGTGGAGCATCAAAACTGATATTTCTCTCTCTCTCTCTCTCTCTGCCTAGCAATCAGTACTTATGTCATTATTAACCAGGAAACGTAATTCTTGAATTCACAAATTGCTTAGAACCCTTATAGTTAGTTTACTGGTTAACGCTTATTAACTAGGAAACGTGCCAATTCTTGAATTACTCAAATCTCTTAGAACGGGCAGTTTACTAGTTAACCTAACGTTATTAATCAGGAAAGTGCCAGTTCTTGAATTGCTCATATTTCTTAGAATGAGTAGTTTACTGGTTAACCTAACTCTAGCCTACACTTACGAGTAATACAGGAAGCTGAGAATCGCTACGCAATCTCGGGCAGGTCACGTTTTAACACCCACCGTGGGTGTGAACACTCATGTGGATAATGTTCAGTCTCCGAGAATCCTCAGAGAGGCCCACAGCTCGAGACGTTCCACAAGGTAATTCATACACAGCCTCGGACTGTCTCTGCAGAGTTCTCAAACTTCCCCCTTAACCTACGGTATACATGCATGTACAGGCCCTGGACATACTGTGTCCTGTAGGGCCAACGGGCGAGACGTCAGGTCTGCACCCACTTCACTACCCTGTCTCTCAACTGTCTCAGAGATTACAGGTGTGTTTACAAACGGCACAGGAAGGACATGTCCCTGATTAGTGGTGTTTCTTTGACACACACTGCAGGAACGCACAAAACTATCTATGTCTCGTCCCATACCTGGCCAGAAAAAGTCAGCTCAGATACAGCCCTGGGTCTTCCTTTTGCCCAGGTGACCTCCTGAGGCTGAACAATGACCCCATTCTAACACTGCTTGGCGGTACTTGGCGGGAACGACAAACTGCAGTCAAACCTCGCCCTCAGGTGTTCGTGACTCACAGTAGAGCCGTCCTTGTTTGCGAAGGGACTTGGCTCAACCTCCCTGTGAATACTTTATCACTCTACCCTTTTGTTTCTTTCGCACGGCAGCAAGTGTCGGGTCAGAATGTTGTTCTTGAACAACAACTTGGCTACACATCAGATCTTGCGGCGATTCAATGGTCACTGGGGTGACACAGTCTGGAGCCTCAGGCATGGCTCATGTTACTGTAGCCGAAGTCTGAGTAGCGTCATCTTCGGTGCAACTATCCTTAACACTGGGAATATTGCCTACGATTAGGTCAAATAAGGGTTCTGGCATGACAACTGCGAGTGTCGTACCAGTATAGAAAGGAGATGCCACCTGGATACATGCCTCAGGGAACAATCTCACCGATCCATCAATAAGGTTAGCTTGGATCTGTCGACCTGTGTACTGCTCAGGCCGAACTAAACTCTGCTTGACAGAGCAACCTGAGGATCCATTATCTCTCAGGACCTTCACAAGAATGCCTCCCACAAACCCTGGCTGAACAAGGAAGGTACTGTCACCTGTGGGAGGGCCTGTGGAGGAAGCATCTAGCCACTCATGAGGCTGCTGAATAAATGATGCGGCAGACATGGTGCCTTGAGAATTAGATACTTGAGGGGTCGTACTCACTGCCTGTGGAGATGGAACATTGGCCATCTGTGGAGGGGTGTTCACTGTCGCTGTGGGACTAGTGAACTGTGGAGGAGTACCCGTACTGGTAGGGATATGACCACCGTGCTGCTGCTGAGGAATGAAGGCTGCGTTTGCTTCCTGCCTCCTATTCACTTGAGCTGGTGGTGAAAAGGACGGTCCCAACGGTCGGTTGCGTGGCTGATACTGCTGCTGGTTAGGGTACCTGTTGTACCTCTTCCACTCAGGTTTCTGAGTGTTTTGCCCCTGGTCCTTCCACTGCGGTTTTGGACCTTGGCCATTATTCTGAGAATGGCCTTGTTGGTGGGGTTCAAACTGAGATGGCTTCCCAGATTTATCAGCTTTTCTGTTCCAGGTATGCTGCTTGCGAGTTTGATACCCGTATGCAGTGAAATATGCATCAGCCTTTTTCACCATTTGTCTGGCATCTCCCACCTGGCAGATCTTAAGCTGAGCCACAAGTTCAGTAGGCCACGACTTTTCTAGCTGCGTGCGCAGCATAAGGTCAATTATCCCCTCACGCGTGGAAGGAGTTTCATCTTTCTCCATCCACTCATTTAAGTAAGCAGTGAGACGGTCGAGGAACTGAACAGCTGTCTCCTTGTCATGGACACGAGCTCGCATGAACTGAACTTTGGCATCGTCTGCTGTGAGACCATATGCCTTAATGAGTGCAGCTTTCATCATCTCATACGTGAGATTGTCTCCACGAATTCTGTGGAGAATATCGAGGGCAGGGCCCTCAAATAAACTAAGAAATTGGAGCCACTCAGCTGCATCATCCAGCTGGTAAAGTTGAGCCATGTCTTCAAAACGAGCTATGTATGGCTCGATTCGCTCGCCATCTTTGTATGGGAGAAGCTTGATGTGTGGGGTCGCCATAACATGTGCAGGGAGAACGCTCGTGGAGCTTGGACCAACTGCACCAGATGTGTCTGAAGCCATGGAATCTCGCTTGAGCTTCAGCACTTCAAGTTCATGTTTTTCGCGTGCTTCTCGCTCAGCACGTTCGTGTTCTCGTTCTCTCTCTCATTCCTCACGCTGTTCTCCCTCGTGTTCTAAGTCGAGTTCGCGCTGTTTTTGTTCGTGCTCGCGCTGTTCTCGCTCGTGTTCACGTTGGATTCTACGCTCTTCACGAGCATCACTCTCGCGTTGCTGCTCGTGACTAAGCCGAGAGAGGACGTAATTTTTAATTTCAGTTGGGTCTGTAAGACCCATATCTTTGGCTTCCTGTACATAGATGCTGGTCAACATGATGCTAACTCAATCTAAGTACTAGCGACTCAGTACTGACTGCGATTTTTTTTGCAAAGAGAAATGCCAATAATAAAAAATAAAGAATATAGGCACAGGTTAGTGGTGACCAGTTTTATCTAATTAAACTGGTAAAGAAAGAAAATTAAACAAACAACTGACTGTCAAAACTATTATGTAAATTAATAAAAATGAATCAATAATCACCAGTAAAGTACTGTCTATAGACTTTTATGATAAATACCTAAGTATGAACGAGTGAGTATTATCTCGTGAATAGCTTTAGAGCTAGGAGTTAATATCCTGGAATGAGGTCACCAATTGTCACGGGGTTTTTAATTTATGCAATATTAAGAGATAATGTTCAATAATACTGAAGAGCAGGGACAATGAATTGTCTTGCTATAAAAAGCAATGATTACTTTATGCTGGCTTGCTTCGCCGATTCTCTCGGAACAAGAATTTATAAACTTTCTCAACAGTACACAGCAGAGACTAATTACTCACAATTGCTGTATATTAGTACTGTTAGCCTCTGGAGAAAGTGACTTCACCCCTGACAGTAAATAACTAATACTATTAATGATATCAGGTTCTTGCTGATGTGTTAACTCCTAGAAGGCACAACGAATTTTAAGCTTAATACAACAAGACTGGCCTAAGTACCGGTTATGAATGGCAAAGCGTTTATGCAAGCTAGGAGCTAATAGAGAAATAAGCTTAGTATGGAGAAATGAAACAAGAGTTTACATTACATTAAGCTCGAGAAAAAGAACTGTTAAATTTATTGATTACAAAGAAATAAATTTAACGTTACATTTCAAAATGAATTCAAAATAAAGAGATTGCACTCACTCACTCACTCAGAAGCTAAACTCTTAAACCTAGGAAAATACGAAAAGGAAATACTGGTCAATGTAGCGTATCACCAAGGAAGGGTGGGAGCCTGGAGAACTGTAGTCTAGTGGAGTCTGGGTGCTAGAAGACCTCTCTCACTCTCACTACTGGAGCACAGAACCACACTCCTTCGCAACATATAAAGGACTGATTCAAATACAATATGTGGGGTAGGATGCCCAGGCCAGCCGGAAGAAGGCGTGGCCAACGGCTGACGCAAGCAGGGGCGAATAATATCTATCTATCTATCTATTGCCAGACGCCTCAATCCCGTTTGGGGTGGCCACAAACAAATCGCCTCCAAGTCGCCCTGTCCCCCGCCATTTCACTGCCCTGCTCCCAACTCACACCCCCCTCTCTCATATACCTCTCCACCCCATCCCTTCATCTCATCCTCGGCCTCCCCCTCCCTCTTCCCCCCTTCACCTCACTCACATACACTCTCTTCGTCAGTCTTTCACCCTCCATCCTCTCCACGTGGCCAAACCACCTCAGTGTGTTCCTCATAACGCTTCCTATCACATCCACATCCACACCACAACGCTCCTTTATATCCTCATTCGTCAGCCTGTCTCTCCATGTGACTCCACAGGCTCCTCTTAAATAACTCATTTCCACTGCTCTCACTCTTGACTTGTGTCCTTCCAACAATGTCCAAGCTTCACTTCCGTACGTTAGAGTTGGTATCACAATACTGTCATGTAGTAACTTTTTCACTTCCATGCTCACTTCCCTGTTTCTTATCACTGCTTTCAAGGAACCAGCAACCTTTCTTCCCTGCTGTACTCTTTCAAACACTTCACCCTCCAAACCTCCATCCTTACTCATCACACTACCCAAATACTTAAACGTACTCACATTTTCCAATTCCTCACCATCCAACCTCGCTGTACATTCACTAACTTCACCTCTCTCAAAGACCATCACTTTACTCTTCCCTACATTCACCTTTAGGTTCCGTTTCTTACACACTCTCTCAAACTCATCCACCAAGCCTTGCAGCTCCCCTTCGTCTTCATTCAACAACACAGTATCATCTGCAAACAACAGTACAGGGAGTTTCCAAACACTATCCTCTCTCACCAGGGCCACTCCAACATCCACTACCCTACCTTGTACCTCTTTTATTACCCCATCCATGTACAGATTGAACAACCATGGAGACATGACACATCCCTGTTTCAAACCAACTTTCAAAGAGAAAAATTCACTTAGTTCACCATCCACACGCACTGCAGCCTTCGCACCATCGTACATACTCTTCACAGCATTCAACAACTTCCCATCCACTCCATATATTCTTAACACTTTCCCCAATCCTTGTCTATCCACCCTGTCATATGCTTTCTCCAAATCCATGAAAGCCGCATACAACTTCTTTCCCTTCTCTAGAAACTTTTCCACTAAAGATCTAAGAATGAATATCTGATCTACACAATATAGAAGCAATAATATCGCTCAGTAGAGCACTTAATGACGTGCGTTAGAACGGTCACTTTTGAAACAGTGACGAATGTTTTGAAAAAAAAGTATATCACCGAAATGGAGAGAGAAACGGTTAACTGAACGATACACAGTGAGTTTTCCACTAATAGTTCGTGGTTTCTCACAAGAGGAAAATGTCGCGAATTTGATTCGTGACACCTTACTCTTTCATTTGTAACTCTATCTTGCCACTTTACCCCAAAGATCCTTCTCAGTATTTTATTAGCAAATCCTAATACTTTCTGATCTGTTGCAATTGTACTGTACCATGACTCATGCCCATAAATTAAAATTGGTCTAACCATGGACTTGTAAATTTTCGCTTTAGTATGTACCGAAAGCAGATTATTATTCCACACAGATTTCAACATTCCAACAGCTCACCAAGCCTGTCTAATCCTCTCCTCAATTTCATTGTTTAATGATCCATTAGATGATACAATCGTTCCCAGATATTTAAAGTTTTCTACATTCTTCACCACATTATTCCCAAGTACACAATCGATTTGGTTCTCCACGTTCATATTAATAATTTCAGTCTTTCCATAATTTATTACCAATCCCACTTTTCCTCCTTCCTCCACCAGACAATCAAGCACCCTCTGCATCTCGTAAATACTTCCGCAAGTCAGTACAATATCATCAGCATAGTCCAAAGCCATCAGCTTCGTATTTTCTTTCCAGTTAATTCCTGCACCTGTTCTCCTTACAACCTTTCTCATAACAAAATCCAGAACCAAAACAAACAGCAATGGCAAAAGAACTCCTCCTTGAATCACTCCTGACCTAACTTCAAATGGATCACTCAGAGAACCACCCACCATTACCTTACAAAAACTACCTACATGCAGTCTTCTAATAATATTTACAAACTTTTCTGGTATACCATAGAATCTCATAATTTTCAACATAGCTCCACGTGAAACACTATCAAACGCCTGTTCAAAATCCACAAAACACATACTAAGTGGCATTTTCATCTCATTAGCTTATTGCATTAGATGCCTTACAATAAAAATCTGATAATTACAACCTCGACCCTTTCTAAATCCCGCTTGTTCTTCTCTTAAAATTTTATCAATTACTGGCTCTATTCTGTTCAACAAGATTTTGGAAAAGACTTTTGCAACTACAGGTGTCAAAGCTATCCCCCTTCAATTGCCACACACACTTAAATATCCCTTTTTTGGTATTTTTATAATCACTCCATTTTTCCACTCTTCTGGAATTCCACCATTATTGCAAGCCACATTACAAAGTTCAAAAGCGCATTCATCAACTCGTCATTTTCCACCTTAAGCATTTCAGGAAATATTCCATCCTCTCCTGGGGCCTTAAAATTCTTTAACTCGTTTATAGATTTTGCTACCTCTTCCTAGGTTATATATATATATATATATATATATATATATATATATATATATATATATATATATATATATATATATATATATATTACAGATGGATTGATACAGATAGATTGGTAGTTAGATAGATATGCATATACTAGCATAGTCATTCGTGTCCTGTTTATGATGCAAACGAAGCATGACCTCTAATAACACCCTCAAATGGTTGGCAGTGTATTTAATTGGCTGATACATACTTTCTGTCTGCAGGGAGAATGGAAGAAATGGGTGGCTATGGGTGGTAGGGTGACCACAAAAGTTTTACAGATGTGATACTGGCAGATTAATTCTTCATATCAGCAGTACTGTGTAACAAAAAAATATCATCTATTATAATTAGTCCTAATGTGTCATTAAGAATCATAACTATGTTATTATGCTCTGGCCAAAACCAGACAATAATCTTTCAGCCACAGGTGGACTATTTTATTCATCTGCATGGAGATTTGCAGGTCCCAGTGGGTTATAGCCTTCGCAATTATTTTGACATGCTGAAAATGTGAAATCAATTTTTAAGGTAAGCATTCGTTAACGATTTTACTGGTAATATAATGCCTTAGAAGCACCTGTACTATAATTACCCTTTCACCTGCCTACCAATCTACCTTTCTCTTTACCTAATTACCACCTAACCATTTTACCAAGTAGTCTTCCAGCCTTTTGTTA
Source organism: Coenobita brevimanus (assembly GCF_032717465.1). NCBI lineage: Eukaryota > Metazoa > Arthropoda > Malacostraca > Decapoda > Coenobitidae > Coenobita > Coenobita brevimanus. The sequence continues at coordinate 17,906,488 of NC_136956.1, forward strand.
AGGACAGGCTATTTAATGTCAACAAGAAGCCTTTCGTTCCTTAAAAAAAAAAAAAAAATCTTTAAAAGTGCAGCAGCAAACATCCTTTGGTATACTGCATGACTTGTTGAACTGGACATTACACCCAGTGCATGGATTACTTAACGGTGAGAAAAATATCATATACTTCTGTTTCACCTGACATTCAAACCTCAACACCAACGATGAATATAAAATATAATCATGCTCTTAAGCATTTTTTTTAATAAAATCCCCAATCCAAGAATATATCACAGCATTTAAGGAATTTGCAGTGATATAATCCTGGAACCTAGACAAAGGGAATTGCACAGCTTGAAGAAAGTGATCATGATACTGCAATAGTCTCAAAACTACTTTGAATGTAAGCAGAAATTTCATGAAAAAAGTGAAGACTAGAAATGTTAAAAAATGAGATTCTGCCTACTGCCATTATACACTGTGAATGATAGGGAAGTAGTGTCGACATATATGGATTAAATTAATAATTTGTTTTGTAAAGCAATACATTGCTAAAATTTTTCAAATGCTGTGAGTATCTCTTGCCCATTCTCGAAAAAACTCCCATGATTATTTAAGATAAATCTGTCGTATAACCAGTAAATGGTCATAAAATGGAGGACGACCAGACATGGTAATACACAGGAACTGCATCTAAGGTGGGTGCTGGCACCTAACCTAATAAAAACAGAACTGTGCCCACGGTGGATCCTGGCACGTGGCGTCTGATCAGGTCAGTAGCAAATGTAGAACATTGTCCAAAGTGGGTCGTGGCACATGGCATTGGAAAGGGCAGTAGATAGAGTAGAACAGGGCCCATGGCTGGTCCTGACACCTGGAATGTGGTCAGATCGGTAATATGGATAGAACAGGGCCCATGGCCGGTCCTGGTACCTGGCATCTGGTAAGATCGGTAGTAGGAGTAGGACGATGTCCAAGGTGGATTCCAGCATCTGGTCAGGTATGTACTGTGGGCAAAACAAGCTCCAAGGTGAGTCCTGGCATCTCGTCAGGTCAGTAGTAAGAGTAGAACTGTGACGATGGTTGATCCTGGCACCTGACATTAGGACGGGGAAACATTAAAGGCAGAATAGTGTCCAATGTGGCCCTAACACCTGGCATATAATCAGGCCAGTCAGTGTATTGGCTAAGGTTAATTCTCAGGGTCAACGCTTTGTCATAAATGTAATTGCCTTTTAACACTGGAAGAACTAAAAATATACTGACGTAATAATAAATTACGAAAAAATGATGACAGATACAGTCGAAGAACATGAAGCATATGTTTTTTTACAACTGCATATAAAATGTGTCGTCAAAAATGTTTCTTTCTAAAACCTTCTAGCTGAGAGGTGGACTTGATCTGATTACTAAAGGCGCAGACTATATGTGAGATATAATCCGAATTAGCAAGATTAGGACTTCCTTAATTTGCTACAATGAAACAATGTTGTTTTTAGTTTGGACTCCACATAACAGTAAGTAACCCCACGACACACTGCACAACCATCCTTCACCCAGCACCTCTCACCTGTATGTGGCTAGAGCAGATCACAAACAAACTCAATAATCTTGCAAAAAAATAAAAACATCCAAAAAACTATAATAACTGAAGGGTGTAAGGTTGGAAATTCATAGTTTCGTTGTTTAATCCCCTGAATTTATTTACTTAATATACATTACATAAATTTCACATATATATTAATATAGTATTTCCAATGACTGTGTATAGAACAGCATATGCTGAGGGTATCATATATCTTTTTATGTTCTGTATTTAGCAGAATGACTATATTTCACGGGTAAAGGTTTATTTACACAAAAATAAAGTGATTAAACCTGTGTGGTTGACGATTTTAACTGCAAGATGTACGAAAAAATTCCTAAGGTTTGACTTATGAATGAATGTGTGTACAGTATACTTCAAAGAGAGTGTTCTTAGTAGCTCTCATACTTTTATGAAGACATTTTCCAAACACAAATAATGTCCCGCATTTTAAGGGAAAATTAGTACATGAACCCGTCTTTGGCTGCACTTACTAGGTGTCAGCTCCCACTCATCTCTTTTCCATTTGAGACCTTTGATCCTGCATTAACAAATTTTCCCCCATGGACCTCTTGTCTTCTTTGGAATTATTGTACCCCATGGATTTATTTCCAAATGGACCTATTGCAACTCACGGAAATATTTTCCATATTAATATATTTCTTACGACGAACTTATTCATCCCATGGATGTATTTTCCCCCAAGGACTTGCTTTTCTCATTGTCCTGTATTCCCCATGAACCTACTGCTCTCCTAAGGCCGTTTATTTCCACTGTGGATTTATTTTCAACATTGGAATGATCCCCCTTCCCTCATGATTCTGTTTCCGCATGCACCTACTCACCCCAAACACCCACCTACCCCACTTGGACCACCCTGTCAATCAGTCCACCTGCATCACCCTGCTAATCCATCCACCCACATAACCATGCTCACCGACCCTACTGACCCTGCTCAGGCCGCCCATCCCATCCACCCAATCTACTCCTGCCACAAATCTCCTCAAGTAGGGTGACATGCATGCTCAAACACACACACACACACACACACACACACACACACACACACACACACACACACACACACACACATATATATATATATATATATATATATATATATATATATATATATATATATATATATAATATGTGTGTGTGTGTGTGTGTGTGTGTGTGTGTGTGTGTGTGTGTGTGTGTGTGTGTGTTTGTGTTGTCAGCACCTACTGTGCACAGCTTACTCTCTTTATGCTATCTATCTATCTATTGCCAGACGCCTCAATCCCGTTTGGGGTGGCCACAAACAAATCGCCTCCACGTCGTCCTGTCCCCCTCCATTTCACTGCCCTGCTCCCAACTCACACCCCCTCTCTCTCATATACCTCTCCACCCCATTCCTCCATCTCATCCTCGGCCTTCCCCTCCCTCTTCCCCCCTCCACCTCACTCACATACACTCTCTTCGTCAGTCTTTCACCCTCCATCCTCTCCACATGGCCAAACCACCTCAGTGTGTTCCTCATAACACTTCCTATCACATCCACATCCACACCACAACGTTCCTTTATATCCTCTTTGGTCAGCCTGTCTCTCCATGTGACTCCACAGGCTCCTCTTAAATAACTCATTTCCACTGCTCTCACTCTTGACTTGTGTCCTTCCAGCAACGTCCAAGCTTCACTTCCATACGTTGAGTTGGTATCACAATACTGTCATGTAGTAACTTTTTCACTTCCATGCTCACTTCCTTGTTTCTTATCACTGCTTTCAAGGAACCAGCAACCTTTCTTCCCTGCTGTACCCTTTCAAGCACTTCACCTCCAAACCTCCGTCCTTACTCATCACACTACCCAAGTACTTAAACGTACTCACATTTTCCAATTCCTCACCATCCAACCTCGCTGTACATTCACTGACTTCACCTCTCTCAAAGACCACCACTTTACTCTTCAATACATTCACCTTTAGATTCCGTTTCTTGCAAACTCTCCCAAACTCTCTTTATGCATTGCAGATATATAGGTAGTACGAGTGCAGTGCTGAAATTTATAATGAAGTAAGTAGATTAAATTTGCAAAATGACATTTGGGTGCGGAAATTAAAGTGAGAAGTGTGAATGTGGATGGTTGGGTTGTAAGAGGCAGACTGAAAAGGACATGGGACGAGGTCATAGAGTGTGACCTCTGGGATAAAGGACTGAATAGGGAGGCTGTCAGAGATCAAGCAGCATGGAGAGCCGCAATTATGTGACCATGGCCGACGCATGCAAGCATACTGGAGCATTTATAGACGATACAAAAAACTACGAAATGTATGTGAACTGTCATCGTCAGTACGTCACAATCAATCTAAAAACACGGGGACGTGCCCCCTCCTCCCATACACTTTTTGGAGCCTGGAGAACAGAGAATCTTTTGCCCCCCCCTCCCCCCCCCCTTTTCTAGGTGAAAATTTTCAGGATAACTTTATGCCGTTTTTCTTCTTTTCCTTAATGGAAAAATCCTTTCTATACAGTACAGTACAGTTCAGGTGATATGAAAATCATTCCCTGCTTAGTGGGGCAGGTCGAGTGGTCACCTGAGTCAAGGACTAAGAGAGGTTAATCCCACCAGATGCATTTACTTAGGTCAGTTTTTACGTATGCACCACCCCTGATGCCTAAGCCAATTAGAATCAAACTAAAAGAATAAGTAGTGGAAAACAGAATTTCTTTTGGCTACCACCACAGCAATAATACAAAACAGAATACCACACTGGTGTGGGTGCGGCAGCGGATTTTAATTTACACATACTGTATGTGCTGAGGGGAGAGAGAGAGAGAGAGAGAGAGAGAGAGAGAGAGAGAGAGAGAGAGAGAGGGAAATAATAATACCGCAAAGGAAAATGAAAAAAAAAGGGACAGTATCACGAATATTGGAAAGTGTGTGTGTTCGGAACACTCACGCCAGGACTCGAGTTTTCATTGGCTCATCCATTCCGCCATTTTTCTTCCAGCAGCCAATCAAAATACAGCTACCACGCAATGCAGCTACCACGCAAACGAAATATTCCCAGAAGGTACGACCATGGTGATAGGTAAGGACACCATCATGAGAAAGCGGAGGATCACTACAGAGTGCAATTCTTCACAGCAACAGATTGTGCATCAGCCAGTTTGCAAGAATACTTCGCTTCTCCTGACGTAGAAGAATACAAGACGGTGAGCAACATGTTTACTGGTGATGTGAACACAGATGCTGTTCGGAAGTATCCTGAGCTTGATGAATCTTCTCTGAGTCTGGAACTTCAGCTTTACAGACAACATTACGAAGGCTCAACATTGGAGGATCACAGGTAACACTTCAGTGAAATGGACCCTGCAGTCAGACATATATTCCCTGCAGTTGAACGTCTTGTGAAATTACTACTATTATCTCTGGCAAGCTCAGATAAGGCTGAACGTTCCTTCAGTGCTATACGTCTGCTTGAGACCTGGCTAAGGTCTACCATGAGTCAACAACGTCTCAACCATGTCGCTGTCTGTCACGTTCATAGAGACATCCTCAGGGAATTGTCATGTGAGGAGATAGCAAAACATTTCATTAGAGGGGATGATGCTAGATCCCATGTATTAGGGAAATTCTGAGTGTGCAAGCACGCGAAGTAAAGGACTTGAATTATTAAACAATGTACAAATGCCAAATTATGTAATATCACTGTCATGAGTGAGTGTATGCTCGTTTTTAGTTTTCCTTTGAACAGTACTGCATTGTATTGTCTGCTGGTGGTTATAGGGCTAGGCTACCAGTTCGTCATCTTTAAACGTACACCATAGAAACCTGTACTGTGTGTGTGTGTGTGTGTGTGTGTGTGTGTGTGTGTGTGTGTGTGTGTGTGTGTGTGTTTAATTACCCAATATTGATGTAATTTTCCCACACAATAGCAAACAATGATTAAAAGGTAGTCTTTCCTCTAGACCCTTCTACAACAGAATGTTGTGCTTGTATTGTACATACATTTACCTTCACATTACAAAAATGCTCTGCCAGTGGCCGGGGGACTACGAATCCCTGCTCCCCCCCCCACGCGGTGCACACAAAGTAGTATGATGCCGATTGTGTTGCCCCCACATTTGCAGACAAAACGAGGCCCCTGATCACAGCCCCAAGAGCATCTGGCACTCCTTTCATAAAAAAAAAAAAAAATAATAAAAAAAAAACAGTAGTTGTGGATTCCTCTGGCAGCAGCACAGTCAAGTACCTAGCAACAGAATGAACCTCTTATGCCCTCTATGCCCCCAAATGGTTGTGCCCAAGAGACAATGAATATATACATAGGGTGATGATGCTGGTTTAGACAAGCATTCTTAATGAGGTGAAGAAGAGGATGAGGAAAGAGAGACAAAAAGAGGCAGTACAACTACTGAGGCTCTCCACGTCATGACTCGTGGCTGTGTCGGTCGTGTCTTCCTCCACACCATACGTCTGCGACAACTTCTCCCTTTCCAGCTTTTCCTTCTCCAGGTCCTCAAATCTGGAGCCCCCACCTGGGCGAATTGGCATTAGTTCCTCTGGCAGGTCTGGATATTGGGTCTTCTTCCATTCAGTGACTGGCAGAACTAAAGGTCCTTCCATATGGTCATCTTGTTTCTCCCAAGGTCTTTTCTCTTCCCTCAAAGATCTTTGGATTTCATATCCAAGGAAATGTTTTCCAGTGGCCTCTTCTTGCGAGTGGCTTGCAGTTTCCTGCATAACCTTCCAAGGACTCTTTAAGTCTTTCTTCTCTTGACCCATCCACTGAGCCTCCTCTGCATTAGTTATAAAATTTTTTCCTGTTATCACCGGCGTGTGTGTAGTCTTGCTCTTCTTTGCCGTGTTGTGATGTTTTTGAGGGTATTTTTCTCCGAAGCCTTCGTGGAGGTGAGGTTGACTTTTGTGGTGCTGGTGAACCTATGGAGCAAATAGTATATGCATCATTATCATTTCAGCAGTGCATAATATAATGGACATACTGAATGCACATCCTTTTGTGCCATGATATATATTTTAGCATTGTCTCACCAGATCACCTATGTTATTTGTTTAGATTTGGTGAGAATATGAGCTATCTCTATTTATCACAGAGAACTTAAGTCTGCATTACAGCCATTGACCCACGATTATTATTATTATTACAGTATTTCCTGATACAGTATTTTCATAATGATTAAAGATACAGTGTATTTTGCATTAGTGTTATATACAACGGCTGTTTATATTACTGGTGAACAAAGAAAAAATTAAATGAATATATTCCTCATTTCACTAGGTCATATGTTATATAAAATATAGCTATGTGTACCTATTTATCGGGTATTGTTAGTAATAGGATATTCAGATATTATAAAATTTTCGTAGTTGCAACTTAAATGTCCATGCCTCCTCATTTGCAGTTTATTTCTGCTGATTAATATGTGGCTGAAGACTTAATGGTATTTCAAATGTTGCCCACGAGGTATTTACCGAGAACGTATGTTATTCTTAATTGTAATGTTTGAAGTACTTATTAACTAAATATATATATATATATATATATATATATATATATATATATATATATATATATATATATATATATATATATATAAACATGCTGTGAGAATGTGACTGAACATAAACAAAACTTTTCCAAATAAATATGTTTAGCTAGTAATGAAATAATATTTTCAAACCGAGGACAAATGGACAATTTTTTCACCTACAGAAAAAAAAAAAAAATGTGTCTGAAGGAGACAGAGATTCAACGTCGAGACCTTTTCTGAGATTTAAAAAAAAATCTCAATGCTTCAAATGATTTTGTACTATATCACATTGAAAAGATTAAATGATTACTTACTCGATGAATAAAATTTGATAGTCTCTATGTATACTGAATGCACATCAGTTCTGTTACATTATTTTGGAAAGCTTTATGTATGAATCTGAACAGAACACATATGCTTGTCATCTGATGGTCCTTGACATACACTAAGCTTCTTTCCCTCTCTGGTCATAATTTTATCTTGGTCTACATTCATTCTCTAGCATTTTTGCTCATATTCAGTACCATCGACTGAATACAATGAACCGATAAGGAGAAACTTTACGAATTTTGCCAAGACTCGTACTTGTGCTTAAAGATATTATGAGATATGATGTGGACCATGCTTTTCCAACAGCCAGTGGTTCCTCTCTCTCTCTGCAAATCTCATCTTCAGTTTTGGTATGAGGTCTTTTTATATAAGGATGAAAAACAGCCTCACAAATACTAATTTTATTTCAGCAATTACACTTAACCAATTATTCTGACTTCATTTTTTTCTATATAAAACTTTCCTTACTGTTATAATGCGTCATTTCAGCAACCAATCTCCACTACCATCCTTAGTATCCCACTGTTCCTCAGTTCATATATATATTTTTTTTACTAAAATTATTTACAATATTACAGATGGGGCAGCCTTTCTCATTTGCATCCCATCAGTCTACATTACTGAAAAAAATGATTGCAGGTCCATCCAGGAGTCACCTGGCTCATCATTAAGCAGAAATTCACCATCTGCTGTACCTTTTCAATCTAAGTTTCCCATACACCATTTTTTTACATAGTGGAACAGAGGAAGGAAAAACAAAATGAATGAGAAAAAAAAATCCATACACCAGATTACTGGTGTCCTCCATTCATTAAAAATCTGTAACAGTTGGATTTGAACAACTGTAGGTTGAAGTTTGGGGGGAAACAACTCTTTGGAAGCAAGTTCCAAAGAGATGCAGATCGGGGAATTAAAGATTTCTGACAGGCGGAAGTTCTGCAACATGGCAGTGTGACATTCCAGTCATGAGGGCTACCAGCTGCCAGTGTAGCAAAGGGGAAGGCATGAAGAGGTGGCACAATGGATGCAACTTCGTCTGAGCATTTGCCATAAAAGTATCTGTAAAATAATGCAAAGGAGGCAACATTCCTTCTTACCTTTAGGAGAGGTAGTTTATTTGTAATCGCAGGGTTATTAACAATTCTAACAGCTTTGTTCTGAATTTTGTCAAGTTGTTTTAGTGCAACCTCTTCACATCCATTCCACAAGGGAGAGCAATATTCCAGCTGAGAGAGCACATGACTCTTTTAAACTACAGCTAACTGCACATCAGTGAAGAAGCTACAAATTGTGTACAGTAATCTAAGTTTCTTTGAGACAATTTTAGCAAGTGATCTGACATGAGAGGTCCAGTTGAAGGCATTGTTATGTGAAACACTGAGAATTTCAATACTTTTGGGGATAGAAATAATAGTAGTATTGAAGGTAATATCGAAATCATGCAATATTTGTCTATTAGTAAATTGTAAATATTTGGTTTTACTTTCTTTAGATCTTTAGTGGAAAAGTTTCTAGAGAAGGGAAAAAAGTTGTATGCGGCTTTCATGAATTTGGAGAAAGCATATGGCAGGGTCGATAGACAAGGATTGTGGAAAGTATTAAGTATATATGGAGTAGATGGGAAGTTGTTGAATGCTGTGAAGAGTATGTATGATGGTGCTAAGGCTGCGGTGCGTGTGGATGGTGAACGGAGTGAATTTTTCTCTTTGAAGGTTGGGTTGATACAGGGATGTGTCATGTCTCCATGGTTGTTCAATCTGTACATAGATGGGGTAATAAAAGAGGTACAAGGTAGGGTAGTGGATGCTGGAGTGGCCTTGGTGAGAGAGGGTAGTGTTTGGAAACTCCCTGTCCTGTTGTTTGGAGATGATACTGTGTTGTTGAGGGAAGACGAAGGAGAGCTGCTAGGCTTGATGGATGAGTTTGGGAGAGTGTGTAAGAAACGGAAGCTAAAGGTGAATGTAAGGAAGAGTAAAGTGATGGTCTTTGAGAGAGGTGAAATCAGTGAATGTACAGTGAGGTTGGATGGTGAGGAATTGGAAAATGTGAGTACGTTTAAGTACTTGGGTAGTGTGATGAGTAAGGATCGAGGTTTGGAGGATGAAGTGCTTGAAAGGGTACAGCAGGGAAGAAAGGTTGCTGGTTCCTTGAAAGCAGTGATAAGAAGCAGGGAAGTGAGCATGGAAGTGAAAAAGTTACTACATGACAGTAATGTGATACCAACTCTAACGTATGGAATTGATGCTTGGACGTTGCTGGAAGGACACAAGTCAAGAGTGAGGGCAGTGGAAATGAGTTATTTAAGAGGAGCCTGTGGAGTCACATGGAGAGAGAGGCTGACAAATGAGGATATAAAGGAGCGTTGTGGTGTGGATGTGGATGTGATAGGAAGCATTAGGAGGAATGCACTGAGGTGGTTTGGCCATGTGGAGAGGATGGAAGGTGAAAGACTGACGAAGAGAGTGTATGTGAGTGAGGTGGAGGGGGGAAGAGGGAGGGGGAGGCCGAGGATGAGATGGAGGGATGGGGTGGAGATTTATATGAGAGAGGGAGATGTGACTTGGGAGCGGGGCAATGAAATGGCTGGGGACAGGGCGACGTGGAGGCGATTTGTTTGTGGCAACCCCGAACGGGATTGAGGCGTCTGGCAATAGATAAATAGATAGATGGTTTTACTTCCATTAGATGAGACAAGGTTACTTTGTCTCCATTCAGTGATCCTACATAAGTCTGGATTTATTGGAGATGGCTGTGCTAAGCTGTGAGTTAGAGATATCTAACTTAGAAATGGGTATTAAAGTGTAAATGAACTACGAAGTGTTGTGTCATCTGCATATGAATGAATGGGATAATGGGCAACAGATAACACATCATTAATATGAATTAAAAATAGGGTTGGAGCCTGAACTGATCCTTGTTGCATGCTGGTGTTAACTGAGTAGAGGAATATACATCATCTATTTTTATCTTATCTTTCTGTCACTGAGATAGGAAAATATCATAGGAACAAAAGACGTTAGTCCATAGCAAAGGAGTTTGGATAGCAGGGAACGGTGCCACACTCTGTCAAAACCTTTAGAAATTCAAGGGCTACTGCATGGTTTTCTCCATGTTGATCATTCGATTGATGGATGGTGTAAGTCAGGAGACTGGATATATCAATGGTGGATCTTTCGTGGAGAAATCCATACTGTGTATCACTATTTAACTTGTTGGATTAAAGTTGTTTAAATATGTCCATATGCTTATTCATTACAATTTCAAATACTTTACCAAGAAAAGATGTGATAGCTATTGGAGTGTAATCAGAGGAATCAGAGGAGCTCCCTTTCTTCGGCATTGGGTGGATATTGGCATCTTTCCAAAAATTAGGGAATGAAGAAGTACGTAGGCACAGTGAATAATTTAGCCAGAACAGAAGCAAGTGTTAAGGAGCACTTTAGAGACAAACCAGACATATTCATGGATGGTTTTTGTGAGCATTTATACTATTTGCTGAGCCTGTAAACATATGGCGCGTTCTTTTTGTAGCAGAGTGTGGTGTGGCAGCGTGTGCAGGACGGTGTGTAGTGTTGCAATGTTGAGTGTAACGCTGCGTGGTGTAACTGTGATATGTACTGCTGTGTTATATAGTGTGTGGTGCGGCATTGTTAACTGGGTGCAAGGTATAATAGTGAAAAGTGAAACAGTGAGATGTGTCACTGTGTGCAGTGCATCAATGATGTGGCAGTGTGAAGCGTGTGTGAGTTGTTGAACAGTGTTCTACAGTACTGTCTGAGGACTTCACTATATATGCACGTATCTGTCACCTCCTACCTTCTCATCTCTCTGGCTTTTAGCTCCATCCCCTTCATCTCTGTGCTCTCTTCTTTCCTCTTCCTTCCTCCTCCGTTCCTTCTTCCCCAAGTTAGTTAGCTCTTCCACCAGCCCCTTCTGGCTTTCCAACAACATGGGAGGAGTGGAGGGCGAGAGAGAGGCGGGAGAGAGGGGAAGAGCGGTGACTGCTGCCACATCCACCAGGAGAGCAGTAACCTAGGGGGCAGAGGCCACATTACACATCAGTAATATGTTGAAAATGTATTTCCACAGAAACTGTCGGGCATATGATTAACCGACACTGGGAATAGTCTTACCTATGCTGAATTTAATTATCTGGGGCTCGGAAAAAATATACAGTATGTGTTATGCAGGGTGTTTTTAGTCTGACCTCTCGTCCTAAAAACGCCCGAGACTGAGCGGGGTCCTCTATCCGGACCGGAAGTAAAGCACCCACAAAGGAACAGGGCATAGAAACTCGGCAGTACACCTTAACACATCTATTGTCTTAGTTCAATACACCTTACAATATAGGAACAGAGAGACACTGGATATGATCTAGACAGGATAACAGAGTTGACTTTCCAATACAAACGTACACACATACATCAAGGGCAGAGCATGGTGATATTCAGACATACACAGATTGTGAGTCACTAATACACGACACCAGTATTACAGTTTGGGCATAATTGTCATTTAATATTCTGGACCGGATGCACTAGGGGTGGAAAGGACAAAGGTCAGGTTGGTGAATGTTACTATAAACTTGTCAGGCCGCGAGTGGCGACACTCGGGATTGTCACTTAGCCGCAGCAACTCTATTTCACTGGTTTCTGTCTATTCTCGGCACACCACTAGTATAGACCCAATGTTTCTGATCGTCTTTATGCCCGTACTTAATTCTTATTTTCTGCCTGGACATTCATGTAACTGTGTGTCACTTATATTATTATTGTCTTCACTGTTTCCCTGTCACTGTTCACTCCCGTCTCTGTGGTTACGACATAAGAGAGGCATTGAGGTCACCAGTATGCCCTTGGTTCCTGGGCTAACAGAGGTGCGGCCCGGGTGTGGGAGGGGGCCCTACTGGGGAGCCCTCCTGCAGGAGGCAATGAACCACCCACAGGGGCGTAATCGCCCGGGTCTTCTTTGTCAGGGGGGTGCAGGGAGGCTCTCTCGTCTGGGTGCCTCGACCTGATAGGTGGCTCTCGTGCTGTAGCCTCGTCGGTGGGGTGCAGGGAGGCCCTCCGGTCTGGGGGCCTTGACCTGATATGTGGCCCTCGGGGCTGGGGGCCAAACAACTCCAAGAGACAGGTCTGCCACCTCTTACTCCGGGCGGAGGGCCGTGGGGGAGTGAGGCCCAAGCGACCTGCTCTGGGGCATGCTGGCTGGACCGGGGAGCCCGGGTGCTGCGGTCACCTACAGGGCAGGGCGTCGTCAGGAGTAGACTGCAGCATCTCCTCTGCCAGGCGTTCGTTACGGGCCGGGACCATCCAGGGGTAGGCTGCAGGGCCGGGACAGGACCACACCACCACTCTTGGAACGGCAGCACCTCAGGGAACCCAGACCTGGAGGGAGAGAGAAAAGGGCGTCCCACGCAGCTGAGAGGTGAAGGCCTGGCCGTGCAAGGGACCTTCTCCTCTGGGAGAACCCCAGGAATCACGGATGAAAGGTGTACAGTGGCCACTCCTTCCCCCACACGTACAGTGGCCATTGTGGCGGTCCACAATTCCTAAGGGCAGCAACTGAAGGGTGGACAGTGGCCGCTCCTTCCCCCACACATACAGTGGCCGTTGTGGCGGCGCTGCTCCCGAAGGAGGAAGAGGCAGATGAGGGGCGTACAGTGACCGCTCCCTCCCCGGCACGTACAGTGGCCATTACCGCGGCTCTGCCTGCCCAACAGGAAGTAGCTGAAGGGCGTACAGTGGCCACTCCTTCCCCAGCACATACAGTGGCCGTTACCGCGGTGTTACTCCCATAGGAGGAGAAGGAAGTGGATGAGGGGCGTACAGTGGCCGCTCCCTCCCCGACACGTACAGTGGCTGTTATCAAGGTTCCACTTCTTCCTTTGCCAGTCGGAGCGCGCTCAATAGCTAATGCTCCGAGGCCATCTCCAGATGTGGCTGTAGCTGAAGGGCTTTCAGTGGCCACTCCTTTCCCCACACGTACAATGGCCATTGTGACGGCGCTACAGGTGGAAACAACTGAGGGGCGTACAGTGGCCGCTCCCTCCCCGGCATGTACAGTGGCTGTTACCGAGGTGTTGTTTGGGACTGAATCTGGAGCAGTCCAACCCCGAACCTGTTGAAGGCTGCTCCGCCCGCAGGGTCATCTCTTCCTCCTGCGTGGTTGCTGTCGGGCCGGTTGGGCAGAAGAGGGACTTAAGGTAGGGGAGCCCCGGCACCCTTCTTGCTCTGGGTCAGTCTCACCGTGACCCGGCCTGTGGTGGTGTCCTCCTGGGGTAGCGGTGGGGCTGCGGCTTGACGGTGGGGTGGGGGGTGGTGAGGTGGTTGGTCCGGCGGCGGCGGAGGTGTATATTTTACCACCTTCAGCGGTAAATGACTGGAGGTGGTATGTGCTGGTGGTGGACGTCTGGTGGGCCGGATTGATGTGCTGGAGTAGGGTGGTCCAGTGGTAGGTTGTGGGGTTTGGTTCCTGGTGAGAGTTGAGGATGAGTCGGAGCGACGAAGGTTGTGTGGCGTGGTGTAGGAGACGGAGGAGCTGGTGGGTTGCCCATATTTTGACAGCAGGGTGGTCGTGGGGGTGCCATAGTACTCGCTCGATCCTCATCTCTGGTGGTGGTGCTTGGTGCAGGAGTAGTGTCTGTATGCTGGCAAGGGAGGAGATTTTGGGCTTTTTATGGAGGAAGATTTGGTGGGAGGAGCGTTGTCCTTTGGGGAACTGGGAATTGGGAATTTTCCACCTTGCTTGATGGAGGGGGAGGGTGATGGGGATGGTGTTGGGGGTATGGGTGGTACGTGTTGGGGAATGTGGGGCAGTATGGGGGGTAGAGGTTGGTGTGGGGATGTATCTAGATGGTGGGCAGGAGAGGTGTCCTGATCTGGTGGTAGTGGTAGTGAGGGTGGGCGTTGGTGGTGAAGGTGGGTGGCCATGTGGTGGTATTGGAGTTCTACTATGGTTGGGGGCGGTCGTGGGTGGCAGTGTGGTGTGTTGTGTGTAGTGAGAATGGTCGGTGGGTAAGAGAGGGGTAGGAGTGGGTGTGTGGGTGGTGCGTGCAACAGGTGGAATGGGTGCACGTGGTGGGTTGGTGGGTGATGCGGTGGGCGGTTGGTTGTGGTGGTGCAGTGGTGTTGGGTGTGGTTTGTGTCTGTTGATGGGGTTTGGGTTGGGTGATGGGCTCCGCAGGTGGTGATTGAGAGTGGTGTGGAGGAGACGGTGGAGTGGGCGTGGGAGAGTTATGGATGGTCGGAGGTGGTGAGGGGTCGAGATCGGAGAGAGGCGGTGGTGGGTCAAGGGTGGGCATGGGGGGGTGGTGGTGTGACAGTGGGTGAGGTGGAGAGTGGGGGTGAGAAGGAGTAAGCGTAGGAATCTGAGGGGTAATTCTCGGAAGATGCTGAGGTGGGAGGTGCGCGGCGGGGGGTGTGCGGCACGCAGGTGAGTGTGGGGTCATTGTTGGAGGGTTGGAAGGGACGCACGTGCCTGTTGCAGGATGTGCATGTTTGTCCCTGGTGATCAGTAGTGACCTGATAGGGGTTAGGGACTTTGATGATGGTGAAGGGACCGTCGAATTGAGGAGAGGTTTTGGTGGGAGTTGGCAGACATGCCACAACGACAGAATCTCCTGGCTTGTAGGGGTTGGAGGGGATTGTGTTGGGTTGTAGGTCTTGTTGTGCTTGGAGGTGGTGGAGACGCCTTTTGAGGTGGTGTAGAGGGTCGGTGGTGGAGGGTAGGGTGGGGGGTTGGAGGTGTTGACGGAGGGGAAGGAGGAGTGGGGCTTCCTCGAAAACTCGCTCATGGGGGGTTATGCCGTCATCTCTGGGGCACGTGATTAGACCCCACTGCACAATTTTGACGTGGGCTGGCCAATCGTTGTTGCCCGTTTGCACAGTCCTGGTTCTCACCTGGTTTAGGAGGGATCTATGACTCCTCTCGCAGACACTATTTCCCTGTGGCCAGTATGGAGATGAGTGGGAAATATGATAACCAAATATTGTTGAGAGTTCCTCCCAGATCTTGCCCGTAAATTCTGGGGCATTATCTGAATGTAGGGCTTTGGGGATTCCGAAGTAGGGGAAGACGTGGCAGACTAAAGCGTCGGCGACTGTGACGGAGTTGTGGTCTTTGACGGGGCAGGCGATGGTGAATTTTGAATAAACATCAACAAAGGTGATGATGTATTTGTATCCCGCTTTAGGTGTGAGAGGGTCAACGACATCAACTGAGAGTGGCTGCCATGGTTTTTGTGCAGCCAGTTTCCCTGATGGGCCAGGTGTGTGTGTGATGTCCTTGCCTAAGACACAGGTGCGGCACACTTGAATGATGCTTTTGGCAATGGTGGAGGGGTTTGGTGTCCTATATATATAATTAAAGACTTGTAAATGCTTCTTTGTGCCAAGATGGATGCCGTTGTCGGCGTGAAGGTGTAACATGGCATCGTGTGCGGTGGTAGGGTCGAGGACGATGTGGCCGTCTGGGTTGAATAGGTGATCGCCATGTTGGTGTAGTTTGGCGAAGGTTGGGGGCGGGATCCAGGTGGGGCATTGTTTATCCCACCATATTTGAATAAGGTCAGGTTTGGGGCGGATAGCATTGATGGGGAGGCGGGAAAGGGCGTCAGCATTGGTGTGTAATTTTCCGGGCAGGTAGGATATCTCAAGATCGAATTCCTCTAAAGCCTCTCACCATCGAATGAGTTGGGCGTTGTTGGCGTTGGATTGGCGTAGCCACTGGAGTGATTGGTGATCTGTGATGATGACTACGTGGGTGCCGGAGATGTATGAATGGAAATAATCCAGTGCCCAGGTGATTCTGAGGCACTCGCGCTTGGTGGCAGCATAATTTCGTTCAGCTTGATTAAGGGTGCGGCTGGCGTAGGCAATGATGTGTTCATGCCCATCCTGCACCTGAGCAACAACAGCCACTATGGCAATAAGGGAGACGTCAGTGTAAAGATGGAAAGGGAGGTTGTAGTCTGGGAAGGCTACAATGGGGGCCGAGATGAGCTTTGATTTGAAGTTGTCAAATGCTGCTTTTCTTGCTTCTGTCCACACGAACAGTTCGTCCTTCTTTGTTAGGTCATGTAGTGGTTTGGCGATATCGGCAAAGCCTCTGACGAAACGCCGGTAGTATGAGGTTAGGCCTAGGAAGGCTCGTGTTTCGTGGACATCCTTGGGTAGAGGGAGGTCGGCTATGGCGTGTAGTTTGTCGGGATCAGGTGAGATGCCCTCAGCTCCGATCACGTGTCCTAGGAAGGAGACGGATCGCTCGACTAGGACACATTTGGAGGGTTTGAGTTTAAGTCCGGCTTGGCATAAGACTTGTTTGAGACGGTGGAGGTGGTCAGCTCAGGTATGGCTGAATACTATGATGTCGTCAAGATACGCCAGGCAGATCTACCAGGTCAGACTGCTCAGGACAGATTCCATGAGACGGGAGACTGTAGCTGGGGCATTGCAGAGTCGGAGGGGGAGGACATTGAATTCACTGTGTTTGTCGTTTGAGGTTGAGAAAGCTGTCTTTTGTTTGTCTTCTGGATGAACGGGGACTTGCCAGTAACCTGATTGCAGGTCTAGGGTGGAAAACCATGATGAGCCGTGTAGAGAGTCGAGGGAATAGTCGATTCTTGGTAGGGGCGTGGCGTCCTTGGTGGTGACATTGTTGAGTTTGTGGTAATCCACACAGAACCGCATGGTGCCGTCTTTTTTTCTAACCAGCACGACGAGGAAGGACCATGGGCTGGTGTAGTTAGAAATAACGCCAGCATTGAGCATATCCTGGACCTGCCGGTCTTCCTCTGCACGTTGTTTGTTTTTTTTGTGGCGTGATGGTTGGTGGACGGGTGGTCCAGTTGTGTGGATATCGTGGTTGAGGTAGGTAATGTGGCCAATGTCTGCTGGGCCAGATGAGAAAAGGTCTTGAAAGTCCAGGAGTAACTGTTGGAGGCTGTTAGTTTGGGAGGTGGATAGGTGGGAAGGTAGAGTAGGTAGAGTGGGATGGTTGGAGGATGGTGTTTCACAGGGCTTGGCCTCTTCCTTGTCGCTTACGATCAACCTTCGTGGTAGGGTAAGTGGTGTGGTGGCGAGGTTCGCGATACGGATCGCTCAGACATGGGGAGGGAGGAAAGTTGGGGACACTAAAAATGATGACAGGGGTCCAGTTGGTAGGGCTGGGGAGAAGAGGACGGAGGTACCGGATGGTTTGTTTAGTTGTAACCAAGCCTCGTCGTGGGGTGGAATGGTGATAGCAGAAGCAATAGTGGCGGGAAAAGTTGGAGGGGAAGGTGGTATAGGTGAAGGGGAGTATGAGGGGTGTGGGTGAGGAGATGAGGTGTTGGGTGACGGGAAAGTTGTGTTGCATGTACAGACGGGTTGGGGTGGATGACTTGGGTGGTGGTGGTGTGTATTTGTTGCGTGAATGGTTAGTTTTTTTTTTTGTCTTGGGAGATGTTGGGGGCTGGACAGAAGTGGAGGTGGTGATGGTAACAATTGATGGTGGTGTGCAGCTTTTGTAGGAGGTCCAGCCCCAGGTACCCGTCGTATGTACAGAAGGTGGAGTCGAAGATGATGAAGGGATGTCTACTGGAAGCTTGTTGGTGGGTTTCAGTCTGCAGAGCCCATGTTTCTCCACAGATAGGCAGGGGGCCATCCTCCGCATCTACGAGGTTGGCTGAGATGGGGAGAAGGGGGCCAAAGGCGGAACTGTGGCGGGAGTAAAAGTGTGAGTACAGGCATGACCTGGCAGCTCCCGTGTCCACCAGTAGCCTTGCCTTGACCCCGTTCAGGTGTATTTTGTCGTAGACTGGGGGTCTGTACTTGTGTGAAGTGGCCCCCGCCACCGTGGGGAGGTGGGAAGGCGGGCCTAAAAATCCATATGCCGAGTGTTGTCTTCTTCGTCGGGCTCCTCGTCGCCTGGCTCCAGGTATATTATGGGTGGAGCATCATCTTGTGAGGCATTGTCCTCCAGGGAGGATACCTTTCGGTGCCTTTGTGTGGGGGAACTGCGTCGATTAGCCTTGAGCTGCTCTCTGGTGTCGTGCAGGGGGCAGGTGTGACTACAGGCTGTAAATTCCCAGGGGTTGATGGAAATCAGATTGAAATTATCCCTGGGGTTAGGGCGTTTTTTCTGGAGGTGGGCCCTGGGAATGGTGGTCGATGGCTCCGTAGTAGGTTGGGTGGGTGGAGTCCTTGTCTTGGGTGTTGGGGCCTCAGTTGTAGGGAACTTGCTCACAGCGTGGATAGGCTGTGGCATGGGGCAGGCAGCGAGCATGTGTCAGACGAGTTGTAAGTCACGATCCATGTTGCCTAAGGGATAATAGATAGTAAAGTGCTCCCTGACTGTGCTTGGGAGGATTCTCAGCAGGGTGTTGAAGGTATGTTGATCCCGAGTGGCTGTGGTTGCTTCGGGATAGGTGGCGGTGACGAGGCGCCATGACTGGATGAAAGTGTCGTCTAGGCTGCCGTCGTAGAGCGTCGAGTTGTGAGAGGATGACAACTCTGCCCAGTGAAGGCATGACAGCCTGTTTCACGATGTGTGAAAATTGGTCCTATGTCAATTCAGGGACGATTTTTTTGGCGACAGTGGCGATTATTATGTCCAGGTTGGGTAGTGTGACTGCTATTTTCTCTCTGTCAGTGTAAAACCCAATATCTAAGAGAGGTTTTACCACATCCAAGTAGACGTCAATGTCATATTGCTCAGGGTAGAACCTTGGCAATTGGATGTGAGGTTTGGCTGCCATTGTGCTTTATTCGGATCCAGAACCACTGCTTGCCACTAGTGTTATGCAGGGTGTTTTTAGTCCGACCTCTCAACCTAATAATGCCCGAGACTGAGTGAGGTCCTCTATCTGGACCGGAAGTAAAGCACCCACAAAGGAACAGGGCATAAAAACTCGGCAGTACACCTTAACACATCTATTGTCTTAGTTCAATACGTGTTACAATATAGGAACAGAGAGACACTGGATATGGTTTAGACATGATAACAGAGTTGACTTCCCAGTACAAACGTACACACATACATCAAGGGCAGAGCATGGTGATATTCAGACATACACAGATTGTGAGTCACTAATACACGACACCAGTATTACAGTTTGGGCATAATTGTCATTTAATATTCTGGACCGGATGCACTAGGGGTGGAAAGAACAAAGGGTCAGGTTGGTGAATGTTACTATAAACTTGTCAGGGCGCGAGTCACGACACTCGGGATTGTCACTTAGCCGCGGCGACACTATTTCACTGGTTCCTGTCTATTCTCGACACGCCACTAGTAGAGACCCAGTGTTTCTGGTCGTCTTTATGCCTGTACTTATTAATCCTTATTTTCTGCCTGGACATTCATGTAACTGTGTGTCACTTATATTATTATTGTCTTCACTGTTTCCCTGTCACTGTTCACTCCTGTCTCTGTGGTTAAGACATAAGAGAGGCATTGAGGACACCACTATGCCCTTGGTTCCTGGGCTAACAGAGGTGGCACCCAGGCATGTGAGGGGAACCTACTGGGGAGCCCTCCTGCAGGAGGCAATGAACCACCCGCAGGGGCATCGTTGCCCAGGTCTTCTTCATCAGGGGGGTGCAGGGAGGCTCTCCCGTCTGGGGGCCTCGACCTGATAGGTGGCCCTCGTGCTGGGGCCTCGTCGGTGGGGTGCAAGGAGGCCCTCCGGTCTGGAGGCCTCGACCTGATAGGTGGCCCTCGGGGCTGGGGCCAAACAACTCCAGGAGACAGGTCTGCCACCTCTTACTCCGGGCGGAGGGCCGTGGGGGAGTGGGGCCCAAGCAGCCCTGCTCTGGGGCATGCTGGCCGGACCGGGGAACCCGGGTGCTGCGGTCGCCTACAGGGCAGGGTGCCGTCAGGAGTAGACTGTGGCACCTCCTCTGCCAGGCGTCCGTTAGGGGCAGGGACTGTCCAGGGGTAGGCTGCAGGACCGGGACAGGACCACGCCACCACTCTTGAAACGGCAGCACCTCCAGGGACCCACACCTGGAGGGAGAGAGAAAAGGGCGTCCCACGCAGCCGAGAGGTGGAGGGCCGGCCAAGCAAGGGACCTTCTCCTCCGGGAGAACACCAGGAATCACGGATGAAGGGAGTACAGAGGCCGCTCCTTCCCCCACATGTACAGTGGCCATTGTGGCAGTTCCGCAATTCCTAAGGGCAGCAGCTGAAGGGCATACAGTGGCCTCTCCTTCCCCCACACATACAGTGGCCGTTGTGGCGGCGCTGCTCCCGAAGGAGGAAGAGGCAAATGAGGGGCATACAGTGGCCGCTCCCTCCCCGGCACGTACAGTGGCCGTTACCGCGGCTCTGCCTGCCCAGCGGGAAGTAACTGAAGAGCGTACAGTGGCCGCTCCTTCCCCGGCACGTACAGTGGCCATTATCCTGGTGTTACTCCCGTAGGAGGAGGAGGAAGTGGATGAGGGGCGTACAGTGGCCGCTCTCTCCCCGGCACGTACAGTGGCCATTATCGCAGCTTCACTTCTCCTACCTTTGCCAGTCGGAGCGCGCTTAATAGCTAACGCTCCGAGGCCGTCTCCATATGTGGCTGTAGCTGAAAGGTGTACAGTGGCTGCTCCTTCCTCCATACGTACAGTGGCCGTTGTGGCGGTGCTACAGGGGGAAACAACTGAGGGGCGTACAGTGGCCACTCCCTCCCTGGCACATACAGTGGTCATTACTGCGGTGTTGTTTGGGACTGAATCTGCAGCAGTCCCACCTCGAACCTGGTGACGGCTGCTCTGCCCGCAGGGTCGTCTCTTCCTCCTGCGTGGTTGCTGTCGGGCCAGTTGGGCGGAAGAGGGACTTAAGGTAGGGGAGCCCCGGTGCCCTTCTCGCTCTGGGTCAGTCTCACTGTGACCTGGCCTGCCATGGTGTCCTCCTGGGGTGGTGGTGGGGCTGTGGCTCGGCGGTGGGGTGGGGGGTGGCGGGGTGGTTGGTTTGGCGGCGGCGGAGGTGTGTATTTTAGTATGTATCATCAATAAACATCATCGTAGTGAGAGGGTAACTGCCACTTCATTTTTATCGTATTACTGGCAGAAGTTTTCCATAGATTTTTTTTTTTTTTTTAACTAAAACTATGAAGGAGTTATGGGAGGCTGTGTCTAGTCATTTGCATAATGAACGAGCTGCCTTTAAACCCTAAATACCGCAATTCGATCTGGCTTGTCTGGCACTGGAGCCGCAATTCGGGGGTGTTTTTTTGACTTTCACCAAGGGGAAAATCAATATGTTCTGGCTAAAGAGGAAGAATTTACACACCTGACAGCGTAATCAGCACCCCCGTAGGCCTAGTGATTACCGCACAATCGAGGGTCAAAGTTGAAAAAAAAAAAATAGTAACCCCTCCAAAAATTTTCGAAAGCCCCCATAGTTTTGATAATTATTTGTATTACTGAAATAGGTCATTGCAATATCATATGTCACACTAAGCTAGAGAACAGGTGTTTTGGGGTGTGGGGAGATTATTTGCTTTTGGGGAGAATAAAGTACCCTGTGGGGAGAAGGTTTGTATGTATGGAGGTTGAATAAAACCATCTTTTCTCATCAAAGTAGAGCACTTTAGTTTGTTCTTGATCAACTACTATGAAAACAGATGTGTATGTACGTGTGGGGAGATAAAATTCAGTCAGGGAGAAGGCCCACAACGAGTACATTGAACCTTGGGAGATCATTTACGGTAACAACCACTTTGGCTACTTGAAACAAACAAAATCCATGTGAGTTAGCATATCAACCATGGAAGCAGGTGTGTTTGCAGGTGTGGGGAGATAATTCACGTATGGGGAGTAATAGATGTATCGAGGTGGAGAGGTGGTGGTGGGGGGATGGGGCTGGGTGGTGGTGGGGGGATGGGGCTCAGATGTCTGTGATTGCACGTGTTTGCATGTATAGAATAGTATACAGAGAAGCATTTAGTATGTTCAGGTACGAAAAGGCACAGGAAAAAATAACATCACGGCAATACCCATAAAGCACATGTAAATGTGTTGAGGGTGGGGGGAGGGGGGAGGGGAGGCATGGGGGGGGAGAGCAAGCCAAGCTGCGTGCTCGCTATCACAAGATGGTTTATTGGGGGTAGGAGGGTAGTATGGGGCCAAAGGGGAGGGAGGTGATAGAGTTGGTAGGAGTATACAAGGTAGGCGGGAAGGTGGGGGGGCTGGAGGGGGGATGGAATGGGCCTCGTGGTTGGGGGAGGGGTAAACTTCGACTAACATCATCCTATTGGGGCGTACAGAGGGGTGGGAGGGTCTTCAGAGAGGGTTATTTGACAGATGACGAAACATTCAGGCAATGGGTGGGCCGAGGGATGGGGTGATCCCAACTGCCCCCAGAGTGGCC
The DNA here is from genome assembly GCF_032717465.1 of Coenobita brevimanus. Classification (NCBI taxonomy): domain Eukaryota; kingdom Metazoa; phylum Arthropoda; class Malacostraca; order Decapoda; family Coenobitidae; genus Coenobita; species Coenobita brevimanus. The sequence goes on from NC_136956.1 coordinate 17,929,259, forward strand.
GGATCATCCAACTCGAGGCCGGAGGGGTTAGTTCTCATTGGCTTGAAGGGATATACGTCACAATCAGGGCGGAGCAATGTGCAGGCAGTTTTTTACAAGGCACGCTATATAGATGTGATTCGGCTGAGAGGGCTAGAGTGGTCAACACGTACATGGGACGATGCTTCGGTATTTAGGGGTTAACTTATTCATGTATTTTGGTAACAGCAGGAACAATTTGTAAGAAATCATGGCACTGAAATAGTTAACACGATGCAAAAATACCATCATCAAATCACTGCTATTTTCAATTATTAGACTAATGTATAGGATTTAGAATCAGGAACTGCAGAATGCAGGATGATGTGAAGCTATCACCACAGCATCCACTGGTAAGGAATTTTTAATTATCTATCCATCTATCTATTGCCAGACGCCTTAATCCCGTTTGGGGTGGCCACAAACAAATTGTCTCCACGTCACCCTGTCCCCCGCCATTTCATTGCCCTGCTCCCAACTCACACCCCCCTCTCTCATATACCTCTCCACTCCATCCCTCCATCTCATCCTCGGCCTCCCCCTCCCTCTTCTCCCCTCCATCTCACTCATATACACTCTCTTCTTCAGTCTTTCACCTTCCATCCTTTCCACATGGCCAAACCACTTCAGTGTGTTCCTCATAACGCATCCTATCACATTCACATCCACACCACAATGCTCCTGTATATCCTCATTTGTCAGCCTGTCTCTCCATGTGACTCCACAGGCTCCTCTTAAATAACTCATTTCCACTGCTCTCACTCTTGACTTGAGTCCTTCCAACAACGTCCAAGCTTCACTTCCATACGTTAGAGTTGGTATCACAATTCTGTCATGTAGTAACTTTTTCACTTCCATGCTCACTTCCCTGTTTCTTATCACTGCTTTCAAGGAACCAAGCAACCTTTCTTCCATGCTGTACCCTTTCAAGCACTTTACCCTCCAAACTTCCATCCTTACTCATCACACTACCCAAGTACTTTAACGTACTCACATTTTCCAATTCCTCACCATCCAACCTCGCTGTACATTCACTAACTTCACCTCTCTCAAAGACCATCACTTTACTCTTCCCTACATTTACCTTTAGATTCCGTTCTTACACACTCTCCCAAACTCATCCACCAAGCCTTGCAGCTCCCCTTCGTCTTCATTCAACAACACAGTATCATCTGCAAACAACAGTACAGGGAGTTTCCAAACACTCTCCTCTCACCAGGGCCACTCCAACATCAACTACCCTACCTTGTACCTCTTTTATTACCCCACCCATGTACAGATTGAACAACCATGGAGACATGACACATCCCTGTTTTAACCTAACCTTCAAAGAGAAAAATTCACTCAGTTCACCATCCACACGCACTGCAGCCTTAGCACCATCATACATACTCTTCACATCATTCAACAACTTCCCATCTACTCCATATATTCTTAATATTTTCCACAATCCTTGTCTATCCACCCTGTCATATGCTTTCTCCAAATCCATGAAGGCCGCATATAACTTATTTCCCTTCTCTAGAAACTTTTCCACTAAAAATCTAAGAATGAATATCTGATCTACACAACCTCTTCCCTTCTTAATGCCTCCCTGTTCTTCTCCAGTTAATTCCTCTATTCTTTCTCTAACTCTGTCAATAAGTATCCTACCATGCACTTTTCCTATTATACTAAAAAGATAAATGCCCCTATGATTACCACACACTTCTTTTTCCCCTTTTCCTTTGTACAAGGGAATAATTATACCTGACTTCCAATCCTCCGGGACTCTACCTTCCTCCCAGGCCAATCTGCACATCTTCCACATCCATTCTACTACTATCTCTCCTCCATGCTTCAGCATTTCACCACACACTCCATCAATTCCTGGGGCTTTCCCCAATTTTTACTTTCTTCATTGCTTCCACAACTTCTATCCTAGTGATTTCTTCCTGTCTTCTCACCTCCCTTCTTCTCCCAGGCATTCCCCAGCCATTTATACTCGCATTACTTCCATCCCTGGAGAGATGGCCAGAAGCCACTCTGAAGTTGTCCCTGGAGAGATGGCCTGTAGCCGCTCACCCTCCTACAGGAGACAGCCTGAAACCGCTCCAGAGGTCAATCAGGAGATGGCCGGTAGCCGCTCCCGCCTTAGTCAGGAGATGGCCGGCAACTGCCCTGAAGGTGCCCCCGGAGGGTCGGCCTGTAGCTGCTATACCCTCCTGCAGGAGACGGCTGGTAGCCGCTCTGAAGGTGCCCCGAGACAGCCATGGCCAGTAGCCAGGACCTGCAGCCAGAGACGGCCTGAAGCCGCTCCTTCGTCAGGTGCTGAGCCCAGTCCACCCACCCATGACTTGGAGGGAGCCCCCAGCCTGGAGGAGTATTGGAAAGGTCCTGTGACCACCACCGAGCTCTTCTCCCTACAGCCAGTGGAGACACCCCTGACAGACTCCGACGCTGGCCGATGCCGCAGCTAACTCCTGACAGTGTCCCCAGCCATTGGGGGCTGCAGCTCCTGCGACCTCCCAACCACCCCTCAGACTCCCGGGCGGGACCTCTCTGCACCCAGATGCCGGAGATCCTCATCCTCCATCAGGCTCCTGACTCAAAAGTTCAGGCGACTGTCGGCCCCAGCCCAGAGGGCCAGACTCCCACCCCGAGCCCCGAAGCCTCAGGCCCCTATGTCCTCAGCAGCCCCGGACGAGGGAGAATGCCCCTACGTGCTGTCCCCTGCTCCCGGGACCTAGCAGCCCCTTTTGGATCCCAGCCCCATCAGTAGGGAGGCTGAGACTCTGCTGCTGCCCCTGCGCCTGACTGTGACACATCCGACCTGACAGTGAGTGAAAGTGAACACACACAGCATAAAGACAATGTAGGAGTGACAGAATAAAGTGAGCCGGTGGTTAGAGCATAAAAGAAAGTGGTGGAAAAAGGTAGTGCAATAGTGAGACAGTGAAGGAAAGGTCTACCACAGTGAACGGTGCCGCCGTATCACGGGAAGATCGTACGTAGGCCCCTGTGTTGAAATTCCAGTACCACCAGCTCCACCCGGGTACATAGTGAAGTAGTGTAATAGTGATCTACTTGCCAAGGTACAGTGAACACTCTATCCAACAGTGACGGCACATCTCGGTAAGATCACGCTTAGGCCCAGTGTAAAATATTAACGCTACCCAGGGAAATCAGACAACCACCACCACCGGCCTAGGAAATCTGAACTTCCCCACCAACACAAGTGTCTAGCTCAAGTGTCATTCACCCTAACCAATCTGGTCCTGTACAGTGTCCTGCGTGATACTATTATTCCATATCTGCAGCCCAAGAATTATAATTGTCCAGTTTATTTGTATTTGTGACATCTGCTCGTTCCTGTGTAAGACTTAGTAATACACATGTAAGGCGTTGCCTTTAGTTTTTGTGGCCTGCCTCTCTCTTATTTGTCTAAGCTCCGGTCTAGAAAAAGAACCCAGCTATTCACTAGGTGCTCTAGGGATGGGAAGCCGACCCTAAAACACCTAGCATTACAGAAACATTTTGAAACTCTGCTTATTTACACTGATATCCAATATATTTGTACCGTTAAACAATATTCGAACACTTTAAGGTAGGACATTGTTCTATTAACCTTTTCTCTGTTGGAGATTGTATTCTTTAGCAGAGAGAAATCCCAGTAATCAATCGTTAACATATCATGAACATAATGAACAAAATTTTTAGTCCTGCATCATGGAGCTGAAATTAGTATCCAGGATCAGGACCACAGTTTTGGAAATTGAGTAAAAAAAAAAAAAAATGGTGGATCATGTTACTTGATAAGTTTCATACCTGCAACTTGTTTCTTATTTTTGGTACCTAATTCCTGGAATCGAGAATTTCAGTCATGACAATAGGGCAATAGAAGTGAGGGCAAGTTTGGCCTCTTTTATTATACCCTACCTAATCATTTGCCACGGTTAAAATAAGATAATCATGAGAATTTGCGAAGTCTACTCATTATTTCGTACAGTATGGAGTATAGACGAATAATAAAAATTATTATAATCGGTCTCTTTGTTATTCTGATATGTAACATTCTTTTTTCTATTAACCTGTCATAGAATTAACCTTTATAACATTATGTTCCTCACGTGCGGTAAATAATGAATGAACGGAGGGGGGTGCAAGGAACAGCGTGATGGACTGAAGAGGCGAGACAGACTCTGGCACAAAAGAAGAAAGCATACAATGAATGGATGAGAAATAGGGGCGTGGAAGAAGTTGAGAGGCGGAAGAGAGAGTAATATGTAGAAAAAAAGAGAGAGGCGAAAAGATTAGTAAGAGAGAGTAAGAAGACAGTGGATGAGGAATTTGGAAGGAATTTGAGTGTAAAGTGGAGGGACTGTAAGAAAATGTTCTGGAAAGAGATAAGGAGAGTAAGACAGGGTGGAACTGAGGTTAACAGAGGAGTGAAAGATAAAAATGGTAGATTACAATTGGAGAAGGGAGAAAAAGTGAGCAGATGGAGAGAACACTTTAAGGAATTATTGAACATACAGGATGGAAGTAATGCGAGTATAAATGGCTGGGGAATGCCTGGGAAAAGAAGGGAGGTGAGAAGACAGGAAGAAATCACTAGGATAGAAGTTGTGGAAGCAATGAAGAAAGTAAAAATTGGGGAAAGCCCCAGGAATTGATGGAGTGTGTGGTGAAATGCTGAAGCATGGAGGAGAGATAGTAGTAGAATGGATGTGGAAGATGTGCAGATTGGCCTGGGAGGAAGGTAGAGTCCCGGAGGATTGGAAGTCAGGTATAATTATTCCCTTGTACAAAGGAAAAGGGGAAAAAGAAGTGTGTGGTAATCATAGGGGCATTTATCTTTTTAGTATAATAGGAAAAGTGCATGGTAGGATACTTATTGACAGAGTTAGAGAAAGAATAGAGGAATTAACTGGAGAAGAACAGGGAGGCATTAAGAAGGGAAGAGGTTGTGTAGATCAGATATTCATTCTTAGATTTTTAGTGGAAAAGTTTCTAGAGAAGGGAAATAAGTTATATGCGGCCTTCATGGATTTGGAGAAAGCATATGACAGGGTGGATAGACAAGGATTGTGGAAAATATTAAGAATATATGGAGTAGATGGGAAGTTGTTGAATGATGTGAAGAGTATGTATGATGGTGCTAAGGCTGCAGTGCGTGTGGATGGTGAACTGAGTGAATTTTTCTCTTTGAAGGTTAGGTTAAAACAGGGATGTGTCATGTCTCCATGGTTGTTCAATCTGTACATGGGTGGGGTAATAAAAGAGGTACAAGGTAGGGTAGTTGATGTTGGAGTGGCCCTGGTGAGAGGAGAGTGTTTGGAAACTCCCTGTACTGTTGTTTGCAGATGATACTGTGTTGTTGAATGAAGACGAAGGGGAGCTGCAAGGCTTGGTGGATGAGTTTGGGAGAGTGTGTAAGAACGGAATCTAAAGGTAAATGTAGGGAAGAGTAAAGTGATGGTCTTTGAGAGAGGTGAAGTTAGTGAATGTACAGCGAGGTTGGATGGTGAGGAATTGGAAAATGTGAGTACGTTAAAGTACTTGGGTAGTGTGATGAGTAAGGATGGAAGTTTGGAGGGTAAAGTGCTTGAAAGGGTACAGCATGGAAGAAAGGTTGCTGGTTCCTTGAAAGCAGTGATAAGAAACAGGGAAGTGAGCATGGAAGTGAAAAAGTTACTACATGACAGAATTGTGATACCAACTCTAACGTATGGAAGTGAAGCTTGGACGTTGTTGGAAGGACTCAAGTCAAGAGTGAGAGCAGTGGAAATGAGTTATTTAAGAGGAGCCTGTGGAGTCACATGGAGAGACAGGCTGACAAATGAGGATATACAGGAGCATTGTGGTGTGGATGTGAATGTGATAGGATGCGTTATGAGGAACACACTGAAGTGGTTTGGCCATGTGGAAAGGATGGAAGGTGAAAGACTGAAGAAGAGAGTGTATATGAGTGAGATGGAGGGGAGAAGAGGGAGGGGGAGGGCGAGGATGAGATGGAGGGATGGAGTGGAGAGGTATATGAGAGAGGGGGGTGTGAGTTGGGAGCAGGGCAATGAAATGGCGGGGGACAGGGTGACGTGGAGACGATTTGTTTGTGGCCACCCCAAACGGGATTAAGGCGTCTGGCAATAGATAGATGGATAGATAATTAAAAATTCCTTACCAGTGGATGCTGTGGTGATAGCTTCACATCATCCTGCATTCTGCAGTTCCTGATTCTAAATCCTATACATTAGTCTAATAATTGAAAATAGCAGTGATTTGATGATGGTATTTTTGCATCGTGTTAACTATTTCAGTGCCATGATTTCTTACAAATTGTTCCTGCTGTCACCAAAATACATGAATAAGTTAACCCCTAAATACCGAAGCACGTCCATGTACGTGTTGACCACTCTAGCCCTCTCAGCCGAATCACATCTGTATAGCGTGCCTTGTAAAAAACTGCCTGCACATTGCTCCGCCCTGATTGTGACGTATATCCCTTCAAGCCAATGAGAACTAACCCCTCCGGCCTCGAGTTGGATGATCCGGCCACTCTGGGGGAAGTTGGGATCACCCCATCCCTCGGCCCACCCATTGCCTGAATGTTTCGTCATCTGTCAAATAACCCTCTCTGAAGACCCTCCCACCCCTCTGTACGCCCCAATAGGATGATGTTAGTCGAAGTTTACCCCTCCCCCAACCACGAGGCCCATTCCATCCCCCTCCAGCCCCCCCCACCTTCCCGCCTACCTTGTATACTCCTACCAACTCTATCACCTCCCTCCCCTTTGGCCCCATACTACCCTCCTACCCCCAATAAACCATCTTGTGATAGCGAGCACGCAGCTTGGCTTGCTATCCCCCCCCATGCCTCCCCTCCCCCCTCCCTCCACCCTCAACACATTTACATGTGCTTTATGGGTATTGCCATGATGTTATTCTTTCCTGTGCCTTTTCGTACCTGAACATACTAAATGCTTCTCTGTATACTATTCTATACATGCAAACACGTGCAATCACAGACATCTGAGCCCCATCCCCCCACCACCACCCAGCCCCATCCCCCCACCACCACCTCTCCACCTCGATACATCTATTACTCCCCATACGTGAATTATCTCCCCACACCTGCAAACACACCTGCTTCCATGGTTGATATGCTAACTCACATGGATTTTGTTTGTTTCAAGTAGCCAAAGTGGTTGTTACCGTAAATGATCTCCCAAGGTTCAATGTACTCGTTGTGGGCCTTCTCCCTGATCGAATTTTATCTCCCCACACGTACATACACATCTGTTTTCATAGTAGTTGATCAAGAACAAACTAAAGTGCTCTACTTTGATGAGAAAAGATGATTTTATTCAACCTCCATACCTACAAACCTTCTCCCCATAGGGTACTTTATTCTCCCCAAAAGCAAATAATCTCCCCACACCCCAAAACACCTGTTCTCTGGCTTGGTGTGACATATGATATTGCAATGACCTATTTCAGTAATACAAATAGTTATCAAAACTATGGGGGCTTTCGAAAATTTTTGGAGGGGTTACTATTTTTTTTTTCACCTTTGACCCTCGATTGTGCGGTAATCACTAGGCCTACGGGGGTGCTGATTACGCTGTCAGGTGTGTAAATTCTTCCTCTTTAGCCAGAACATATTGATTTTCCCCTTGGTGAAAGTCAAAAAAACACCCCCGAATTGCGGCTCCAGTGCCAGACAAGCCAGATCGAATTGCGGTATTTAGGGTTTAAAGGCAGCTCGTTCATTATGCAAATGACTAGACACAGCCTCCCATAACTCCTTCATAGTTTTAGTTAAAAAAAAAAAAAATCTATGGAAAACTTCTGCCAGTAATACGATAAAAATGAAGTGGCAGTTACCCTCTCACTACGATGATGTTTATTGATGATACATACTAAAATACACACCTCCGCCGCCGCCAAACCAACCACCCCGCCACCCCCCACCCCACCGCTGAGCCACAGCCCCACCACCACCCCAGGAGGACACCATGGCAGGCCAGGTCACAGTGAGACTGACCCAGAGCGAGAAGGGCACCGGGGCTCCCCTACCTTAAGTCCCTCTTCCACCCAACTGGCCCGACAGCAACCACGCAGGAGGAAAAGACGACCCTGCGGGCAGAGCAGCCGTCACCAGGTTCGAGGTGGGACTGCTGCAGATTCAGTCCCAAACAACACCGCAGTAATGACCACTGTATGTGCCAGGGAGGGAGTGGCCACTGTACGCCCCTCAGTTGTTTCCCCCTGTAGCACCGCCACAACGGCCACTGTACGTATGGAGGAAGGAGCAGCCACTGTACACCTTTCAGCTACAGCCACATATGGAGACGGCCTCGGAGCGTTAGCTATTAAGCGCGCTCCGACTGGCAAAGGTAGGAGAAGTGAAGCTGCGATAATGGCCACTGTACGTGCCGGGGAGAGAGCGGCCACTGTACGCCCCTCATCCACTTCCTCCTCCTCCTACGGGAGTAACACCAGGATAATGGCCACTGTACGTGCCGGGGAAGGAGCGGCCACTGTACGCTCTTCAGTTACTTCCCGCTGGGCAGGCAGAGCCGCGGTAACGGCCACTGTACGTGCCGGGGAGGGAGCGGCCACTGTATGCCCCTCATTTGCCTCTTCCTCCTTCGGGAGCAGCGCCGCCACAATGGCCACTGTATGTGTGGGGGAAGGAGAGGCCACTGTATGCCCTTCAGCTGCTGCCCTTAGGAATTGCGGAACTGCTACAATGGCCACTGTACATGTGGGGGAAGGAGCGGCCTCTGTACTCCCTTCATCCGTGATTCCTGGGGTTCTCCCGGAGGAGAAGGTCCCTTGCTTGGCCGGCCCTCCACCTCTCGGCTGCGTGGGACGCCCTTTTCTCTCTCCCTCCAGGTGTGGGTCCCTGGAGGTGTTGCCGTTTCAAGAGTGGTGGCGTGGTCCTGTCCCGGTCCTGCAGCCTACCCCTGGACAGTCCCTGCCCCTAACGGACGCCTGGCAGAGGAGGTGCCACAGTCTACTCCTGACGGCACCCTGCCCTGTAGGCAACCGCAGCACCCGGGTTCCCCGGTCCGGCCAGCATGCCCCAGAGCAGGGCTGCTTGGGCCCCACTCCCCCACGGCCCTCCGCCCAGAGTAAGAGGTGGCAGACCTGTCTCCTGGAGTTGTTTGGCCCCAGCCCCAAGGGCCACCTATCAGGTCGAGGCCTCCAGACCGGAGGGCCTCCTTGCACCCCACCGACGAGGCCCCAGCACGAGGGCCACCTATCAGGTCGAGGCCCCCAGACGGGAGAGCCTCCCTGCACCCCCCTGATGAAGAAGACCTGGGCAACGATGCCCCTGCGGGTGGTTCATTGCCTCCTGCAGGAGGGCTCCCCAGTAGGTTCCCCTCACATGCCTGGGTGCCACCTCTGTTAGCCCAGGAACCAAGGGCATAGTGGTGACCTCAATGCCTCTCTTATGTCTTAACCACAGAGACAGGAGTGAACAGTGACAGGGAAACAGTGAAGACAATAATAATATAAGTGACACACAGTTACATGAATGTCCAGGCAGAAAATAAGGATTAATAAGTACGGGCATAAAGACGATCAGAAACACTGGGTCTCTACTAGTGGCGTGTTGAGAATAGACAGGAACCAGTGAAATAGTGTCGCCGCGGCTAAGTGACAATCCCGAGTGTCGTGACTCGCGCCCTGACAAGTTTATAGTAACATTCACCAACCTGACCCTTTGTTCTTTCCACCCCTAGTGCATCCGGTCCAGAATATTAAATGACAATTATGCCCAAACTGTAATACTGGTGTCGTGTATTAGTGACTCACAATCTGTGTATGTCTGAATATCACCATGCTCTGCCCTTGATGTATGTGTGTACGTTTGTACTGGGAAGTCAACTCTGTTATCATGTCTAAACCATATCCAGTGTCTCTCTGTTCCTATATTGTAACATGTATTGAACTAAGACAATAGATGTGTTAAGGTGTACTGCCGAGTTTTTATGCCCTGTTCCTTTGTGGGTGCTTTACTTCCGGTCCAGACAGAGGACCTCACTCAGTCTCGGGCATTATTAGGTTGAGAGGTCGGACTAAAAACACCCCGCATAACACTGGTGGCAAGCAGTGGTTCTGGATCCGAATAAAGCACAATGGCAGCCAAACCTCACATCCAATTGCCAAGGTTCTACCCTGAGCAATATGACATTGACGTCTACTTGGATGTGGTAAAACCTCTCTTAGATATTGGGTTTTACACTGACAGAGAGAAAATAGCAGTCACACTACCCAACCTGGACATAATAATCGCCACTGTCGCCAAAAAAATCGTCCCTGAATTGACATAGGACCAATTTTCACACATCGTGAAACAGGCTGTCACGCCTTCACTGGGCAGAGTTGTCATCCTCTCACAACTCGACGCTCTACGACGGCAGCCTAGACGACACTTTCATCCAGTCATGGCGCCTCGTCACCGCCACCTATCCCGAAGCAACCACAGCCACTCGGGATCAACATACCTTCAACACCCTGCTGAGAATCCTCCCAAGCACAGTCAGGGAGCACTTCACTATCTATTATCCCTTAGGCGACATGGATCGTGACTTACAACTCGTCTGACACCTTCTCGCTGCCTGCCCCATGCCACAGCCTATCCACACTCATTTCAAAGCCAAAGGTGGATGTTGTGTATATGTACACAACAATTTATCTTGCTCCCGTGTTCCTGAACTTGTTTCTTCTGAATTTTCTACTCTCTGGTTTTGGCTCTCATGTCATTCTCTGACTAAATATATTTGCGTTCTTTACTTATCCCCTAATTCTACTATCAAAAATTCTTCGACTCTCTTACTTCTACAATGGAACATACTCTAACCATTTCTTGTTTCTCTGAAATCTCCGTTATGGGAGATTTAAATGTTCACCACCACCTTTGGCTCTCCTCTACTTTCACTGATCCACCTGGTGAACAAGCCTACGTCTTTTCCATCCTTAATGACCTAAAGCAGCTTGTACAGCACCCTACCCATATCCCTGACCACCTTGGAGAGAACTCCAACATACTTGACTTCTTCCCTACAACTAATGCTTCTGCTTACACTGTTAATCTTTTCTCTCTGTTGGGCTCCTCCGATCACAACCTTATTACCTTAACCTGTCCTATCACTCCAGTACGGCTTATGGACCCTCCAAAGAAACGTTGTCTGTGGCACTTTGGAGCTGCGGGTTGGGAGTGCCTCAGGCAGTACTTCTTTGGTGTTTCCTGGTTGATTATTGTTTCCATGGACGAGAGCCATCTGAGTGTGCCTTGCGCATTACGGAGGTTATTCTCTCTGGCATGGAAGCATACATTCCTTCTCATATTCTTTGACTAATGCAAGAAAGCTTTGGTTTAATCACGCTTGTTCTAATGCTGTCTGCAACAAGGAGGGGGCCTATGAAAGGTACCAGAGCCAACCCATCCCTGAATCACATCTTGCTTATGTGTCTGCCCAGAATTGTGCTAAGTCTGTTCTTTGGTCTGCTAAAAATAATTTCATCCATACTAAATGCTCTCAGGTCTCCAACTCGAATTCTTCAAGCTCCTTCTGGCTCCCTGCCAAAAACTTTTCTAACAACTTTACCTCATTATCCTTCTCTCCTCTGATGGCTCTGAAACTATTTCTTCTACTGATAAAGCAGATCTCTTCGCTCAGACATTCTCCTCCAATTCCACCTCAGACAATTGCGGTGCTGTTCCTCCATCACTTCCCCCCTCTGACTTCCTCATGGCTGACATTAAAATTTCTTCAGCTTATGTATTTTCTGCCATCACTGGCTTCAATACTAACAAGGCATCTGAACCTGATGGAGTCCCTCCTGTTGTCCTTAACCCCTGCACCGCGGGCATGTTTACCAATGTTTTGCGTGTGCCGCGGGGTTATTCAAAATCAGACAGACTCTCAAAAAATATATGCCAAAAATCATTTATTATTACTAGAATATTAAAATTAAATATGCTTATGGCACATACCTTCAGCTTTCTCCTGGAATGTTTGTTGAGCCTTCGTCGTTACCGTAGGACTTGTGGAGACCTCTGAAGTTGGGTAACGAAGTCTCCACTTTGCACTTCCCGACAACCCGTAATATGATTACCACTGCCAGATATTAACACTATAAACACTACTCTATGATTTTCAAGTAGTTTGGGATCCATACTCCAAAAAAAAAAAAACACTGTGAAAGCAATGAAAATTACGAGCGCGTCTGACCGTCGCACTTGCGCTAGTTCGCTCTTGGTACTCTGTCATTTATTATTCATAAAACCCCTCACACTTTATATTTCTATTACTATATAACACTTATATATATCTACAGTCTTTATCCATAAGCTTCCTTCAGTAGTATTAGTTTATTGTCACTGTAGGGATTCAATTTCTTTCAGTAAAATATGCAGCATTCACTTTCTCATCCTGTATACTAGCATTGAGAGTGAATGTCACTTTCATCTTCACTCTCATAACTCATAGTATTCAGACATGCTAGAGTGAAACTTTCACTTTCATTACTCCTAGGGTATATACTCGTATTCTTATAATACTACTCATTTACATTTCTATTTAAGTTTTCTATTTTATTTACGTTAGTTACATTTCTATTTATTTTACACTGTTATGCACTGTCAGTTGAAGTAACTTATAAAACTATTTTCCACTGTTCACGTATATTTACATTCATTACTTTCACTTGCTGTTTACACATTATTTACAATTCCACTTGCACTGTTTTACTCAATAGAAAGATCGTAGTCACTCTTTTATCAATTGTCAGCCCTTTACCTCTTTCCACACGAGGTTTAGTAGGGGGTAAAGGTCACAGGGCCCTTTGCATGGGGGTGAAAAGTCCCTGAAGCTAGCAAGAGCGAACTGACGTACGTCCACGTTAGAAGATGAGAGTGAACTGATAAGGGTGGGCCGGGGTGGTGGCCTACCTAGGGAAATTCATTACTATCAATGTTAGCCTCTTGAAACAGCTACATATAGCAGTGAAATGATTGGCAGGAAATCTAGACAATACATTATAAATTAGGTACTTCCAGGTGAATGTAAATATCGCTTAGGCTTCTCCCTTCCCTCCTTATATGTATATTTATTACGAAAATAGATTATACAGCATATTTCAAGGGGAAATAAACAGCGAAAATTAGCGAACGAGTGCACGTGAGGTGTTGTCAGATGATAATTAGCCAATTCCAGGTGAATGGCACTCTCATTTACCTTATTTCTTTCTTGTATATATTATTTGGTATAGGAATAGGGCATAGGGCTTATTTCAATGGATGAAATCAGTGAAAAATTCCAGGGAAGATTTACTTAGCGTAGCACGGCCGAGCAGGTGAAAGGATAGGGTAATGGAGGGGGGGTAGGGAGGGGAGTCAAGAACGGGGAGAAATGGCTAAATTGTCAACAATGGATGGGAGTACAGATGAGATTAGGAGTGCTGACTAGTGTTGGACATTGGCAGTACTGATAGATGATACAAGCCCCCACTTGGAAGCCCGGGTGAATTCAAAATAACACAGAATCACAAAAGCGACGCCCCGCGGTATGATCCCTTGCTCCCAAGCATCACGAAAGTGACGCCCCGTGGTTAAGGGGTTAAGAACTGTGCTTCTGTATTTACACCCTGCCTAGGTAAACTTTTTTGCCTTTCTCTTTCAGCTTGTACCTTTCTTTCTTGATGGAAGTTTGCTCTCATTCAGCCAGTCCCAGAGAAGGGTGACCCTTCCCAACCCTCTAACTATCCTCCAATTGCTTTAACCCGTCACGTCCCAACCGATTTTCCATCACTGACTCCCCCCAGTCCTGACCAATTTTGGAATTTGTTTTTTTTGGCTCAAACCTCTGCTTTTGGTGAGAAACATCAAAAATTCAAAGAGAAATCACTCACCTAAGGTTTTAAATACACGATACAGATAGCAGTACTCCTTACCTTACTGGGTTTTCTATGAGGCTGGCTCCAAAGAAAACGAGTTCTATGGGAGGGTAACTATTGCACACCACTCATAAACGGTATTTATTTATTTATTTGGTACGAATTTATATGTAGTACAAGAATATATTGGTTTTCAAACAGTAATATAGGCAATATAAGCATTCTTTCACTCACTAACACATCAACATACCTGACCTTTTTTGGCAACATTACCTGATCACCATTTCTGACTGTTTCTTCCTCTAATGTAACACATTATCATCGATTGGGGAATCACTCTGGCCCTGAATGCCTTTATTGGCCAGGTCACTGGTAACAGGTGAATTGCCGAGACAATGGCGTGGGGGGGGGAGGTTATGCAGTGTAAGGCAATGTCCCTGCCTGGCATCTTGTAGAGGAATAGAGGAAGGTGTCCTGAGTATACGTACCAAAAATCACGCGCAAAACTTGAAAATTGTGCAAATTATGAACCTTGCAATTGCGCGATGTACCAGTATGTCAACGGGTCTAGTTGTGACAAAACGTTGCGACGTACCCATACATTGACGGGATGCCTAGGGTTAACATCTTGTGTCTCAAAAATTATCGAGTCTATTTTTAACAGAGAAATTTTAAAGCACCTTTCCTATTACAGCCCTCCTTCTGATTGTCAGTATGGGTTCTGTCAGGGTCGCTCCACTGGCGATTTTCTCACCTACCTTTCAGACTCCTGGTCATCCTCCTTTTGGGACTTTGACGAAGGCTTTGCCATTGCACTTGACATCTCAAAGGCTTTCAGTCGGGTCTGGCATAAATCTTTAATTTCCAAACTGCCCTCTTACAGTTTCTATCCCTCTCTCTATGCCTTCTCCTACAGCTTCCTTTCTGGTCATTCTTAAGCCACTGTTGTAGACAGCCATCTTCTTCGTCTAGATCAATCAACAGTGGTGTTCCTCAGGGCTCTGTCGTATCACAACTCTATTCCTTTTATTCATCAATGGCTGTACATCTAACCCTATCCACTCATATGCTGATGATTCCACCCTTCACCTTTCCATTCGGTTCCTGCAACGTCCGTCTCAGCAGTTACTTCAACAAAAAAGGGCTGAGGCTGTGGCATACCTGGTATCTGAATTGGCTTGTATCTCTGACTGGGGTAAAAATAATCTTATTGTTTTTAATGCATCAAAGACTCAGTTCTTACATTTATCAACCCAACAAAATCTTCCACAGGAGTACCCTCTACAGTAATGTTTAATAATATCCAGTTCAATGCTGCATCATCCTTGAACATGCTTGGAGTTTCATTCACTCGGAACTTTTCCTGGAAAGATCATATTACATATCTTGTAATATCTGTTTCCAAGAGATTAGGTGTGCTAAGTCGACTCTATACCTTCTTAACCCCTGCACAGTTGCTGACTTTATACACGGGTTTTATTCACCCCTGTGTGGAGTACAACTCTCATATGTGGGGATGCTCCCCACATACAGCTCTTCTCAGTAGGATTGAGTCAAAGGCTTTTCACCTCATTAACTCACCTCCTCTTACTGGCTCCCTTCAACCTCTGTCTTTTCGCTGCACTGTTGCATCTTTATCTTTTTTCTATCATTACATCCATGGTCACTGTTCCTCTGAACTGTCTGCTTGCATCCCTCCATCTCTACGACAGGCACGTAGCACCTGCCTAGAAACAAACTGTTATCCCCTTTCTGTCCAGCTCTCTAATGCAAGAGTTAACCGTTACTCCCAGTCCTTCATTTATGCAACAGGTCAACTCTGGAACTGTCTCCCTCTGTCTGTATTTCCTACTTCCTATGACCTCCAGTCTTTCAAACGCAGTGTGTCAAGGCATCTCGAAATGAACGGGTCCTGAATTTGGCTCCCTTTTGTATTGTTTTTGTTTTTTCTTGGAATGAACTGTTATGCGGCTCCTAGCCTTTGGTTCTTTCTTCCTAATATATATATATGTATATATATATATATATATATATATATATAATTATATATATATATCTATATATATATATATATATATATATATATATATATATATATATATATATATATATATATATATATATATATATATATATATATATATATATATATATGTATGTGTGTGTGTGTGTGTGTACAAAAAATTGTGCAATCACAAAGTGAACTTGTTCATTAACTAAATGTAATGAAGAAAATGAGAATTTTAAGCATTAATTGAGTATTAATTTTAAAACAAATCACAACAACGGGCGTTAACGTATACAGTATATTAATGCAACAACTTACGGCTGTAAACAAAAGTTTATGTTACGGGTACAGGAATGTCGTGATGTAACAGCTTACATATAAAAGGAAATAAGTGTGAATCTGTTTAACATTACAGCAATTTCGACAACAGGGGAAAGTACTGCATGTTAAGGGTAAACTAATGTAATATTGTCAATCCTGACGACCACAAAGGAAAGAAAACTTAAGAGTAAAGTACTATCAGACAAGATTATAACCGAGGCTACTATGAGTAAACTAATACAGTAATATAACTAAGGATACTAAAACTAAGTTTGAATGGTTATACAGAAGACTGATAGCAATAATTGGATGTATTAATGTAACTGAGGCTACAAATAGTAATGCAAAATAAATCAACTTACGACCAGCAGGTTCATGTTGCCTGATGGCCTGTGGTCCTGGTCCTACATCCAGTTGGACACTCCGCACTCCTGAGGTAAAGTAAAAAAAAACGCGGTAATTGTTTCGAATCCCTGCATTTCGAGAATAAGATCATCTTGGATATAAAAACCATTCTGTAAGTATACCTTGTGATGAGAAAATCGTATGGAGAAAAAAATAATACAAATTCCTCCACTAACTGAATTCACACGTAAATTGTCTGCAGGCATCAAAATATCTGTCTATCTATCTATTGCCAGACGCCTTAATCCCGTAAGAGGTGGCCAGAAACAAATTGCCTCCATGTCGTCCTGTCCCCCACCATTTCACTGCCCGCTCCCAGGTCACACCCACCTCTTTCATATACCTCTCCACTCAATCCCTCCATTCCATCCTCGGCCTCCCCCTCCCTCTCCCTCCCTCCACCTCATTCACATGCACTATCCTCGTCAGTCTCTCACTCTCCTTCCTCTCCATATGACAAAATCACTTCAGTGTATTTCTCCTAACGCTTTCTATCACATCCACATCCACACCACAACGCTTCCTCACTTCCTTATTTGTCAGTCTGTCTCTCCATATGATTCCACATTCTTCTCTCAAATAACCCATTTCCATTACTCTCACTCTTGACTTGTCCCTCTAATAAGGTCCAAGCTTCACTTCCATATGTTAGAGTTGGTAAGTGGGGGTGCCCATCATCCACCCACTTAGTGTAGCGGTGGTCAACTCTGTTTTAGGGTGCTATATACTGAGTGGCAAGCCAAATGATTTCCTGTAAACCAGGAAATCTTTGACAACGCTGGGTGGTAACCTTACAGCCAACCAACATGTATTCCCTATGTGACAAGAAGTGGGTTGGCGGAGGGTTAGTGCCCCTCCCCGGAAAACAATTAACTAAAAATACGAGCATGAAGCATCAAAATACAGTATATATCTAATAAATCATCGTCCATGAACATTATTGTTAAACTCTTCTATCAACATGTGGTTGGAAAGGTTTACATAATTAAAACATATATATGACGAATTAACTATCTGGAGTCCTTCATAGTGTGTTTACGCCATTCTTATAGCGTACACCACTGATGGTCCTGTTTACCCTCCTGCATTTCAGAAAAGAAAAATAGTTAAATGATGATCTGCGCTGTGCACATTCAGTTTATAAGTCCTGAGTGATTTTAATAATTTTCTTTCAAATTAGCTTCAGTTTTCCTCAGATCCCCTTCGTCACGACCTAATTAATCCATTTGTCTCTTAGTCATTCTCGCTCATCCAGCCGTCCCTTGCATCAGAGGGGACCAGAGAGGGGACTGTCATATTTCCTAACTTCTCCCTGCTGATCTTATGCAGGTGGTAGTCAGGTTACTTGAGGGGGCAAGTGTACTTGATGGGTTGAGGATTCACATCGGGCAAAAGCTTATTTTACATCTTTCTTTGGGCTGGATGTCATTCCATTTGGACACAACTGGCAAGATCTGGTTGGTGCCTTATCAGGGCTGCTTGTAACCTCCCCTACCCTTCTGTCTGCCTCTCTATGCCCAAGGGTATGATCAGGTGAATCCTTTGGGAGGAAGCCAGAGGGGACTGGGACCAGCATACTGCTTCAAGCATGACCATCTGGCATTATAATGATTGCTGATAAGTATGACACATCTATGGCATATCTCTCTGCCCTACCTGGCACTGTGATGTGGCAGTCGCTTGCACTGGCCTGGGGTATCGCCCCTTGGAGGAAGACCTGACACAGCCAGGGACCAGAACGCCATGGAAGCTCTGTAACTCTCCCACAGCTCACCCTCCCTCAAATCATATTTCTTGTCCAGTTTTCACCTATTACTTTATTTCCTTATCTTATGTTTTGGAAACATCCTTTCCGCAAATCATGTAGGAGCAGACACTTGGCTTACTTGTCAATACCAATAATGTCTTCTTCAGTACCCCCCTGGGAACCAGTTACTCTTGTGTCACTGCTCTTCTGTATCAGCAATAGTTGTTTCAACCTATACTAGCCATATGATGGTTGCCAACCTTACTCTACCCATTCCTTTTTGGTCATAAGGCTATTACCAAGTGGCTGGCAATTTTGATCTCATTGTGTGTGTGTGTGTGTGTGTGTGTGTGTGTGTGTGTGTGTGTGTGTGTGTGTGTGTGTGTGTGTGTGTGTGTGTGTGTCCTTTTAAGAAAATACACTATCAGACTTGTTAGAGCAAGAAGCACTGCACTTGCATCTGCTATAAACATTTTGTTTTTGAAACACAGCGTCTGGTCATACATGACTTCCTGCAGCAGCATTTAGCGAATCCCTGACCTTGTCCCATGGAATCTGCATGGGCTGCCTCCCACAGACTTACTTCCCACTCCTGTGATACATCTACCAATTGGAATTTCTCCACACATGGAGTAAATTGGTTACGAGTGTACACCTGCTTAAGCAGGCCGTGCTTTCTATCATGCTTTTACATGCCATTGTCCAATGCTTGAACAACAATTGCCTTCACATATGGAAACTCAGCTTGTCCACGGTCAACGAATGGAACTGGATCCATCACAGTGTCCCCTGTGTGGGCTGGTTCAAATCGCTTGACAGAATCATCCATAAATTTTTTAGCTTCTTTCTGTTGTTCTATGCTGGACTTCATTTTTTCAGTTTGAATACTACGGCTCCAATTGCACAGGGAACAAAGCACAGGCTCATCAGTTATTGCAAATTCACCATGGTTCTGGTCTTTTTGCAAATTGCCAAGATATTTATGGTCATTCTGCAAACTGATCAGTTTTGTTTGTTTTTTGCAAAATGACCGGACATTTTGCAAAATTAGCAATTTCGTAAAATACCCATAATATATATATATATATATATATATATATATATATATATATATATATATATATATATATATATATATATATATATATATATATATCACACTATATGATACTATAAGTGAAGCTAAATGCAGCAGCAGCAGCATGGTAGTACGGTAGTAGTAGTAGTAGTAGTAGTAGTATTGACAGTATAGTAGTTGTAGTACAAGTAGCAGTAATGGCGGTATAGTAGTAGTAGAAGTAGTAATGATAGTATAGTAGTTGTAGTAAAAGTAGTAGTAATGATTGTATAGTAGTCGTAGTCGTAGTCATAGTAGTAGTAGTAGTAGTAGTAGTAGTAAGCCCGTTGGCGACGATCACCATCTCTAAGTGGGCTGTTGCAGTTCAGCCTGTACACAAAAAGGACACTTATCTAGTTAGAGTCTAACAATACCATCTCTCGCCTCACTTTGGACACAAACTGAACCACCTAGACAACAGAAATAACTTGATACTTGCATACACACAACAGATATCAAAAACTGTGAGAAAATAAAATTATAATTTTATTGAACCTCGCAAATTATGTACTGGTTTTGTTCATAATACTTCTGTAGCTATTTCACACCATTGCAGCATCACTGAAATAATTTGGGGGGTGAAAATATTGATATTTCTTAATGCAATGTTTTTTCTTCTCTCCTAAGTTTTCACCAGAGTGCACACAAGCATTTTGCAAAATTTATCGTGCTTCACTGCGAAGCATGGCATGAATTTGGGAAGCTGCCAGGTTAGGCAGACGTTTGTCTTCAATTTGGTAAGGAAAAAATAAATTTTAGAAATTTAATAAAACGTTGCCGGGCTGGCCACTGGGTCACGACAATTTCTGGACCCACAGCCTGGACTTAGCAGGCTTTTGCTAGGCAAAGAGTAGTTGCCTAGCAACCAAAATCTTGCAGACACAACTAGGTCACAAGCTGGTCATTTTATCCTGGTTTGGTCGGAATCAATTAATTCTGATGGGTAGAAGTGCCTACCACAATTAAACAAGACTGCTAGGGATGCTGAGGCCAATCTTCACAGGGGGTACCACTCGAAAATTAAAGGAGAGAGGGGAAAAATGGACGGAACGCTTCCAATATGGAATGACCTCAATATTACGCCTAAGGAAGTCTGACCTTTCTACACCCATTGGTAATGCTTCTACAGCTCAAAAGTCTGAAAAAACAGTTTTCCGGCCGCTGCTAGGCAACGAATAGTTGCCTAGTAACCAAAACCTTGTGGACACAACTAGGACATACATTGTGTCCAAGTTTGGTCGGAATCAGTTAGTTCTGAAGGGTAAAAGTGCCAGCCAAAATTAAAGATGAAAAATACAAAACAGTGGTTTTTCGGCCATTGCTGGGCAATGGGTAGTCGCCTAGCAACCTGAACCTTGCGGACACAGCTAGGTCATAGTAGGGTCATTGTTTCCAGGTTTGGTCAGAATTGGTTAATTCTGAAGGACAGAAGTGCCTGCCACACTTAAACAAGAAAAACATTTTTTTTTTTTTTTTAGTCATTGCTAGGGAACGAGTAGTTGCCTAGCAACCCAAACCATGCAGACACAGCTACGTCATGGGCTGGACTTTGTATCCATGTTTTGTCCTAATCGGTTAATTCTTAAGGGTAGAAGTGCCTGTCACAATAAAACGAGAAAGGAAAAGTACAAGAAAGAATACAAGAAAGAAAGAAAGAAATCGTGACTAACAATAAGAGTAGCATGGAACTGGCCAATAGTATAGTAGTAATAATGGCAGTAGTATTAATAATGATAGTAGAATAGGTGTATCAGTAGTAGTAGTATAGCAGTAATAGTATTAGTAGTAGTAGCAGTAATAATATAGTAGAAGTACTGGTAATATCAGTAGCTATAGCAGCAGCAGCAACAGTAGTAGTAGTAGTAGTAGTACTAGTAGTAGCAGTTGTAGTAAAATAGTAGTAGTAATAGTAGCAGTAGTAGTAGTAGCAGTAGTAGTAGTAGTAGTAGTGGTAGTAGTAGTAGTAGTAGTGGTGGTGGTAGTAGTAGTAGTAGTAGTTGAAGTAGTAGCAGTTGTTGTTGTTGTTGTTGTTGCCTTTGTGGTAGCACTATTGTAGTCATAGTAGAAGTAGTAGTAGTAGTAGTAGTAGTAGCAGTAGTATCAGTATCTGGGAAAATGTGAAAAGGTGTTAAAATTGCATTGTGGGAGGGAGTGAGGGTGAGGAGTTGTGTGGAGGGACGGTTGCAAGCGAGGTGGTTACCTGTGATGTTATCAGAACAGCTGTCATCATCATACAGTAGATCATCAGCCACCCGGCGCCCCCCACCACACGTATGGTGCCCCCCACACGCACAATATAAATAGCCCCAACCTCCCTATTTTTCTCAGTTTTTAAATTTGTCCACTAATAACAATGAGACTTGGGAAGCCTGTCACAGACCTCTTCCTCACTCCATTATCCTTGAAGCACTAACATAGTTTCCCTAACACATCAGCTGTTACCACACACTGTATATCACAAGCATCATACACCAATTGATCACTTGCATACACACCACCCAATCATACGATTTATAAACACCATATCAAGCAGTAAATATGACAAGAACTGCCACTAACAGTACAACAATCACTTACATTCACACCACCAGCAAGGCCATGTGGTGTAAAGTATGGCATACAGTAACAGTTAGGGAGGGAATCTTACACACACCCTAGATAACACTGTAATGTAAACATACATACACGCACTCACTGACTATTCGTTAATTATTATAAAACATAATATAAAATTGCATTATTTATTATTACTGGAGTTCACATTCTGAAGTAAAAAGACTCGTTAGACGTGATAAGAGGAGACTATATGATGAAAAGGCGACAGAGACAGAAATTAAATTAAGTAAAAATGACGGTCAGAGCACAAGAGTAGCGTATCAGGCCATAAAGGAGTTAACTGGGACTGAAAGGAGAAGGAAGGAAATACCTGTACGAGATAGAAATGGTAATTTGATGACTAAAGATTTGGATATAAAAGGAAGATGGAAAGAGCACTTTGAATCTGTTCTAAATAGACCAATCCCAGCTGAAGATGACATTTTGCCAGCCGAGAGAGATTTGCAGATAGAAACAGGGGATATAACTTTGGAAGAGGTAGCAAAATCTATAAAGGAGTTAAAGAATTTTAAGGCTCCAGGTGAGGATGGAATATTCCCTGAAATGCTTAAGGTGGAAAATGACGAGTTGATGAATGCGCTTTTGAAACTTTTTAATGTGGCTTGGGATAATGGTGGAATTCCAGAAGAGTGGAAAAATGGAGTGATTATAAAAATACCAAAAAAGGAAGATTTAAGTGTGTGTGGCAATTGGAGGGGATAACTTTGACACCTGTAGTTGCAAAAGTCTTTTCCAAAATCTTGTTGAACAGAATAGAGCCAGTAATTGATAAAATTTTAAGAGAAGAACAAGCGGGATTTAGAAAGGGTCGAGGTTGTAATGATCAGATTTTTATTGTAAGGCATCTAATGCAACAAGCTAATGAGATGAAAATGCCACTTAACATGTGTTTTGTGGATTTTGAAAAGGCGTTTGATAGTGTTTCACGTGGAGCTATGTTGAAAATTATGAGATTCTATGGTATACCAGAAAAGTTTGTAAATATTATTAGAAGCCTGCATGAAGGTACTTTTTGTAAGGTAATGGTGGGTGGTTCTTTGAGTGATCCATTTCAAGTTAGGTCAGGAGTGATTCAAGGAGGAGTTCTTTCGCCATTGTTGTTTGTTTTGGTTATGGATTATGTTATGAAAAAGGTTGTAAGGAGAACAGGTGCAGGAATTAACTGGACAGAAAATCAGAAGCTGATGGATTTGGACTATGCTGATGATATTGTACTGATTTGCGGAAGTATTTACGAGATGCAGAGGGTGCTCGATTGTCTGGTGGAGGAAGGAGAAAAAGTGGGATTGGTAATAAATTGTGGAAAGACTGAAATTATTAATATGAACGTGGAGAACCAAATCGATTGTGTAATTGGGAATAATGTGGTGAAGAATGTAGAAAACTTTAAATATCTGGGAACGATTGTAACATCTAATGGTTCATTAAACAATGAAATTGAGGAGAAGATTAGACAGGCTTGGCGAGCTGTTGGAATGTTGAAATCTGTTTGGAATAATAATATGCTTTCGGTACATACTAAAGTGAAAATTTACAAGTCCATGGTTAGACCAATTTTAATTCACGGGCATGAGTCATGGTACAGTACAATTGCAACAGATCAGAAAGTATTAGGATTTGAGAATAAAATACTGAGAAGGATTCTTGGGGTAAAGTGGCAAGACAGAGTTACAAATGAAAGAGTAAGGGATATTACGAGAGTGGAACCAGTTAATGAATATGTGAGACTGTCTCGCTGGAAGTGGCTGGGGCACATATACAGAAAAGAAGGTTGTTTAATACAGGATGTGCCAGAGTGGACTGCTAGAGGAAGAAGAGGTAGAGGTAGGCTGAGGGAAACCTGGTTGAGGACAATGAAAAAAGAAGCAGGAGAGGAGTGTTGGTGGGACCTGAAGGAGATGGCAAGAGACAAATATTGGTGGAGAGAGTTCATTGAGGCCCTATGCATCCCGTGGGGTGCCACAGGAAATGATTGATTGATTGATTGATTATTCATATATAGCCAATTACAGTAAATAAATCAATAGTATCATTTCATATTTGTTAATCATGTAATAAAAATATAATTTTAATTATTACTGTACACCTTATTATTATGTTTAATATTAAAATAGGGCATAGAGTAATAATTAAATTTTTATTTTTAATACAGTATTAATAAACGTAATTTTATTTAGAGTATCAACAAATTTAGTCGCAGTACCCAAGTTTTGAATATAATATTATTATTATCATTATATACATTAGAATTAAGGGTAATTTTAATATCATCAGTATAACTGAGATTATGTAAAACCTATAATATTACAAACTAAAACTGTTTACTCAACCGACACAAAATTTCTGTCATTATCTCGTCATTATAATCAATACTAACTAGATGTCCCCCCAAGGGGTGAATCACACCAGCTGCCAGCTGATACATATCTAGCGCGGCTTGGAATATGACCTTGACCTTGACTTACTTTCTTCAATTTTGAACTCGTAGATTTTCAACCTTATTACACACCTGTAAATTTTGTGATGATATCTTGAGCGGTTGCGAGGTTATCGTTGTAACAGACACACAGAACTTGACCTACTTTCACCAATTTCAAATTCGTCGGAGATTTTCATCCCTAGTGCACTCCTGCAAAATTTTATAATGATATACTGAGCACTTGCGAAGTTATCTTGGTAACAGACAGACAGGCCTTGACCTACTTTCACCAATTTTGAACTCGTGATCTCTTTTTTCTCTACTACACACCTGTAAAGTTGTGTGATGATATCTTGAGAGGTTGCAAAGTTACCGTATCGAAATAACACACACACACACACACACACACACACACACACACACACACACACACACACACACACACACACACACACACACACACACAAATTGAAAAAAAATACCAGCTACACTATCACAGCTGGTAATTAAACCTTGTTAAGCTAATGTGCCTTAATAAACCAAGGTGCCTTTACCTTAGCATAACCACCACAACACACCACAACCCAGCATCATATTCGTATATCACCTGCTGCAACACCAACACACACACTGCCCCTTTAACAGACACCACACCACCCTCACACCAACACCATAGCGCCTAAACACCCAGTATCACTAAACAACGTTAGATCGCATCATACCACACCACAACCATGCATCACACATTATCTACAGCACCACTAACACAAACATCGTCCCTACACCACACATCACACTACTCTCACCCCTACACCATAACCTGTAACTACCCCGTATCACTAAAGAAGGCTCTACTCCACCTCACTATACCACAACCATGCATCACACATCATCTGCTGCAACACACACACACACACACACACACACACACACACACACACACACACACGCACGCACGCACGCACGCGCACGCACGCACACACTCACGCACGCACACACACACACACACACACACACACACACACACACACACACACACACACACACACACACACACACACACACTGCCCCTATACTACACACCACACCACTCTTACACCTATATCATAAAACCTAAAGATCAAGTACAACTAAACAAGGCTCTATTCAACCTCACCACACCACAATCACGCATCACATGTCATCTATTGCAACACCATCACACACATACAAGGCCCCTACACGACCCACCACACCACTCTCACCCCTACACCGTAACACCTGAAGACCCCAGTGTCACTAAACAAGGCTCTGTAGCAAAGCATCACACTACAACCACGCATCACACATCATCGGCAGCAGCACCGTCACACACACACACACACACACACACACACACACACACACACACACACACACACACACACACACACACACACACATGGCAAATGGAATTCAATGTGGGGAAGTGTCAAGTAATCAAGTTTGGTGAAAGCGGGAAAAGACCAGACTGGAATTATAAGTTCGGAAGTAAAACCCTACACATATCAGAGAGAGAGAAGGACTTAGGTGTGATTTTCAATAACAGACTATCTCCGGCTGACCCCATAAGTGAGAAGGTAGGGAACATGTATACACTTCTTGCAAATATGAGAATAGCATTCACATACGTACTGTAAATGAAGACAAGCTGAGTAAGATAATAACATCTTTCATCAGACAAACCCTGGAGTATGCATCAGCAGTCTGGAATCCTCATCTCAAGAAACACATAGATAAGATCGAAAAAGTTCAAATTGCCGCTACGAGATGGGTACCAAGCTTAAGAGATCTAAGTCATGAAGAGAGTCTAGAAAAACTGAATCTGCCAACACTACAGGAGAGAAGGAAAAGAGGCCACATGATTATACTATATAAATGCATACTAGGGAAGGAGAAAATAGACATAAATGAATATATAACCTATGGGGAAGCATCAGCAAGAGGACACTGTAAAAAACTGCATAAAAAGAGAGGCGATAAAGACGTAAGGAAATTTAGTTTCCCAAATAGGGCAATTAATCAATGGAGTCACTACCGAATGAAATAGTGTGTGCCAAAACAATTCATAAATTTAAGAAGATGTATGATAAAAACGGTTTAAGACACTGGGCAGTATGAGCTTGACTCATTCCTGTAAAGATACAATTAGGTAACAACAATTAAATAAGAACACACACACACACACTGCTCCTACACCACACACCACACCTCTCTTACCTCTACACCGTAACGCCTGACAAAGTATCACTAAATAAGGCTTTACAGCACTGCACCAAACCCATTGGCCATCTACTTAACTTTTCAATAAAGCAGCGATGTTTTATTTCACTTCAAATTTTAAATACATTGCAGTGTCAGTTCAATTTATTATTAGTAAAAGACAGGCTAATTTGATAGTATATGATATGCAAAAACAGGAGAAGAACGAGCAAATTGCTCAATTACATCGTTATATAATAGGCAGAAATAAATCAAAATAATTTTATCCATTTATATGAAATCTAAATTTAAAAATCATATAGTAATACAGTAGTTTTAGTGCTGCATTTTCCTTTTAAAATTACTACAACACGAAGCACCACTGCCTGGCCATTATAATAATACTATACTGCAATATGTAAACATTATGAAAACCATGACCATGCCACAGTATTGCTGTCAGTGCTCCAGCAGGCAGGTGCTCCTGTGCAACAAAATTTTCACCCTGTACATACTGTAGGCTGGGACCTCTCTGTAGGAATGTGTTGGGGAATCATAGCCTCCCAGAAGCTGCACTTGACCGCACCCATGGCAGGCGACAGAATGGTGACATGGAGATTAATGAAACAATGACATGGTCATACTGACATGCGTGGTGGTGAAAAACCCGATGGTTAAGTGAAGGATAGGGACAGACCTCAAGATGCGAGAGATATGGAAGTGTGAGGTGGGTTAAATCACCATGAAGATGTGAATAGTAGTGAAGTGGGGGATGAGGAACATCATGAAGTTTATTACAGAAATGATGCTCAGGATGAAGACCACCATGGGGGAGAACATGAAAAAGGAAATCATGGTGGTATTATACATCTCTAGAACGGCCTTGACACAAACAACGAGGAAGAACAGCCACACAGGCTTGGGCAGGAAGGTCATCCCACATACTGGATGGGTAAATCCAAAGAAAATGCAGTAACTTGGGTGAACACAACATATACCGAAACTGTTAGTTAGTCATCAAGTAACCTTTTCAGACCTCCCAGTTGCAATGCAACAATTGGCTTGATCAAAGAAACCACTAGACAAATAGCAAATTACAATAATAACTAACTTAATGCCTCATTCTGTCACAAGGTCCTAGGTCTGACACTGCATCTCTTCCTGAACAAGACCCGCCCATGAACAAACATCGCAGAAAGTATTACGGCCTTCCAAATGCGGGATGAAACATGGAAAAGAGGTGAAATTGACAACCCACTTGTGGAAGCAAGGGTACTGCAGATGAGTATATGCAACCCAGGAAGAAGAAACCAGAAAACCAGCGATGTGCCAAGGGCTTTTGGCAGCAAGGTGACACAGGAGGTCTCAACGATGACAAGATCTTCAGCTGAATCATCAAATGGAGTACTTGACCTGGCAGAAGAAACAATGAAAAAACTAAAGGAAAACACCCGACTGCACGACAAGCAAGTGCCCAATCAAAGCTTGACAGGAACTACACTCCACACAATCCTATCATACTGTGTCCCCATCTCACACTGCCACAGGCACCAAAGCAATAGTTCAGTATAGGAAGGATGTTGCCCAGTGAGTTGTTCTTCCTATGGTCAGCCTTTCGGTATGAAACAACAAGATCGGCTCAGGCGAGGTGAATAAACACTGGCTTCTCAAGTTCACGGCCTTTATTCGCGAAATAATAACGTTTATTGCTTACCAACTACACTTCACTGTTTTCACAAGTACTGGAGCTTTACAATCTTCTTTAGGCCGCACTTACACTAAACTGACACTGAACTGCACTGAAAGCAAAACTGAAACGAAACTGTACAATCTTCACTAGGCCACAGTGACACTGAACTGACATTGAACTACACTGAAACTAAAATTGAAACGACTTTGACTTCCCTAGGCTCTTCCACCTCCTTATATAGTCCTGCATTTCACTCGAATTTTCTAGTTTACTCTAGCACCTACAGTTACCAATTCTGAGACAGCCAAAACATGGCAGGGTTTTCTTACATTATATAACACTCTAAATGCTTTAGCATACAGACTGAAATATAGTTACATATTTTAACAATCACATAAATAAAACATTATAGAGAAAAAGAACATAAAATTTAATGCATAACTTCACAAAATACCTCCACTCACAAATAGCAGGCTAACTGGCAACTCTCAATCGTAACTAAAAAATATGAGAAGTATTTAGAATCCTCTAGTACTTCCTGTCTGCTTGTCGTAAAAGGCTACTAAAAGGGTTGGCGGAGGGTTAGTGTCCCTCCCCGGAAAACAACTAACCTAAAAGACAAACAATAAGCCTCCGACAAGGACTGACCAAAAGATGACGACCAAGGACCGGACAAAGGACATGGTAATCGGAACGTGGAATGTAAGGGGAGCGAATGATGAGGAGAAAGAAAGAGAGATTATCCAGGTGTTTGAGGGTGCGAAAGTTGATGTATGCGGAATAACTGAAACGAAATGGAGAGGTGAGAGTGTGAAAGAATGGGAGTATTGATGGGGTATATGTGCAGGAGTACGTGAGAATGAGAGGGCAAAAGAAGGAGTATGTATAGTTGTGAGTAAAAGATGGAAGAAGAGCATAAGAGAGTATGGATCAGTTGGGTCAAGGATTGTGTGGGTAAGATTGAAAGTTGGAATACAAATGTGAGCGATTGTGTGTGTGTATGCGCCAACACAAGATCGTGCAAGTAGAGTGAGAGAAGAGTTCTGGACAAATGTGGAGGTGTGCATGGGAAAATTTGGAAGGAATGAGAGATTGTTTTTGATCAGTGATATGAATGGTAAAGTAGGGAATGTGAAGGTGGATGGAATAGTTAAGGGTGGGGTGTGCCTGCTGAGATAGATGAGAATGGCAGTGCGTTAGTGGACATTTGTGCTGGGAGGGGGTTGGTGATAGCCAATACCCTCTTCAGGCACAATATGATCCACAGGTATACATGGCGAGTGATGAGAAGGGTCGGTGGTGAACTGAATGAAAGGAAGGCAATGATTGATTATGTGTGTGTGGATGAAAGGATGCGAAAATGTGTAATGGACGCAAGAGTTTATAGAGGTTGGGGGAGTGGACTTTCTGACCACTACTTGCTGGTGGCCAGAATCAAGGTCCAATTAGGATGGAGAAATAGAAGAAGGGAAGGACGGGAAGAAGGAGTATTTGTAAGGAGAGTGGAAAGGTTACAAGAGGATGAGAAAAAGGCAGAGTATAAGAGAGAAGTAGAGGAACGATTGGGCAAATATGAATTGGAGCAGATGGGGGACGTGGAAGGTGTGTGCAGGATATTTACAGATGAAATATGTGCAGCATGTGATGTGGTGTGTGGGATGAAGAGAAGACGGAGGGGTGTCCAAGGAACAGTGTGGTGGAACGAAGAGATGAGACAGGCTGTGGCACAAAAGAAGAAAGCATACGATGAATGGATGAGAAGTAGGGCCGTGGAAGAAGTTGAGAGGTGGAAGAGAGAGCTATATGTAGAAAGAAAGAGAGAGGCGAAACGATTAGTAAGAGAGAGTAAGAAGAGAGTGCATGAGGAATTTGGAAAGAACTTGAATGTAAAGTGGAGGGACTGTAAGAAAATTTTTTGGAAAGAGGTGAAAAGAGTAAGACAGGGTGGAAGTGAAGTTAGCAGGGAAGTGAAAGATAAAAATGGTAGATTACTAGTGGAGAAGGGAGAAAAAGTGAGCAGATGGAGAGAACACTTTAAGGAATTGTTGAACATGGAGAATGGAAGTAATGTGAGTATAAGTGGCTGGGGAATGGCTGGGAGAAGGAGGGAGATGAGAAGACAGGAAGAAATCAGTAGGACAGAAGTTGTGGAAGCAATGAAGAGAGTTAAACTGGGGAAAGCCCCAGGAATTGATGGAGTGTGTGGTGAAATGGTGAAGTATGGGGGAGAGATAGTAGCAGAATGAATGTGGAAAATGTGCAGATTGGCCTGGGAAGAAGGTAGAGTCCCGGAGGATTGGAAGTCAGGTATAATTATCCCCTTGTGCAAAGGAAAAGGGGAAAAAGAAGTGTGTGGTAATCATAGGGGCATCTGTCTTCTTAGTATAATAAGAAAGGTGTATGGTAGGATACTTACTGACAGAGTTAGAGAAAGAACAGAGGAATTAGTTGGAGAAGAACAGCGAGGCTTTAGGAAGGGAAGAGGTTGTGAAGATCAGATATTCATTCTTAGATCTTTAGTGGAAAAGTTTCTAGAGAAGGGCAAGAAGTTGTATGCGGCTTTCATGGATTTGGAGAAAGCATATGACAGGGTGGATAGACAAGGATTGTGGAAAGTATTAAGAATATATGGAGTAGATGGGAAGTTGTTGAATGCTGTGAAGAGTATGTATGATGGTGCTAAGGCTGCCGTGTGTGTGCATGGTGAACTGAGTTAATTTTTCTCTGAAGGTTGGGTTGAAACAGGGATGTGTCATGTCTCCATGGTTGTTCAATCTGTACATGGATGGGGTAATAAAAGAGGTACAAGGTAGGGTAGTGGATGATGGAGTGGCCCTGGTGAGAGAGGGTAGTGTTTGGAAACTCCCTGTAGTGTTGTTTGCAGATGATACTGTGTTGTTGAGTGAAGACGACGGAGAGCTGCAAAGCTTGGTGGATGAGTTAGGGAGAGTGTGTAAGAAACGGAATCTAAAGCTGAATGTAGGGAAGAGTAAAGTAATGGTCTTTGAGAGAGGTGAAGTCAGTGAATGTACAGCGAGGTTGGATGATGAGGAATTGGAAAATGTGAGTACATTTCAGTACTTCGGTAGTGTGATGAGTAAGGATGGAGGTTTGAAGGGTGAAGTGCTTGAAAGGGTACAGCAGGAAGAAAGGTTGTTGGTTCCTTGAAAGGAATGTTAAGAAGCAGGGAAGTGAGCATGGAAGTGAAAAAGTTACTACATGACAGTATTGTGATACCAACTCTAACGTATGGAAGTGAAGCTTGGACGTTGCTGGAAGGACACAAGTCAAGAGTGAGAGCAGTGGAAATGAGTTATTTAAGAAGAGCCTGTGGAGTCACATGGAGAGAGAGGCTGACAAATGAGGATATAAAGGAGCGTTGTGGTGTGGATGCGGATGTGATAGGAAGCGTTAGGAGGAATACACTGAGGTGGTTTGGCCATGTGGAGAGGATGGAGAGTGAAAGACTGACGAAGAGAGTGTATGTGAGTGAGGTGGAGGGGGGAAGAGGGAGGGGGAGGCCGAGGATGAGATGGAGGGATGGGGTGGAGAGGTATATGAGAGAGGGGGGTGTGAGTTGGAAGCAGGGCAGTGAAATGGTGGGGGACAGGGTGACTTGGAGGTGATTTGTTTGTGGCCACCCCGAACGGAATTGAGGCGTCTGGCAATAGATAGATAGATAGATAGACTTCCTGTCTGGCAAATCCAGCTTCTCAACTCTACCCCCTCCCTACTCTTTTTGTTGTACTGAGAAAAATACACGGTACCTACAAATATAATTATTAATCCTAATGGAACATCTGATTATAAAAAAAAAAAAAAATCCTTCAACTTCTCAGGTCTTCTCCAATTCTGTTTCCGACGATTTCGCTGGTCCTTCACACAGTCCATTCCTCCTGGAAGGTCTTGGTCCTCTTCCTGATTCACTTCTCCCCTCGGGAACTGTCACAATCTTCTTGTACTACAGCTCTGTGATCCTCCTCAATATCCTTGGCTGGGTGTGAGCACAATTCCTCGAAGACGTCCAAGCTGCACTAACCTGGCCCATGGTACTGCCACAGACGATTTACATGCACCACCTTTGGGCGAGACTTCCCGTCTCGCCACATCTGGTACGTTACGTCCAACAGTAGTCCATCACAGTGTAGGGCCCATCCCATGGGCTCTGGAGCTTCAGTGACTGTCCCTTCTTCCATTGAAGATTGTAAAGCCAAACTCTGTCACCATCCTTGAAGTTCACCTCACATGCCCTGGCATCATACTTGAGTTTCATCACTTCACCTGAAAACTTCAAAGCTCCTCAAACTTGGTGATATAAATCATCTGGTCTTTCCTGATGATGTTTCACATAGCTGGAGGTGTTTGTAAGCAGCTCTTCACCAGGTGGTCTTCCCATTAACAGATCACCTGGTGCTTGTAACATCAGTTTTGCAGGGGTGTAGCTGGTAGACTTTTGGGATGCAGACCGATGTGCCATCAGCAATGCAGGTAATTTCTGGTCCCATTCCCTCTGTCTCTCTCCACAGTACTTGGCCAGTTCTTGTCCCAGGGTCCAATTTAATTTCTCCACCATCCCATCTGACTATAGCCATAGTGGGGTCGTCCTTGTCTTCTTGATCCCCAGTAACTTGCAGCACTCACGGAACATAGCAGACTTGAAGTTTCTACCCTAGTCTGAATGTAGCTCTTGTGGCATCACAAAATGACAAAAAAACTTGATAACCAACACCTGAGCAACAGTTGCAGTCTCTTGATCGGGGATGGCATAGGCTTCTGGCCACTTTGTGAAGTAGTCCATGGTGACACATATATACTGGTTTCCTCTTTCAGTGAGTGGCAGAGGTCCAGCAATGTCCACTGCTACTCTTTCCATCAGTGCAACCACTTTCTACAGCTGAAGAAGGGTGCAACCACGTTTCTTGGGCCCATTCTTGGCACAGCATACATCAGAGGCCCAACCCCACTCTTCAACATCCAGCCACATGCCAGTCCAATAGAACCTCTGTCACAGCTGACTTAGAGTTTTCTTCACTCCTAAGTGCCCACTAGTGACCTGGTTATGGGACTTATCCAAGATCTCGGACCTCATTTTTTTCGGAACCACCAGTTGCCAATACTTGCCAAAGCCATCGGTTATTTCCTACTGACACTCCAGTAATCCGTTGTTCAAACAAAATAAGTCCCATTGATTCCAGCAGCTCTTACAGTAGTTGCAGGGTTGAACCTGGAAACTTCTTCCCAAGATGGTTGCACTTTACATCACTGCAACCACTCTAGCACTGGTTGTAAATCTACCCTTCACGTGTATCCTCTTCAGGTCTTCTTCATCAGATGCTGCCCCTGTCACTACAGTTTGGCAGCATATCTTGCTAAGATTCCCATTCCTACTACACTGCTTGCCATCTGTTCTTCCATCTTCCCGTACACTGTCAATCAAGACTCTCTTGCATTTCCTCAGTGGTGGAGCTTCTTGGGAAGAATGACCTGATTGTTGCCTCTTGTCACCAGCCTTTACTAATTTACCCTCATCCTTCTCATCTTCGGCAGTCTTCTTCTTGCCATCCTTCCCATTTGGACAATCATTGCTGAAGTGTCCCACCTCACCACTTGTCCAACACCCGTTTGTTGCAATCGTGGGTTTCCTTGTACTGTTCCATTCTTGCTCCTTCTTCCATTTGTCTTAGCTTCTCACAGAACCAGCACCCTCCTCTGATCTCCTTTTCTCTCTTTCACTTGTAGCAGGTCATTCTTCAATGTCCTGGCTTCTCAC
The DNA here is from genome assembly GCF_032717465.1 of Coenobita brevimanus. Classification (NCBI taxonomy): domain Eukaryota; kingdom Metazoa; phylum Arthropoda; class Malacostraca; order Decapoda; family Coenobitidae; genus Coenobita; species Coenobita brevimanus. Next base: position 17,963,483 of record NC_136956.1, read on the forward strand.
AATACCAACAACTCCTCTGATTTTCTCCTGTTCCCTCATCCACTTGTAGCAGTCCTCTTTCCTTTGTCCTGGCCATCACAGCACCAGCAACTTCCTCTAAAATTTTCTGCTTCACATACCTGCCTCTCTCTTGCCTTGAGTCCTGAGCTACAACTTGGCTGAAAAGTGGACGTACTTGCCCTGATGTAGGACTCAAATTCCAGAGCCCTGGCTACATTGCATGCTTCTTGGCTGTGCCTGCTTCACTTGCACTTTCATTGCACTTTCAGCTCTGCACTATCAAGAGCAATGACAAACTGGTCCCTCAGAAGAATAGCCATCAGGTTAGGTGCTGCTCCATGGTATGTCTTGTGGGCCTTACTGTCCAGGTCATGAGCAAGCTGCTGGAGGGATTCATGTCAAGCCCATACGCAGGTCCAGATTCTTCCTCTGTAAACCTCAGTTTGGTGCATGGTCCCATATTTGCGCTCTAGCAATTCTACTAGGGACTGATAAGTGTTCCTCTCATCCACTAACATCTGCCCAAGAACCTCCATTGTGGCACTCTTAAGGCAATGGCAAGCTGCGTTGTCCTCTGGCTGTCATCGCAACCATTCTGATCAGCAAGTAACTCAAAGTATGCACAGAAAGCTCCCCAAGATACTTTGCCATCAAAGTCGTAGTTTCTTTTTAACCCCTTACCCGTCACTACTGTGACGCTTGTTACACAAGTACCATATCGCGAGGCATCACTTCTGTGATCCAGTGATTTTTAAAATCACCCAGGCTTTCAAGTGCGGTCTTGTATCATCTGCCAATACTGTCAGTGTGTAGCTATAGGCAGTGCTGCTAATACCGCTAGTACTCGCATCCAGTGTTACCAATTTAGCCATTTTTCTGTGTTTGCCTTGCCTCCCCACCTCCCCTCCCTTACCCTCTCCCTTGCCTAGCTACAGCCTGGCCGCACAATGCAACTGTCAGCCGGTTTTTTCCATTTGCTTTTTCCATTGAAATGTGCCCTATGCCGTATTCTCATACTAAAAAATGTATGTAAAAATTGAAAAGGCTAATTGATATTGCCATTGGCCATGACGTAGCTAATTTATCACCTGGCAACACCGCATGTGCACTTGGTCGCTAATTTTCCCTGTTCACGATCCACTGAAATGTCCGTGATGACCTATTCTTATATAAAAAAATATATATTAAAAAAAGGAAAAGGCTAAGTGATACTTCCATTGACCTGGAAGAAACTAATTTATCGTGTATTGTCTAGATTTCCTGCTATCTCTGCGGGAAGGGCACAGCACGGTCCAGCCATTCCCGTGGGTAAGGGGTTAAGTGAACCCTCATTATAGCCATGCACTTCACTGGTTTGGGGCCTAAAACCTGGGGCATCATAATTAATTCCAAGACTCAAAATGCCTACATTCTGATTATTCATCCCCGTAATGCTACCTTTAGATTGTCACAAAAGACTTTGTAGAAACTTGTAGTGGAGTTTTGTAGATCAGTTATATATATACTGAACTTGTGGACGAGCGGTTGTTATACGTGAGTAGCTTTGTAAGTAGAAAATCTTCGTTCCCATTTGTCATGCAATGACAGGAGAGGTAAAGAATAGTATGGGACTATTTTTGTCTTGGAAATATTAACAAAGTCTCTCACACACGAGTGAAGTATAAGTAGAGACCCGCGAGCTACCTCCCTGTCTCGCTCTCTCTCTCTCTCTCTCTCTCTCTCTCTCTCTCTCTCGTCCATGTTGCTAGGCTCGTTCTCCCTACTCCCTGCCGGTTCTATGGCCTACCTCCTTCTGAGCTCTGCTTCCTAAATTCTGGTGTAGCAGGGGTCGTGTCACGTGTGTTACACTGTGGTTGGAAAGTTCTAGAAACCTGTGAGTTATGTGTGTGTATTGTCACTAGGCTTTGTTCGTATGCTATCTCGCTGACACACTACCTATATCATCCACTGACTTGCTACTTACTGTGTATTGTCAACAATTCCTCAGTTAACTTGAAAGATCATTTCCCATTCCCAGGCTTGCCTGGAGCTCTGTCTCTCTATCTATTTATCTATCTATCTATTATGATTTGTAATTATAATATGGAGTCCTAACATTGCTCGGCCACGCAGCTGAAGGTCCTCCGACAGCAATTATCACTGACATATGCTAATCTCTTAGTACATAATATTGATTATAATATTGTATACATATAATATTCATAGTAAATTGCAATGATCTAGTAATATTACATTTTAAACAAGTTGTATACATATTTGAATAAATGCAATGGTTGTTGTATGACATTTTGTAAGATGTGTATGTATAACAGACATACGCATATAACTGTGCAATGGTAATACTGCTAGGTTATTACGTTACATATTGAGTTATCCCTTTAGTAATGTCTAATATTTCACCTAACTTGTAAGATGATTCTGGTAACACAGAATTGTGGTATAATTGTATGACTTATAATACTGTAGTAACATTGTGGTAATACATAATTGTAACATTGGGAATTGTTACATAATTGTATTGTAACTGTTACATTGTAGTAACATTGTAGTAATACATAATTGTAACATTTTATGAATTGTTACATAATATTGTGGTAATGCATAATTGTGTTGGCCTTATAACTGTAGTTACATTTTGTTAATGTAACTGTTACATAATTGTGTTGGCCTTATAATTGTAGTTAAAGTTACATAAAAGTTACATCTTGTTAATGCAACTGTTACATAATTGTTACATATTGTTTGTAGTTACATATTTGTAGCTGGGGATTGCGCAGCACACACGTCTTGTCTCCTGACTGGCTGTGTGGTGTGTGTGAACTGGTACCTCACTTGTAACTGAAAAATACAAGAAGTACTGAGAACCTTCCAGTACTTCCTATCTAGCAAATCCCGCTTCTCAACATTATATGACATGATAGCTAGATATATGGTGTGGTGGACAGCAATGCACACACAAGGAGGGGCAGGACAGTCAGGTCTGTATGTAAATTCTTGGAGAGTAATCCTCGGTAACATCAAGTTTGGGGAGACAGCAACAATCCTGTGTACACTGATGCCTAACTAGGAAGGAAGCTGGCTTCAAGTCAGCGTAAACAACACTGAAGCACTGAGGGCTTGCAGAGTAATCCCCCATGATAAGAATCCTGGATGTAGACCTACTGGGGTGGGCAGAATCTTAAAATGGATTCTAGGAAAATGCATCATGGAGGTGGCAAAAGATGATGTTAAGCAGGCAGTTAGCAACTTCCAAGTATGTGCAAGCCGGCAGGTAGGTGAGGCAGCAGTTCATTCCATGAGTAAAATATATGAGGAAGAGGACTATCAGGCAGCATTGCTATTTGATGCCTCAAACACATTTAATTCCATCAACTGAGAAGCAATGCTGTACAACATCAAGATTAAATGCCTGACATTTGCCCTGTATGTGGAAAACACCTGCAGAGAACCAGCAGACCTCTACATGCGGGTAAGACAGCTGCTCATGATGTTGGTGTAATCCAGTTTAGAGAAGGAAATACCCAGGGGTACCCTGTTGCCATGGCTATGTATGCCCTGGCTATGACTGTGCTGGAAAAACAGATCAAACATGAGGCCACCAAAATAAGACAAGCAGCCTCTCCAGATGATCTCACAGGTGTTGGTAAGGTGGAAGATGAGCAAATGGTAAGACCTTGTAACATCTCATGGCCCTGAAATTGGTTGCTATCCTAATGCAAATAAGTCCATCTTGATTGTGAAGCCAGCTTACAATCAAGATGCACAAGAAGCCTTGAGAAACACAAAAGCGATAGTGACAAAAGAAGGTCAGAGGCATTTTTTTTTTATATGCTCAACTCTGGGCACACGCTTCACAGCCTGCTCCCAAGGTCCAATAGTCCTCCTACATATCATACACCTCTACATGTCACCACTTCGGCGCTAACACCCACCGTCCATATTGAATACATGCTAGGGCTGTCTCATACAGGACTGGTGTATTGATATTAGCGGGGGTATTTTTACGACATGTTGGCAGGTCTTCTGGAAGATCGGTAAAGTCTGCTTTACATGAAATTCATATTCTTAACCCCTTAACCGCGGGGCGTCACTTTCGTATCGCTTGGGAGCAAGGGATCATACCGCAGGGCGTCGCTTTTGTGATTCTGTGTTATTTTGAATTCACCCAGGCTTCCAAGTGGGGGCTTGTATCATCTATCAGTACGGACAATGTCCAACACTAGTCAGCACTCCTAATCTCATCTGTACTCCCATCCATTGTTGACAATTTAGCCATTTCTCCCCGTTCTTGACTCCCCTCCCTACCCCCCCTCCATTACCCTATCCTCTCGCCTGCCCGGCCATGCTACGCTAAGTAAATCTTCCCTGGAATTTTTCACTGATTTCATCCATTGAAATAAGCCCTATGTCGTATTCTTATACCAAATACTCTTCTAGGAGCTGCCTAGCATGGGCCAACCGGCCTACTGCAGTTATCCTCTCTTCTTATGTTCTTATGTTCTTATGTAAATAATATACACAAGAAAGAAATCAGGTAAGTGAGAGTGCCATACACCTGGAATTGGCTAATTATCACCTGACAACACCTCACGCGCACTCGTTCGCTAATTTTCGCTGTTTTTTTCCCCTTGAAATATGCCGTATAATCTATTTTCGTAATAAATATACATGTAAGGAGGGAAGGGAGAAGCCTAAGTGATATTTACATTCACCTGGAACTACCTAATTTATAATGTATTGTCTAGATTTCCTGCCAATCATATCAGTGCTACACAAAGCTGTTTCAAGATTTAACATTGGTAGCTCTGATTATATATCTCCTAAGTAGGCCTCTAATCTATTTTCGTAATAAATATACATGTAAGGAGGGAAGGGAGAAGCCTAAGTGATATTTACATTCACCTGGAACTACCAAATTTATAATGTATTGTCTAGATTTCCTGCCAATCATATCAGTGCTACACAAAGCTGTTTCAAGAAGTAATATTGGTAACTCTGAATAACCACTAAACAGGCCTCCAGGCTGGCTGGCCCTGCGTTATCAGTTCACTCTCATCTTCCGAAGTGAGAGGACGTATGTTTCATCTTTCGAAGTGAGAGGACATATGTTTCTTCTTGCTGACTTCAAGGCCTTTTTTCACCCCCATGCAAATGGCTCTGTGACCTTTACCCCCTACTAAACCTTGTGTGGAAAGAGGTAAAGGGCTGACAATTGATAAAAGAGTGACTACGATCTTTCTATTGAGTAAAACAGTGCAAGTGGAATTGTAAATAATGTGTAAATAATGTGTAAACAGCAAGTGAAAGTAATGAATGTAAATATACGTGAACAATGGAAAATAGTTTTATAAGTTATTTCAAGTGACAGTGCACAACACAGTGTAAATAAAATAGAAATGTAAATAACGTATATAAAATAGAGAACGTAAATAGAAATGTAAATGAGTAGTATTATAAGAATACGAGTATATACCCTAGGAGTAATGAAAGTGAAAGTTTCACTCTAGCATGTCTGAATGCTATGAGTTATGAGAGTGAAGATGAAAGTGACATTCACTCTCAATGCCAGTATACAGGACGAGAAAGTGAATGCTACGTATTTTACTGAAAGAAATTGAATCCCTACAGTGACAATAAACTAATACTACTGAAGGAAACTTATGGATAAAGACTGTAGATATATATAAGTGTTATATAGTAATAGAAATATAAAGTGTGAGGGGTTTTATGAATAATAAATGACAAACTACCAAGAGCGAACTAGTGCCAGTGCGACGATCAGACGCGCTCGTAATTTCCATTGCTTTCACAGTGTTTTTTTTTTTTAGTATGGGTCCCAAACTACTTGAAAATTGTAGAATAATGTTTATAGTGTTTGTATCTGGCTGTGGTAATCATATTACGGGTTGTCGGGAAGTGTAAAGTGGAGACTTCGTTACCCTACTTCAGAGGTTTCCACAAGTCCTACGGCAACGAAGAAGGCTCAACAATCATTCCAGGAGAAAGCTGAAGGTATGTGCCATAAGCATATGTAATTTTATTATTCTAGGACTAATAACTGATTTTTGGCAAATATTTTTTGAGAGTCTGTCGGAGCCCAAATAACCCCGCGCCACACGCAAGTCATTGGTAAACAAGCCCCCGGTGTAGGGGTTAAACTGATCCCCGCCCCAACGGGGATTTGAACCTGGGTCCGGTAGGACTGCAGGCCACCTCTCTACTGATTGAGCCACCATGTCAATGACTGGAACTAAGAAATTCACAGACAAATACGTAAGTGATAAGGTAAAGACATGAGTAGAAGAAATAGATTTATTTTCTGGCCGTGTAAAAACAGAACCCATGCAGCATACATTGCATTTAGTTATGGTATAAAGCACAAATGGACCTTCGTGATGCAAACCATCCCCAACATAGATTTGCTGCAACAACCACCGGAGGATGCTATCATGGAATCACTCTTCCCATTGCTGACCAACGGCCACATCCTCACACCAGAAGAGTGGGATCTTCTAACACTACCAACCAGGGTGGCAGGTCTTGGCATTATAAATCCAACACTCATGGCAGGCCATGAACATAGAAATTCACTTAGTCTCACTGAATCCCTGCCACAGAATATTTGTGCCCAGGTTGAGATGAGTTAAATCAACCAACAACAGCAGAAAGATATATGGAAACAGACAGGCAAATTGGGAGAAGTAAGACAAAAGGACCAGCTGCAGCACATATCCGAACATCTTACACTAGACCTGTGCAGAGGTAAAATGGCACAGGAGGTTGGGTAATTGAACTGACTGACAAACCTACCTCTCAAGGCAAATGGCTTCCACTTTAACAAACAAGAATTTATTGATGCCACAGCCTTGAGATATGGGTGGCCAATAGAGAACCTACCTCAACACTGTGCCTGTGGCACTGTCTTTAATTCAAACCATGCAATGGTTGCAAAAAGGGAGGCTTTGTATGTTTTTTTTTTTTTTTTTCACGTTTCCGACTCTGGGCAAAGGCTTCAGGGCCTATTTCTTGGGGGCAGTGACCTATCCCAAGGCCCAATAGTCCTCCTACTCCTCCACATGTCACCACTTTGGCGCTAACACCCACTGTCCATATTGAATACATGCTAGGGCTGTCTCATACAGGACTGGGGTATTGGTATTAGCAGGGGTATTTTTACGACATGGCGGCGGGTCATCTGGTAGATCAGGAAAGTCTGCTTTACATGAAATTCAAATCCTTAAACTGTTCCCAACATGATGAAGTACACTATTTCACTGCGAAAATGCTACAGGAAATATGCAATGATGTCACCATAGAGCCAGCTCTGTTCCATCTAGACGGTGACCACTTCATCCACAGAACAGCAAACACATCATTGATGCAGGAGTGGATGTCAGTGCTCAAGGTTTCTGGACAGGTGGAAAGAGGGCTTTCTTCAACATTAGGATATCTGATCCTGTGATAGCATGTCCCCATGAACTGTCTCTCGAGGCTGCACACACGAGGAATAAACAACTAAATTGAAATCATCAAGAGGGGATCCAGTATGTGGACCATGGCTGATTCACTTCCATTGTGTTAACAACATTAGGTGGGATGGGTCCAGAGGAGGTCAGATTCTACTTGAGACTGGCAGATTTTCTTTCTGAAAAGAAGCATCAACCCCAGAGTTCCGTTATGGCCTGGATGAGATGTCTAGTGTCATCCTCCCTCATGAAGTCTTCGTTCTTATGGCTCAGAGGGGTGGCAGTGGCTGTATCAGTAGGGAGGCGGCCAGCATTCCTAATGGACCCAGGATCGGATCCCGCTTGGGGCAGGGAACAGTTTAAGGATTTGAATTTCCTAAAGACAGACTCTCCTGATCTACCAGGTGACCCACCAACATGTCATAAAATACCCCCACAAATACCAATACACAAGTATGAGACACGACTAACATGTATTCAATATGGACAGTGGGTATTAACGCCGAAGTGGTGACATGTAGAGGTGTATGGATATGTAGGAGGACTACTGGACCTTGAGAGCAGGCTGTGAAACATATGCCCAGAGTCGAGCACATAAAAAAAAATTAAAAAATAATAATAATGGGTTAAAGAAACTGATTGCATTGCCAGGGTTTAACCCAGTGACTCCCAGGAGATTTTTCACCATTGATCCTCCCCCCCCATACTGGCATATTTTCAAGTTTTTTTGGGGGGGGCTCAAACCTTTGCTTTTTATAAGAAACACTGGAAAAAAAAAAAAAAACTGCTCGCCTGAGCTTATAAGTGCATTATACAGGTGTCCTTCAGAACACCTGGTACTGTCTTCTCTGGAGCCACTCTGCTGCTGTCACGCATTCTATGGTAGGGGTAACTATTGCAAACCACTCAGAATAGGTTAAATATTTGTTCATTTGGTACAAATTTATATGTAGTACATGAATATATTGGATTTCATACAGTAACATAGGCGATATAAGCATTGTTTCACTCGCTGAACACATCAACGTACTGCACCTCCCTTGGCGACATTACCTCCTCATCACTTCTGCTCATTTTTTACTCCGGTGCCACGTAATCTTTGTCCTCCACATCATCATCAATTGGGGAATCACTCTTGCCTGTGAAGGCACCAAGGGTGGCTTGAGTTTCGTCAGCAGAGAGATTGTGGCGTGACCTGTCTTTACTGGCCATGTCACTGCTAACAGGTGAGTTGCTGTGACAATAGTGTGTGGGGGTCATGCGGGGTCAGGCAGTGTCACCGTCTGGCAGCTGATAGAGGAAGGTCTCCCACATAGGCCTACTAAAAATCACCCGCCAAACTTGAAAAATGTGCAACTGACGGACGTCACAATTGCAGAACGTACTGGTACACTGACGGGTCTCATGAAAAAAAGTTGTGACGTACCAATACATTGACAGGACGCAGCTGGTTAACCCATGGGCTCCTAGATATCCTGTGCGAGGAATTTTGCTGGAAGGGTGCAAGGCATACCGGTACCTCCCACTGACTATCGGCTCATAGTCGCGAAACTCATAGGTCCCTACCCAGGGGTTCCTTTCTTTATTAGAACTTGAAAATACCCAGTTCCGTCCTATATTGAGGACACTGGGCACTAATGAGTTAAAGGGGTTATGGGGTCAAAGGTCGAACCATACACATAACTAATTATTTTATCCTATGCTCGTGTTATCTTCATTGATCGCCCAGACCGTTTGCACAATGATATTGTACAGAGGAAAAAAATCAATGTCATAATATATATATATATATATATATATATATATATATATATATAATTACATGTCCGACACTGGGCAAATGCTTCAGGGCCTATCCCCAGGTCCCAGCAGTTCTCTTTTGGGCCCAGTAGTCCTCCTACATCTCCAAATGTCACCACCTTGGCACTAACACCCACCATCCATATTGAATACATGCTAGGGCTCCCTCATACAGGACTGGTGTACTGGTATTAGCAGGGGTACTTTTAAGAGTAGGTAAGAGTAGGTAAGAGATGGGTGAGAGCTAGGAGGGTTAGGTGTGGCAGAGAGGTTTTGAAAGTGAGTGAGTTGGATAAAATAGAGAAAAAGATAGAGTATCAGGAGAAATTGAAAGATGAGTGGAACGCAGTGAAAGATCGGGAAAATGGCAGCATGCAGGAGGAATGGCAGTTGTTTAAGAGTGCTGTGGTGGGGCATGCAGAAAAGGTGTATGGTGTGAAACGTGTGGGTGGTGGTGTAAGAAAAGGAAGTGAATGGTGGTGCGAGGAAGTAAGTATGGCTGTTGCTGAGAAGAGACGTGTATATGAAGTGTGGCTGCAGAGGATGGATGAGATGTCATATGAAAGGTAAAAGGAAAAGAGGAATAGAGCGAGAAGGGCTGTGCGTGATGCTAAAGTGGCAGCAGATGAGATGTAGGGTAGGCGGCTGACAGAGAATTTTCAACAGAATAAGAAAATGTTATGGAAGGAGGTGAAAAGGGTGCGAAAGGGAGAGTCTGGGAAGGAACAACGAGTAAAAGCAGAGGATGGAAGGATGTTAACTGAGATGGATGCAGTAAGGAAGAGATGGGCAGAGTATTTTGAAAGATTGTTAAATGTAGAGGAGGAAAGGGTGGCTGAGATTGTGGCGGATGGAAGGGTGCAAGGAATAAATGTGTTGGGAGAGTTGAATGATTCTTCGATCACGAAGGAGGAAGTGGAGAAGGCAGTAAAGGAGATGAAAACAGGGAAAGCTGCAGGTATGGATGGGTGTGCTGTGGAATGCCTGAAGGGTGGTGGAGTGACTATTGTTGACTGGTTAGTATGATTGTTGAATGTGTGCTTTGAGAAAGGTATGGTGCCAATTGACTGGGCAAGTGCTTGTGTGGTCCCATTGTATAAAGGCAAGGGTGATAAGTATGAATGTACTAGCTTTAGGGGTATAAGTCTCTTGAGTGTTGTAGGTAAGGTGTATGGTAGAGTGTTAATTATGAGAGTTAGAGAGGGTACAGAGGGAGTGATTGGTGATGAGCAGTGTGGTTTTAGGAGAGGAAGGGGATGCGTTGATCAGGTGTTTGCTGTGAGACAAGTGTGTGAAAAGTATTTAGGGAAAGGCAAGGATGTGTTTTGGGCATTTATGGATTTAGAGAAAGCGTATGATAGAATTGATAGGGAGGATTTGTGGACTGTTTTAAGATTGTATGGACTTGATGGTAGGTTACTAAAAGAGGTGAAAAGTTTTTATGTAAATAGTAGAGCGTGTGTAAGAGTGGGAAATGCTGTGAGTGATTGGTTTCCTGTGAGAGTGGGGCTGCGACAGGGATGTGTGATGTCACCTTGGTTGTTTAATATTTACATGGATGGTGTTGTAAGGGAGGTGAATGCAAGAGTTTTAGGTGGAGGTCTGAGTCTGGTGAATGTTGATGGTGGAGAGTGGAATCTGAAGCAGCTGCTGTTTGCAGATGATACTGCACTGGTGGCTGATTCAGAGGAGAGATTGAGACAGTTGGTAGAGGAGTTTGGAAGGGTGTGTGAAAGGAGGAAATTGAAAGTAAATGAGAATAAGAGTAAAGTGATGAAGTATACGAGGTTGATAGATGGTAGGGGGATGAATATAGTTTTGAATGGTGAGTTGCTTGAGGAGGTAGATTGATTTAAATATCTAGGGTCACATGTTGCTGTGGATGGAAGAATGGATGCAGAAGTGAAGTTTAGAATAAATGAAGTACGAAAGGTGCTGGGAGGAATGAAAAAAGTGTTTAGATGTCGTTCGCTTAGAATGGATGTAAAGAGAAGGCTGTATGAGGGTGTTGTGGTACCGACTGCATTATATGGGACTGAAACATGGAATATGGGTGTAGCAGAGAGGAAAAGTTTGAATGTAATGGAGATGAGGTGTCTGGGGAGTATGTGTGGAGTGACGCGTATGGATCGGGTGCGAAATGATGAAGTGCGAAGGAGAACTGGAGTTGTTCGGAAGATGGTTGGTAGAGTTGAGCAGAGGGTGTTGCGATGGTTTGGGCATATGGAGAGAATGTATAATGAGCGATTGGTGAAAAAGATAACTAGATCTTATGTGAGAGGTGTAAGGCTGAGAGGAAGACCACGAATAGGATGGATGGGCAGTGTGAAGAGAACGCTGGATGCGAGAGGGACGTCTGTTGAGCAAGGAAGAGTGGCTGTGCGTGACAGAAAAAAATGGAGAGAAATTGTGAATGAATAAGTGATGACGCAGCCCTGAGGGGATATTCTCCCGCATTTGGTCCGACCAGCTAGTTATGTCAGGTGCGGGTAAGGGGATGGATCTGTTATGATGTGGCAGGGGTAAACCAGTTCTGCTGTCGGGCCCTACTGCGGATGTCACTGATTGCATTGCGCAGTTGACCCTTGTGGTGGTGTGGTGAGGTGAGGATCTGTCCGTTCTCCCCTTTGGGGCTAAGATGCGAATGAATATGTTTGAATGGATGAGTAAATGGGGAGCGTGTTGTCCTGTCTTGGCTACCTCCCTTTCCTTGGGGGAAGCAGCCTAGGTATATAGATAGACAGACTTTTATGACATGTCGGCGAGTCACCTGGTGGATCAGAAAAGTCTACTACTTTTTCTTTTATTAAATTTAAATCCTTAAACTTTCCCTACTCCAGCCGGGATTCGAACCTGGGCCCATTATGACTGCAGGCAGCTTCTCTACCGATTCTGCCACCGCCCCATATATATATATATATATATATATATATATATATATATATATATATATATATATGCTCTGGAAAGGGGAGGGGATTCTTGTTTTGAACTCTGTATATGGCTTGTGTTGAACTGCAGTCAGTACCCTGCATAAAATACCTGAATACTACTTACCGTACGTACCCCTGCAAAGTCTTACCCTTTACATATTTTCCATTGGTCAGTGTAATGCAGTTGTGTGGACATCATTTTGCATTCCCTTGGGAATTCAATAAAAATAAAAATTCATATACTTTTTCTCTTCTCTCCAGTACATTTCGCTTACCTCCGATCATCTTGTCCTTTGTAGTCAAAGTATCTACTTTTTTTTCCTTACAGCTCATTTTGTTCTCTGTCTGTCTGTCTGTCTGTCATGCTCTCCTCAATCCTATTCTTCCATTCTCTTCCTTCCTTCCTCCCCTGTCTTTCCATCTCACACATTGCCCACTTTTTCTACTCTCCTCATCCCTCCTTCTTTCGTTATTTTTCTCTCCTCCTATACTCTCTGCACCGATATTTCTTATTCAGTTCCACCCTTTTCTTATTCCTCTTGTACATCTCACTGGAATCTTCCGCTAGCAAATATTGAGACAATAATATGAAAAAAATAAACGTACATAAACCATTACACTACTGTACACGACAATTTTCATGTTATTATCTAGTTCAGAAATGAGAATGGGCGATTTGGGGTAAACTGACGGTGCTGATTAAGATATATGTATATATTTTTTCTATCTCTCACAGATTCACGGAAATTTACCCATAAAATTTTTCTTCCATTAGTCAGAAATCAATATGCTCCTATCACCTGGTTATGCCAGAAATAGTTTTTTTATCAAGAAATTTTTATTAGGATGTCGGGACCAACTGCCTAGCCCCGGGCTCCTACGCTCCTCATGGGGCAGTGTAGGATTGGATGATGAATGGTTGGATGGATGTAAAAGTAATTTGCACAAACCAAATCACGTGTATTATTCCACCACTGTGGAGCCACCTGCTGAAGAGAGGCAAGTGACGCATAAAAAATCGAGTAAATAGCGTTTGAAGTTGACGGTCCCTAGCAAACCTCGGCAGTTACACCTCATTCCCGCTCAGGCGCCGGAGTAAGGTGTGCGACCAGACGACAGGGTATATCTCGCTACCAACTGTCTGACACTGTTTTCTCGAGTTTATTGGTTTTTCATAAAAGTCAGCCAAAAAAGCAATGTACATAATAAAGTTATGAACTCAACCATTGAATGTGAATGAAACATTGTGTCATATGGGTATATGATTATTAAAGACTGAGAGTGTTTGTTAAAAGTAGTTTTAAAAAATAATAATAATAATAATAATAATAATAATAATAATGGATATTGACAACATGTAGAAAAATATAAAAAATTTTCACTTAGTGTTACTGAAGACAGACTGAGTGACGAACAATGTAACACTTATAATAACAATCATTTTATTTCTTTTCTTATACATGTGTACCACTGATTAATATTTAATCATTCTTCCTTAATACTATGCTTTCCGTAAGTCTTATACACTTATTCATTGTCATAGAAGCATCTTTGTACGAAGTGGACAATCACTATATTTCATTTTCTTGCACATATATACCTATCTATCTATCTATCTATTGCCAGACGCCTTAATACCGTACGGGATGGCCACAAACAAATCGCCTCCATGTCGCTCTGGTCCCCGCCATTTCACTGCCCGCTCCCAGTTCACACCCCCCTCTCTCATATACCTCTCCACTCCATCCCTCCATCTCATCCTTGGCACCTCGCTCCCTCTCCCCCCCTCCACCTCACTCACATACTCCCCTCGTCAGTCTGTCACTCTCCATCCTCTCCAAATGGCCAAACCACCTTAATATGTTTCTCCTAATGCATCCTATTACATTCACATCCACACCACAACATTCCTTCACTTCCTCATGTTTCAGCCTGTCTCTCCATGTGACTCCACAGGCTCCTCTTAAATAACTCATTTCCACTGCTCTCACTATTGACTTGTGTCCTTCCAACGACGTCCAAGCTTCACTTCCGTACGTTAGAGTTGGTATTACAATATTGTCATGTAGTAGCGTTTTCACTTCCATGCTCACTTCCCTGTTTCTTATCACTGCTTTCAAGGAACCAGCAATCTTTCTTCCTTGTTGCACCCTTTCAAACATTTCACCCCCTAAACTTCCATCTTTACTCATCACACTATCCAAGTGCTTAAATGCATGCACATTCTCCAATTCCTCCCCATCCAATCTCATTGTACATTAACTGACTTCACTTCTCTCGAAGACCATCACTTTACTCTTTCCTACATTCAACTTTAGATTCTGTTTCTTATACACTCTCCCAAACTCATCCACCAAGCCTTGCAGCTCCCCTTCGTCTTCACTTAACAACACAGTATCATCTGCAAACAGTACAAGTAGTTTCCAAACACTGCCCTCTCTCACAAGGGCCGCTCCAACATCCACTGCCCTACCGTGTATCTCTTTTATAAACCCATCCATGTACAGACTGAACAACGTGGAGACATGACACATCCTTTTTTCAATCCAACCTTCAAACAGAAAAATTAACTCAGTTCACTATCCACACACACTGCAGCCTTAGCACTCTCATACATACCTTTCACAGCATTCAGCAACTTCCCATCCACTCCATATACTCTTAATACTTTCCACAATCCTTGTCTATCCACCATGTTATATGTTTTCTCCAAATCCATGAAGGGTGCATACAATTTCTTTCCCTTCTCTAGAAACTTTTCCACTATAGAGCTAAGCATGAATATCTGATCTACACAGCCTCTTCCCTTCCTGAAACCTCCCTGTTCTTCTCCAAGAAATTCCTCTGTTATTTTCCCTAACTTTGTCGATAAGTATCCAACCATATACTTTTCCTATTACACTAAGAAGGCAAATACCCCTGTGATTACCACACAATTCTTTTGCCCATTTTCCTTTGTACAGGGGAATAATTATACCTGACTTCCAATCCTCCGGGACTCTACCTTCCTCCCAGGCCAATCAGCACATCTTCCACATCCATTCTATTACTATCTGCCTTCCATGCTTCAGCCTTTCACCACACACTCCATCAATTCCTGGGGCTTTCCCCATTTTAACTTTCTTCATTGCTTCCACAACTTCCATCCTTCTGATTTCCTCCTCTCTTCTCACGTCCCTCCTTCTCCCAGCCATTCCCTAGCCACTTATACTTGCATTACTCTTATTCTCTATGTTCAAAAATTCATTAAAGTGTTCTCTCCATCTGCCCACTTTTTCTCCCATCTCCACTAGCAATCTACCATTTTTATATTTCACTCCCCAACTACCTTCTTTGGCACCCTGTCTAACTTTCTTTACCTCTTTCCAGAACATTTTCTTACATTCCATCCACTTTACACCCAAATTCCTTCCAAATGCCTCATCCACTCTCTTCATACACTCTCTTACTAATCTTTTCACTTCTCCCTTCCTCTGTACTTATAACTCTCACTTCCATCTGAGTAATATTATTTAATCATTCTTCTGCAATACTACCTTAATACTAATGTTTTCTATTTGTCTTACACACTTATTCATAGTCGTAAAATCCTCTTTGTACGAACCTCACCCATTCCATGCCAAAGCCTTTGTCGGTTTTTGTGCCTAGACTGCTAGGGGTCTGGGTGGCAAAGTTACCTAGGATGCTGGCCATTTTCAACTTTCTTTTTTTCATGAATAGACTTGAAAAAAGGTCAGAATAAGCCTAGTGTTAGTAAAAGTGCTCACCTTGGCTTTTTTCCACCTGATAACAGATGTTTTTGTCCAGCATGCCCAGATTTGAATCAGATGGCCACTTCATATACTGCCAGCGGCTGATGCAGATAGATACCTGTAGTCCAATTTGGTGTCGAGTGGGTGGATACATGTAGTACTTGTAGTATGAAAACGCAACCTGGTTTATGTAATGCGGCCATAGTCAAAACTATGATGATGATGATAAGTTGAAGCTCTGTGCTAATTTTACGTATTTTCATATTCACTTTTTTTTTTTTATATATATTATATTGGTATCAGACATGGGAGGGGAGGAAGGGTGTCTGCCATCCCATTTTCTGTTACACACTAAGGGCAGACTCAAACAGTTTCATTCAAATGTGCGAAAAACCGTGTCCATATATACAGTATACGGACTCGGCAGTTTAGGGTACTATGAGTAAGTCCATATATATATACAGACTTGGCAATTTTGACACTATTGGTTTGAGTTAACAATGACTATTTCTTTTTCTTGCACAAGTATACCACAGATTAATATTATTTATTCATTCTTCCATAATATTACCCTAATATTAATGCTTTCTGTCTGTCTTATATACTTATAATCATAGAAACCTCTTTGTACGAACTTAACAATCACTGTATTTCTTTTTTTTAGCACATGTATATCAGTGATTGATATTATTTAATAACTCTTCCTTAATACTAATGCTTTCTGTATGTCTTATACACCTATTCATAGTCGTAGAAGACGCTCTGTACAAACTTAACAATCACTGTATTTCTTTTTCTTGCACATGTATACCACTGATTAACATTATTAAATCTTTCTTCCTTAATATTATTGTACCTTAATACTAATGCTTTCTGTTTGTATTAGAAGCCTCTTGCAAACTGCGCTTCTTCTTCATTATCAGTGTCAATCAAAGGGTTAGGGTCATCAGCCTCAGTCTCATCAACATCTGAGTCATCGCTCTCATTTGATTCTGCTGTAGTCCCCAGGATGCTATCACAGTATCTGTGACTGATGTAGGGGGGCACCAGGTCTCCCATAAGAATCCTGAGGTCCTTAGAGTTTGTGCAGAGGGATGTGTCTCGTGTACTTCTGGGGCACATCACATTGGGAAAGGTTGAAGGCTTTGTTTGCTGTGGAACAACAACCTTTCACAATCCTCACGTGTTGTCCCCTCCCTCTCAGAGGCATATAGTTTCTGTCACACAGGTAGCCAGTCTTGTTGGTATGAGAGAGACAGAAGTAGGAGGCATCCATGAAATGTATGCTGGTGGGGTTGCAGAGAGTGACATATCATTTCAGACAGTCATAGTCCTTACCCCCATCTGCAGGGCAATGTCTATACATGTAACAATCTGGCTGCTATGGGGCTCCCGGATGACATCTATACACATAAGTGTCTTCCCGGCATCGACTGAATGGGCCGCCATTTCATCTCACCATCTAAGGGTAGGAAGGGAGTCCCTCCATTGCACACAGACGGGAGTCAGTCTGTTCCTTGCTTTTGCCAGGTGTACAACGATGTCTTCAGGTTCCTATTTGTCTGAGTCCGTCTGTGCCACCTGTAGCCAATAGCACCATCCACCCCTGCAAGCCTCTTTTCAAGGACACTAGAAAAGGGCTCAGTGATAGTGGCTTATGCCTTGGATGCATCAATGTCTGGGATATCTAGTAGTGGAAAAGTTATGACGTTGACAGCAAATCTACAGTCAGCGCTATGGGCAGATGCACAAACACGTCCTGCTCTCGTGGTGATATTTTATTCCCTTTCTCACGTCTATCTATCTATCTATCTATTACCAGATGCATAGGGAATACATTCATTCGCAAGAGGAAGGGTTGATAAGTAAAATTACCATTAATTCGTTTCCTTATGTGCTAAAGTTTCTGAGATATTAAAGTTTGAAAACAAACAATTTTCAGCAGTTCCTGGGAAGTTGCCCATAGTGAGGTGAATACTGCATTAAAAGTAGCCTGGTGTTTGTGGGTTAAAATCATCCTGCTACATCTCCACAGTCTCTAAAGGGTTGGACATCTCCCCTGCCTTCCTTGCATTTTTGATGATATCTATGTGCTCATCAGGTGTGAAGATATAGTTATACTGCCTCATGTTCTTCTCTAAAAGAACAAAGTCCCAGTCTGCCGCCATGTAAATGTGGGTCATTTTGTTGAATAGGCCAGAGTGAATCAGAGAGAGGTAAAACATCAGCAGGATGAAGTTCTTCTGCCCTGGGCAGTTGTCAGGAAACATGATGAGTTTTTCATCCTCTGGAGCCATGAAGGTGTTGGTGATTTTATTAACGCAGTTACAGATTTCGATGGCTCCCCTTTTGGCTGACACCTAATCCCACAGAAACATGTGTGCTTTGCCACTTTTATAGTCATGGATATTAATGTTATCTCTCCACATTTTGTGCTTATAGAAGGCAATACCTGTAGACACCTTTGGGGTTGGAAGTGCCTGGTGCAGGTCGATACACAGGACCATCGCTGTGATGTTGGTGTCATTAATGAGTAACTCAGGGAACTTGTAACCCACATCAGCCTTCGCCAGATGCAATCAGGCCAAGCTTCATTTATCTTTCTCTCCTGCTCTGTCAGCATTGGATCTTTGGATCAGACACTGTAAACATCACAGGTCTTGCAGGTGTCCTGACTTGGCTTATATAGTTTAAGGTCAGGATATGTTTTAATAAGTTGTCATAATAATGCCAGGTACAGGGCACCTCACCTGGATGAATCTGCTCGAACCATATCTTATAGAGATCATACATCTGCCACCTGCTAATCATGTCAGTGTCTAGGTACCAAACATGATTTCCATGAGTAGTGATTCGTTGTGGTGGGAAAATTGTTTATATGATCAATCACTATCACACTTGACTTCCAGACTTGCCAGGTCTGTCTGCTATGGGTACACTTAATGCCGACATGTTGTTCTGTGTCCTATCTAAATGTGCTATGGATATGCCATGCATGTTTGTAAAAGCAAGCTTGCACACAACAACAGGTACACCATCAACAGTTACATGACAGTACCTAGTGCACCCTGTTTATTGTCCAAGTTGGCTATTAGCCTCAGTTTCACATCCTTGGTTGTAGTTTGTTTCTGTATATAGGCAGTCTGTGTGTCCCAGCTACTTGATGCCCAGAAATCCTGGAACAGTGTTTCTATGTTGACGTGTCTGACTAGACCATAGCATTTTCCCTCAGTCACAAGCTGGTCCGACTTTCCTTCCATCAACCTTCTTGCCTGTATACAATGATGTATACTTGTTGCCCAGATTTCATTCTTGTCGGGCTACTTGTTTTTTTCCCATATCGACTAGTCCTGGGCCTCTTCCTTTCTGCTGATTGTGATGTAAGTCCATTGGTGTCAGTAGCATCACGATCGGCCATGGCAGCAATCCCATCCACGGAAAAACGGCAAAAAGTACAGCATAAACACTATTGCAATGTAATCGATATTAAGCACGTAGGAAACTGAGTATTTGTGGGGGGTTGGCGTGTGCCCATTGCTGGCAGACAATGATGTATCATAATGCTGAGAGCTTAATGGTGGCGGCACCTCTCTCGGATGGTTGCATCACTCCACCTCTGAGTTTCTAGTCATGTGACGTTTCGGTAAAAAAAGAAAAAACGATAGTGCCAGATGCATCAATCC
Organism: Coenobita brevimanus; assembly: GCF_032717465.1. NCBI lineage: Eukaryota > Metazoa > Arthropoda > Malacostraca > Decapoda > Coenobitidae > Coenobita > Coenobita brevimanus. The sequence goes on from NC_136956.1 coordinate 17,983,117, forward strand.
CGTAAGGAGTGAACACAAACAAATTGCCTATATGTCACCCTGTCCAATGCCATTTCACTGCCTTGCTTCCAGCTCACCCCCCAACCTCTCATATATCTCTCCACTCCATCCCTCCATCTCATCCTCGGCCTCCCCCTCCCTCCCCCTCCTCCGCCTCATTCACAACCATTCTCCTCATTAGTTTCTCGCTCTCCATCTTCTCCACATGGCCAAACCACCTCAATATAATTCTCCTAACGCTTTTTTTCACATCCACACCACAATGCTCCTTGACTTCCTCATTTGTCTGTCTCTCTTTCCATGTAACTCCACATGCTCCTCTCATATAACTCATTCCCACTGCTCTCACTCTTCACTTGTGTCCTTCCAACAAGGTCAAAGCTTCAGTTCCATACATTAGAGTTCTTATCACAATACTGTCACGCAGCAACTTTTTTTACTTCTATGCCCACTTCCCTGTTCTTTATCACTGCTTTCAAAGAACCAGCAACTTCTCTTCCCTGCTGTACCCTTCCAAGCACTTCACCCTCTTAACTTCCGTCTTTACTCATCACACAACACAAATACTAAAATGCATTCACATTTGCCAAATCCTCATCATCCAGCATCACTGCACATTCAGTGGCTTCATTTTTGTCGAACACCATAACTTTGCTATTCTCTACATTCACCTGTAAATTCTGTTTCTTAAACACCAAACCTTGCAGTTACCCTTGGTATTCACTTAATACAGTATCATCCGCAAACAACAGTTCCAGGAGTTTCCAAACATTGCCTATCCTAATTAGGGTCACTCCAGCATCCACTGCCCAAACTTGTATCTCTTTTACAATCCCACCCATATACAGATTGAACAACCATGGGGACATGACACATCTCTGTTTCATTCCAATGTTCTAATAGAAAAATTCACTCAGTTTGCTGTCCACATTCACCGCAGCATTAGCACCCTCATACATACTCTTCATGGCATTCTCCAGTTTCCCAATTACTCCATATATATTTTTAATACTTTCCACATACTTTGTCTATCCACCCTGTCATATGCTTTCTCCAAATCCATGAAGTCTATATACAACTTCTTTCATTTCTTTAAAAACTTATCCACTAAAGATCTAAGAAAGAATATTTGATCTACACAATCTCTTCCCTTCCTAACACCTCCCTGTTCTTCTCTAGCTCTCCTACCATATACTTTTCCTCTTACACTAAGAAGACAAATGCCCCTATGATAACCCCTACCACACAATTCTTCTTCAATTTTTCCTTTGTACAGGAGAATAATTATTACATGTATTCTTTTGGGATTATAGTCCCTACCAACACATTCCCATGGCATTCATTTTTGAACCCGTACGCCATGTTTGAGCTTGAAATGGCCTATTTGATGCAAGTGACAACTCAACTTCATCCGACCCATCGCTTGTCTCACGTCAGCAGGGGGTGCCACAATTTTGCTATGAATACATGTACTCCTAGTACATTTTTTTTATTTATTGTTGTGCTCTACATCGGTTTCCCGTGTCAGCATCCAACAATACTTCCCATTATACTAGCACCAACTCTACCCTGGTATCTTTGTTCCATTACCGTAATATCCTGGTGAAGACTTTCACTCGTTTTGTCACTAATATCCAAGTTTTGGGGGAAAAGAACATGATGTGAGTGAGGAAAATTGTTCGTAGTACGGAACCACGTGCTTTTCAATGATTTCCACGTAATCTTCACTGCGATGGCTGCCCAAAAAAACAACACAAATTTTCATCAGACACCTTCAAGCCCTAAGTTCGTCTGGCTCGAAGGTTGCATCAAACTAGCTATCTTTCATCTGGTTACGAATCTGTGGGCCAACAAAAATACCTTCATTAAATTTGGTGTCTCTAATCTTAAAGAAGACATTCTTCAGGTGTGCAAAGCCTGCACCTAGCTTATCCAAGGCATTGGCGAAGATTTTCATCAAGCATGACTTCATGTGAATAGACAAAAGTATATCTTCCACGTGGACATGTGGTACGTTCCATATGTTCCGTACACCAGCATCGTAGGAACTTTGGGGAGGCCTCTCACGTTGAATGTAGTGCTGCTGCACATCACGGCTATCTCAACACAGGAAGCACCAGTATTTCGTGAAACCTCCTTGTAGTTCAAGCAACATGGCCGCCACTTTCAAATCACTGCAAATTTTCCATCAGAATTCATTGTACTCAGTCAAAGCGAGGAGTTTTTGCATCAATTCGTACGTTTCTCTCACGTTAGGAGCTATAACAAGTGGTATATTGGGTAACATATTTCCATTGTTGGGGAGGTCAGCCTTCTGACCTGATTTCCTGGAGTCACTAAAAAATTGTAATTTGTCTGCATCATGAATCCTTCTCAAGGCTTCGAACAGACCTTATATATTGCTGCAGTAGCATTCTCCTCCGTTTGACTGAAAAAAAAAAAAAATCCAAATTTGGTGTTGCTTCCTGAAATTCGTCACCTTTGTGTGTGGATGCAACAAGTCCCATTATTGAAATCTCAAAGACAGTAGTACCGTAGCAGTAGTAGTAGTTGTTCCCTAGGCAGTCAGGCCGAACAGCCCCGAGTCCCTTAGGAAGGCCATGGCAGAGACCGGGCTTTCCCACAGAGCTCTCAAAGAGTGTATGTTGTGTTGTTGGCGTAGGTGATTGTGTGCAATGCAGTCTTCCATAATGTGCTTAACAGTATGGGGTGCTGTGTTGCATCCTGGACAGGCATCAGTGACGGAGTCATCCAGCCTCTTCTGGTAGCTTAAGAGGGCTGGATGGTGCCCACATCTCAGCCTGGCCAGGTGGACCCTGTCCTCACGAGGAAGATAGGATTCAGAAGGGTGGATGTCAGGAGGCCGTGCATGCAGCTGTGTGTTGTCTTTAAGTGACTGAATGAAGTGGCGAGTGATCTGAGTGTGGATATGCTTCTGGAAGCTGGTCTGAGGTGGGCAAGGGGGGAGTGATGACAGTATTTGTGTATGGTGTCGTGTGCTGGGTGTTGTTTTGATGTTCCTTGGTGTGGGTGGATGTGCTGCCAAGTAATATAGTGGATGTTGTGGGTTTGGGGAGGCTGCAGCAAGAAACTGGGTGCCCCTCATGTCTAGGTGCTCCTTGACTTTGAGGACTTTGGTTTCTTGATGTAAGTGGTCTGTAGGTGTAGTAGCTGTGCAGCCTGTGATTATTTTTAGGGCCTTGTTCTGTATGGTCTGTAGAGTGTTGTAGTGTGTTTTGGTGAGGTTAGAAGCCCAGGCAGGGCTTGCATAATTCATCAACGAACGTATGTATTGTCTGTATACTGTGGTGGTGGTTTCTTTGTTGTGTCCGAATGTTGTGTGGGCAAGTGACCTCAAAGCATTGAGTCTTGGTGTTATTTTATTTTTAATGTTTGTGATGTGTTGTTTAAATGACAATGATGTATTGTATGTTACACCAAGGATTTTGTGTGTGTGTGTGTGTGTGTGTGTGTGTGTGTGTGTGTGTGTGTGTGTGTGTGATAGGGGAGTGTTGTTTATGGTGAGGTGTGGGATGTGACTGCGTTCTGCTGTCCAGTTTGTGAGAAGAGTCACTGTAGATTTGGCTGGGGCTATTTTGAGCCTATTTGTGGTGAACCATTCGTGTAGTGTGTTGAGGTAAGGTTGAATGATGTGTGCAGCTGTGTTTGCATTTTGGTGCGTACATGTAAGTGTTATATCATCTGCATAGGAAGCTATGTGTATCTGTGATGTGTGGGGTGTGGGTACGCCATGCATGTATAGGTTAAAGAGTGTAGAGGACAAAATAGATCCTTGGGGGACGCCGTTTGTGAAGTTTCTGATGTTAGAAGACTGACCAGCAAATGTTACGTGTGCACATCTGCCTGCTAAGTAGTTTGCCAGCAATCTTTTTGTGTTATTGTGCATGTTTGTGTTGAGTATTTTGTTTGTGAGGTTGTGGCAGGGGATGGCATCAAAAGCTTTGCTAATGTCTAGTGTGATTAGGAGTGTTCTGTGTGGTGGCCTAGCTGAATTCATGCCATCGAAAACTCTCTGTGTAAGGTCTGTAAGAAGGGTGTTTGTGGAGTGTAGTGGCCTAAAGCCATGTTGTGACTGGGCTAGGGGAATGTGAGGTGTGACTAGTTGTAGTACCAGTCGTTCAGTGACTTTAGAGGGGGTGCAGAGGAGTGTGATGGGGCGATGTGAGGAGGGTAATGTGGGGTCTTTGTTGGGTTTAGGGATAGTGATGATATTACCATGCTTCCAGATGTTGGGTAATATGTTGTTTGAGTAGCTGTAGTTCGATATGTTGGTGAGACAGTTGTTCTGACTGGTGTTTTAATAAGTTTAGGTCATGTACATGATGGTTAAGGTTCCCTTCAGTGACTAGATGGCTGACATTCGAAGTCAGAATCAGGGGCAGCTGCTCCAGATGCCTCACCAGCTTCATCCTTATCTGAAGTCTGGAACACTCATATATTTGTTGGTGGCCTTGGAATGAGAAGGTCCTCCGTGTGATTGACCAGTCTTGTTGCCGACGGTAAATTTCGAAAAACAACGCTAATTTTGTCGCAAAAAGTAGCAATCTGTTGTATGGTCACAAAGGTCTCTCTACACCATGGGAACTGCGCAAGGCATCCCTGTTTTCCTTCCTGCTGGCCATGCGCGAAGAGAATTGGAACAAGTCATGCAGTAAATGTGGGACACTCATCGTTTGCCTTGGACGCCAATCTGAAGGCCAAAATAATGCATCTCAGCATTGTAGGTACACTGTAGATAATACAAGGGACATGATCTTCCGTTTCTCCTTCTTTGGAGTGAAACATCCACATATAAACGGAAAGCATTAGGATCATTCACACGTTCGAGAGGCATCGTCACCCCATAATTCTGGGATAAGAGTTGTATTAAGCATAATGAATTCACTTAGACATACTTTATTTAAATTCACATAGACATACTTGCCAGTTGACAACTGGCAATGTATATGTTGGATATTATAGACTGTTGGATATTATAAAGACGTATAAAGAGCATGAATAAAGCGATGAAAAGAAGGACCACTGTACTCTCGGGATGCTTGTGAGGGTAGTAAGTTTAGAAAAACTGTACGTGCTAGAGCAATATGAACATTGTATTTGAAATAAGCATCGTGTTATTGCCTTGGGATACCCATTCTTGTTTCTGAACTGAATGTCGAGTAGTGTTATTCACTATTTACCACAAGTTTACTGAACTGTTTTCAGTAATACTTTCCACCGATACTGTATGATACCCTGGCATTCCAGTCTTCACTGGTGTTCTTTCTACCCTTTGCCGTGTCCGGGCAATAGTCGGAGGAGTAGGAGGGTGGAGGAGAGCTCATTCCTCTGTTGTGCTTTTCTGATAATGTTTATGATAAAACAGTAAACCCTACCATTTATCTTAGTTCAAGTTGTAACGACAGCATGCTCTGTGTATTTGTGGCACACAAACATTCTCTCTCTCTCTCTCTCTCTCTCTCTCTCTCTCTCTGAGAGGAACACTCGATTCTGCGGTGAACCTCACGAGGAATATCACACTGGCTTTCCCTACGTACTATATTTCTTATTTTCATCTATATATTTTTCTTTTCAATCAAGAGCCCTTTTCTCCTCTCTTTGTGCCTATTTCCCTTTATATTTTCTCGTCACTCACTCTCTTCTTCCCCGCTTGAACCTTCCTAATTCCTTCCTCTTTCTCTCTCCGTCTTCCTTCTCCTCCCATACAAATATTTCCCTGTCACGTTTTCCCAAGCGGTAGCCTCTCTCCTTTCTTTCTCGCTCACAGATCTTCATCACCACCCCCTCTCTCCTTGCCACCTCCCCTCCGCCTCTCATTAATATCGTCTTTTTTTTTTTTCCTTCATCCCTACTGCATCTTCCTCTCCCCCACACCTCCTTTCCTTCGTACATTCTCCAAGTTCTGCCCCTCTACATTTGTTTTTCTATTTGCTTGCTTTATCTTAACTCTGCAATGTTTCATCCGTTGCTACATTAAGTTTTGACAATACTTACCTACTGAAAAAATAAATCATACCCCCCACGAAAATAAAAAAAAAAAGCTTACCCGGAAGATCAAGTTGCCTCACTGTGGTATCAGCAGCGTCACATTATAACTGAAAGGCTTGTTAATATCTCCGTCATTTCTGCACCTTCTTGTGTATATTTTTATATAATGTAATTTTTCATATTAAAATCTGTTACCAGGTATCATATATTAAAGTTGTTTAATGATATTGTAGTATCCACGCCTACAGTATTAATGTCTGCACTAGACAGGCTTACACTTCAATCTTTAGTTCATCGTCATAATCTCACTGCCAAAAACTGCCATAACTGTATCACTTGGACCATCACAATATCAGTTGACCATAAAAATATATCGCATGAATCGCCTTCTGTAGTTGCCCAATTTTATAAACATTTTGTCACCATCATCATGATCACCATCTTAGTCACTAGAGTTTTTCTACCATCGTATCAATGTCAGTACCATTCTTCATGTCATCATCCCTTCGGCAGCCTACTATATTTCCAAAAGAAAAAAGAAAAATCATGATCATAATCAGTAGGCTTATCGTCATACCTTCAGTATTTGAAAACTGTCACGTCTACCATTTCAAATGGACCATCGTTCCCCTGGGCAACATTTCCATACTTTTGTAACCATGTCATTATAATGAATATCACTTCGTAATGAGCACTGATCATTCCTGTTAAACTGCCAAGAACAGACTGTGCATTTAATCAGTCAGTCAACCACCGCCATCCAACCACCACCACTATCATCATCATACGCCAGTCTTCACAAACTCTCGCCTCGCAATTTTGCTCCTACATTTCTTGTCCGCTGACGTCACTGGCGGGGACTGGCAAGCGAATTTTGATGGGCAATATAAGTATAAACTTTTCATGTGCTCTTGACTGGAAGAGAGAGAGAGAGAGAGAGAGGTCGTGAAGAAAGACTGTAGTGCAACATACTGACACTGAGTAGAGGGACATAAGAATAATACTATTGTGAATTCAGCCTGCTGTTCTTCTTCGGATGTATTCCTCATAATGAACAGTTTCATATGTGAAGAGTAACGTTGCTACCATTCACTACTCGTCCACATCCCACTGACTCGGGTTCACTAGTTCATAGTGAATGGAAAAGCTGATATTAGTTCGCCCTGCCCCTAGCGTGTCACGGATCCCCTATTAGTTAATTAAGCTGTATCACATCATTAGAAAACGTCACCGATGATTTAAGATGGTAAATTCAACAATAAACACTAGTGCACGAATCCATATTATTGTGGAAGACAAATGATCCCTCTCATTCTATGGTGGTACCAATCTTAAGTGGCGGTTTGGGTGGGGCACGAACCTCTGTACAGTGTTGCCACGTGTTCCATACCCGCTATGTGAACGGCTCTGATATATGTAATAGGCATCACAATAAGTTAAACACATAAAAATATAATGGTAACGTGTGTATTATAATATATGAAAGAACAGTAAACTGATTATGCGTGAAATATTTATACGGCAATACTGAAACGTGGCATAATTATTTTACAGTGTTGCTTAAAAAAAAGTAGTCACTTTTATTGGCTGTTACCGTATTTCTGGGGTTGGTAATAATGTCACAAATATGATTATAAGATAATGTGCAGGAATATAAGCAAAAATATGCCACTTTCTTTGTAAAAAAAAATATATATATACATGAAACCCTCGTGAGCGGCAACACTCACACACACCCAGTCCGACCTGGGCATCTGTGAGGGATAGAGGAATAGGCCTGTTTGGGGACACCTCTCAAAAAAAACGCGCCAAGACTTTAATCTCCTGGGTGGTGTGGAAATAAAGTCTAATTTACAATATGTACATTATAACGTAAAAGAAAATGACCAAAATGTATCCTAAAATACCACAGACGAGAGAGAGAGAGGGGGGGGGGGAGGCAGACCAGGGGCAGTGTTGAGTGCAGCTGAGTGAGAGATGGAGGAAGGGAGGGAACGAAGGAGGGAGAGAGTGATTGAATGAAAACAAATCATGGCGCCACAACAACGAGGTCATCTGACGCCATATGTAAAACAATAATATTTTTAAACATAATTAGATATAATAAAAGCAAAATAAAGAAATGAAAGCACAAGTTTATAAGTCACTCATAAAAGAAACAAAATTCCCCAGGGTGACGCACATCTCCCCAAGGAGAGAGAGAGAGAGAGAGAGAGAGAGAGAGAGAGAAGGCAGGCAAAGGGCAGTGTTGAGTGCATTGTCAAGCTGAGGGAAAGATGAAGGGAGGGAAGGAAGGAGGGCGAGAATGATTGAATGAAAAGGCGCCGTAACACCGAGGTCATCTGGCGTCATATGTAAAACAATAATATAATAAAAAACAAAATAAAGAAATGAAAGCACAAGTTTTTAAGACATAAAAGAAACAAAATTCCCTAGGGTGATGCACATCCCCCCAGGAGAGAGAGAGAGAGAGAGAGAGAGAGAGAGAGAGAGAGAGAGGCATCGCGAGTATGGAAAACGTGGCAACACTGTACAGAGGTTCGTGCCCCACCCAAACCGCCACTTTAGAATGGTACGACCATAGTGACTTTTGACAGTTTTGCCCCAGCTATCGCCAGACTACTTTATTTAGCTTTATGAGTCAAAGAAACCTGAAAGATATAGTGGTACCATTTACCTCCTTGTGATCACGACAACTCTAGCTCTGTATATCAACTGTCAGATGCTTTGATTTAACTGTGTGATATTCTTCGAGCTGACAGCAGTGAGGGTCGTTTTCACAATTTTCTAATGCCACATGGAACAGTTCATATGTTAATTGTCAAATTTAGTTTTGATTAATGATATTTTCTAAGCTAAATATTATCTTTAGAACCAGAACACGAAGTATTTATTGAAGCGTTAATCATGCAGTTGGCTTTACAATTTGTCACCGTTACTAGCAACAAGTAATACATTAATTTTCCAATCTGATTGCGATTCCCTGTGATTCAGATGTATCGAGTACTGACTTCTGTTTCCAGTCAGTACAAATTTACGATCTGTTCCGATCACTGCAGGTATGGTATGAGCACAAACGAAAAAAGAAAAAACTTTTGCAACGAAGTGAATAGATCTGCTGCAGCTTCGATTGTGTCCAAAACAGCACACTTTTACTGTTGCTTGCTGCTTGATTTTGCACTTTTCTGCTTTTTAGGCATACAATGGCGAATTTTCAAACAGGTTATACTGGTAACACATACTACAGTACATTCTCGCAAGCCTTACAACGATGGACAAGTAGCCATCTCCGAACTAAGACAGTTTGGTGCTAATTATATTTTACTTTTCTATGTTTTTTCCATTAACATGCCGGCGAATTTTCAAAATCACTTGGTAACATTTGTAAATTGTTTCCAAATCTTTCCAACATATACATATATCTTTTTTAGCTTTAATTCTCAGATATAAAACAGTTTAGGTGATGTTCTATGCTGTTTGTTTGTTTGTTTTTCAGAAATATTGTTGCTAAATTTCAGAAAACTCACATGAAAACACTGATGAAGAAATCTGTACCTTCAATAATCCACAAATTCACATAGCTGTCGTGCTGTGTGTAAAGCCAAACCGGCCTATCTGTATGTGTGTGTGTTTTTTTTTTTTTTTTCACTTGAATAATTATCCCCAGGCAATTCGCGTTCTTTGTCATAAAATTATATTATTATTATTATTTTTTTTTTTTTCATCGCACGGTTGTACGGGTGTGATGTTGCACATAATGGATTATCCTGGTGTTCTGACCATTTGCAGTTCCAACACTCTCTGGAAAATTGGGGTTACAGGAGGGAAGCTGAGACAGCGAGCGAGTGAGAAAGGGAGGGGAAAAAGTGAGAGGGATAGGGCAACAGCAAGGAGAGACTCTGGAGGGAAGAGCGGGAGTCTGGGAGTGAGAGCGCGTGTCTGTCCTCATCAGTGTCTCAAGTTGCACTGAGTCTCCCACACCACTGGCACTGGCACCAGCTTCATTGCTTCTACCAGTCTGCAAATACTGTATTTTTTTTACTACCTGCTAAGTCTGATTTTCCCATGATGATCACCGATCATTTTTTTTCTTTTCCATAACCCAACTAAAATTATCGTAACCTAACGTACTATCCTAACTGACACACTAACCTAACCTGATGTAAAAACCTAGAATTTCCTGTATAAGTAAAAGTGTACAAATGTTACTCAGAACGGAAATCAGCTTCACGGACTTCCCAAACTTTACCACCTCTGCCCCCACCTCACCACATTTAACCTCATTTCACCAGCACCATCAACATCTCACCACCTCTACCCGCACCTTACTACATTAGTGCTAGTCTTACTATTCATCTCCAACCTCACCATTACATAAATATTTAGCCAAGTCTTGGACTACTGAGACAGCGTCATGAGTTATTCCATCGTCTCATAATCGCCTTGAAAATTCAGTGTTCCATTATTGTGGGTTGAAGAAGCATCTCTATTTCATGGATTTGCGAGGAGAGAGAGAGAGAGAGAGAGAGAGAGAGAGAGAGAGAGAGAGACTGATAGGTAGATAGATACACAAAGAGATAGAGATAGTGAATCGACGTAATTTGGGTAAATAGCATACAGAAGAATTCTGCGTGGTGCAGACAGGACAACATCTGTTATAATCTTTGTGTGTGTGTGTAATTCACCGGGTCGGTCAGGATCACTTGATGGTCGTGATCGTCAGCTTTTACCCTCCCGGAAGGGAGCTGAGAGCTCATATAGTCCGATCTAAGGGCAAGGCTGTGACCTTCACACACGCACACACCCGTCCCCTTGCTCAAGGGGGACAGTAACCACCCACTTCGTCAGTGAAACTTTTCGCAACCTGAGCGAGGCGCGAACTCCCGTCCACCAGCTGGCAAGCGAGAACGTTACCACTGCACCAGTGTGTGTGTGTGTGTGTGTGTGTGTGTGTGTGTGTGTGTGTGTGTGTGATGCAACTAAAACTAGGAAAAAGGATTTACATAAAATTTGGCACAATGGTTGGTCCTGTGTACCATACAGGCCAGTTTCAATTTCAGGTCGATTGAAATTTCTGAAGGGTTGGCACTGCCTCCAAAAATTATTCGACTGGTGTTACATTACGCGTGCGCGTAAAATGCGAAAGATCATTTCCGTGTGTGAGTGTTTTTTCATGTCCCCAGGAACAAGGGTCGCAGAGCACTTGCTTTGTAGCGAAGCGCGGTTAAAAAAAAAGAAAAGAAAAAAAAAAAAGGCTCCCATTTGGACAATTGCTGAGGGGCCCAGTGAGGCAGCGAGACACTTGTAATAATTAAGGTTTAATAATACATCTCCTAAGCCCCCCAAAAAACTATCCATTAACTCACTAGATATGAATTTTAGATACCGATACTCAGTATAAGAAATTCTGTAAAGACACTGATTAAAGCCATTGATAATCTATAACTGCTTTCCTGAGAGACGGACCAAGGATTAGGAGATATGTAGAAAGGAGTCTGTATTAGGGTGAATGGAATAGTGTAGTCAGAGACTTATCAGAGGTGGAATTATATTCATTTGAATCAGAATAGTGATTGTAATTGCGTGTGAATGGGTATATGACCCATTTCACTTGCACTCCAGTGACAATTTTACCTACATAAAAAAAACAAAAACATCTTTCTTACAATAGTTACACCATAAGTGATTAAGGTTAAGATGGTGATGATGATGTTGATGATGATGAATCATGAAGTAGGCTTTCGAAAGAAGACAAATAGACTCAAGATCCAACATCTCTTAATTGAACACAGAGCTGGTATATAATTTTGTGAACAACTACTTACACTGGATTAAGACAGTTACAACAGTTGTTCATGTTACAGTACAGTATGTTTTTCATGTTATTACTTTTATAATCATTACACTGAATGATAAGCTATACCTGTCATATGTTTACATAAACAAAAATAATAATTTATCCATGATAATCATTACCATCTTCATCATTCAGAAGAAAAGAGTAACTGAAAAGAATGAGAACCATACTAAGAGTACCCAGTGAAATGGGCCACACATGCACTCCTTCATTATTCATTCTTTGGATGGTTCCCAGTTGCTTATATAAATATTCCAAAGGAAAAGAATGTGTTGCCCGTTGGCATTTTCATATAAAATTTCTAAGTTTGTGTGCCAATATATTTAAGTTCTGATGTTTTCTGCCATGCATAATAGGTAAGAGGGGTTGGTGTTGTCCATTTCTTTACTTTTATAATCATGACGCCAATTAATAATGGAAAAAGTCACAAGTACTTTAAAAAATAAATGAATGAAATTGTTGGCAAGGCAATGCCTCCAAAGCCATCGGGAGAAGGTCGAGGCAGAAAAACGACATGTAATCCCATCCCTACATATTTTTTATGGCATACTTTTGTGCACTGCTTGGCTGGTGAACAGTTATACAATTATTACCAATTTTGGGGGTGCAGTTATACTACACAGTAAAGGTGCGCACTGACGTAAAAAAATGTAGGTGTCGGGATGCATGAAGTTTTATTGTTTGGATAATGTTCTGATGATGTTTGGCGTACTGCCATCAACTACTTCCTCATATATTTTATTAAATGACATTTTATACTTGTTTTTCTTACTTTAAAAGGCACTTTGTCAGAAAGGTTTTTGCACATTATTCAACGTAACCCGCTGGGTGCCAGGTGTGTATAAATACGGACAACTCTAAACGTACACTCACTGCCAGGTCCATATACAGACGAACCTAAATTCACACTCACTGTCAGGTGCGTATAAATACAGACTCGACTTCAAGAAATCGCCACGGCGCGAATATATTAATGGGTGGTAAGCCTAACCCCCTCCCCTCTAAGACTCTAGGCCACACTTCCCTTCATTACTGACTCTGGAGGACATAGGAACTGAAGGGGTGGCTGTAAATATATGTGCCTATACACTATTGCAATAGTGTCAATACTGCAGTTTGTGTTGCGTGCCACATGTGCAATCGGTAGAGAGTTGGCCTGCCGTCCAAAGGGACCCGGGTTGTAATCCTGCTGGGGCAGGGAACAGTTTAAGGATTTGAATTTCATAAAAATCAGACTTTACTGCTCTACCAGAAGACCCACCGACATGTCGTAAAAATAGCCCCGCTAATACCAATACACCAGTCCTGTATGAGACAGCCCTAGCATGTATTCAGTATGGACGGTGGGTGTTAGCGCCGAAGTGGTGACATGTAGAGGTGTGTGGTACGTAGTAGGACTATTGGACCTTGAAAGCAGGCTGTGAAGCCTATGCCCAGAGTCGGTCACATAAAAAAATATATATATTACCATAAGTGTACAAAAAAAAAATCATTTAATTTAGCTAAAGTGTGTATAATGAATTAATACAACCATATTCATGATCTCAATGTACTGAGTGCTATACTCGTGTGTCGCTTTGCCCTTACTTTACGTACTTTACGTAAACTGTGCGTACTTCCACATTCTGCGTGTGTTACGTACCACTATGGTACACGTACATACTGAAAGTATTCTCACGTCCACACCACATGAAAATGTAGTATCCATTCACATAACGTGGTGGCATCACCAGCAGTTTGCCTCGTGGGATGACATTAGGCCCCGTTTTCAAAAGAAAACCGTCAAGGTGAGACGTTTCTTTGGTACCAACATTCTTCTTACCCCCAACAGATCCATATCTGAAGGGAAATCGAAAGTGTCCGGTATTGGAGATGAGTCAGGGGTAATAAATGTGTGGCAGCGAACGGGTTAAGAGAGTCGCGGTAGTGATAGGATTAATGAAGGTTTTAACTTACCTGTTCCAGTTGAAAAAGTCTCAGTAGAACTAAGTAAAAAAAATCAGGAGAAAATAAAAGAGTGGGAGCAGTAAGAGAGCACAACATCCTCGCCTTGTGATCGGTACATGACCGAACTATTAACATTGCAGTGCGGTCCCCGTTCCTAGGCAAATTCTGTCATCTAAACTCGAAGAAGCTATGAAAATCAGTTTTTTAATAACGCATCATTTTCACTACCATCATGATCGTCACGACTATTTTCCACAACTGATGATGATATGAGCAAGATCCACAAACAGATATCAAATTACACACGTCCAGGAATAAGTATCACCAAACGTGCAGTGAAAATTCAATGTGCCTCTCATCTGTTCAGTTACCATTAAAAGCCTCCGAAAATCCCTGCTCCACCTTGGACAGACCCGCTAACTACACTGCATCATTCTTCAGGTTACTGTCACTGTACTTACGGGTTACAGCCATACCTTCAACCGTTGTACTGAAAGAGAGTAACAACAGAGATATTGCTCTTTGCCATACATTTAAATCTTCTTCATGCCTGCTCCCAGACTCTCCCTGAAAGTGTCTTCTAAAATCTGAAAAAAAGAAAATAATGTGATTTTTTTTTTTTTTTTTTTTTTTTGCGAGTATTCTTTGCCGTACCAGACATGATTTTACATTGGAGTGCCTCTGATGATGAGACAGAATTATACATTAGAGTGCCCTTTGATGATGAAACATGATTTTACAATGTGGAGCCCCTTGATGACGAGACATGATTATACAATGTGGTGCCAATTAATGATGAAATATGATTAGACAATGTGGTGCCAATTAATGATGAAACATAATTGTACAATGTGGTGCCCCTAGATGATGAGACATGGTTATACAACATGGCGTCCTTTGATGATGAGAATTATACATTGGAGTGCCCCTTAATGATGAAACATGATTATACAATGTAGTGCCCCTTGAAGCGAGACATGATTATACAAGGTGGTCCCCTGTGATGATAGACATGATTGTACAGTGTGGTGCCCCTTGATGATGGGACGAGATTGCAGTCGTACAGTCCCCCCAAAAAGTGATGGCAGAGTTTCAGATTGCTTTGATCACTCTGCACTGATATACCTGTACGTTCAATGAAAACTTTGTGAATATGCGGTATAACTTTTGTGCCTCCATTATGTCGTATAAAATAAAGCATATATTGTATCACGCTAAGAATTACGTAAAATGAAAAACATGAGGTAGTGATATATTAGAAGTTAACACTCAAATATACTTCTCCCGAACGGAACGAATGTGTAATGTATTACTCAGTGCACGGAGCGCAGCGTAACCCCTTATCCTGACACATTTGCTTCCCAGAATTTCAAATACAGAATGCTCTAATTTCGAAGACCAGTTAAGGAAAACTCCTGTGACTGCTATACACTATCTTATTTTCATTGCCGTGGTGATGATACAGCAACAATAAGGATGCAGCAACAATGAAGTTTATCTAAGTAATGATACCCTACCTGTGGCAGCAGCAAGTCCAATATGCCTTTTATTCCTTGTTTTCCCCTCGCTTATGGCCTCGCTTATAGCCACTTTATTCCTAACAGATGCAAAGTTATTTTAAGCTGTAAGAAGATATGACAGATTTTATCCTTTTCTCGTACACTAGGCAATGAAGAGGACGAAATCATGAGCTCATGTTCTAG